>NW_008338533.1:3891316-3901022 GCF_000622305.1 Nannospalax galili | reverse complement strand
CCCCTCCATTTCCCTGTCTCTCCCACAGGTCTCTCCCCCCATCTCCCTGTCTCTTATCTCTGCCCCCAGCTCTCCCCCTCCTCTCCCCTCTCGCCTAGAAGCCCTGGATTCTGTCCTCAACACCGCCAAAACAAAACTCCCCACTTCACGAAGTGACATTCTGAAGTGTCTGTCAGAGATGGTGTGCTGCGTCCACGTCCCCTTTCCCAAATTCTGACTAGCCCAGCAGGTGACAGCCTGCACTAGCAGCTCAGGAAGAAAATGAGTTGACTGGGGCACCCAGTGGATCAGCGAGGACAGAGGGGTGGCTTCCACAGGCTGGGTAACTCGGCTAACATCATGAAACTTCAACAAGGTTTCAGTCAGCAGTGGCCATGAGTAGAACGCCACATTAAAGTGCAACGGACTGAAAACCGAAGTGCGTCCCACCTCCTTCCTTCAGCCTTTCGTGGTATAAACAAACCTGAACCTGGGTTTGGAGACACAAATACCATCACACTGACGACACCCGCGGAGTTCAGTGCCGGGATGTTCTGCTCAGGTGTGTAGTTCATGGGTGTGCAGGCTGTGGGTGTGTAGTCTGTTAGTGTGCAGTCTGTGGGTGTATAGGCTGAGGTTTGCAGTCTGTGGGTGCGGGAAGATAAGTGATGGCACAGGAAGTGGGTGTGGAGACATCAGCGAACCAGTTCACTCAGGGAGGAGGCTGTAGCCCAGCATGACTTATTCAGAGCTGATGGCATCAGCCCACTTTGTGTGCCCAGACTGTTTTGTGCCACACACCCTCCTCTACTGGTTTATAGGTATGAAGACGAAGTCTAAGAAAAGCTAAGGGGTTAAAAGCCCTGCGGTTAGGAATTGTGCAACTGGAATTCAAACCCACTTGTAAGTCCCAGCCCTATAAAGTTCAATCAGGGGTGCAGTTAAAAAACTAAGAGACTCTTGATTTTTTTCACTTTTTAAAAGTTTTAAAAGAACAAAATTCACAGCAGATGTCAGGCTTGGTGGATTTGACGGTCAATGCGCACCTGTATAACCACACCTGAAACAGATGCAGAGCAGTTCATTTGTCCCAGAAAATTCCTTTGCACTTCCTGTCCATTCGTCTCCACGGCCCCCAGGGAACATGTTCCATCTGTCTCCTTGGATGGGCTTGCGGTTCCATTAAAACCCAAAAGGAAGTAAAGCAGGAGGCCCCTGATGCATGGATGAGGCACAGGAAGGGAGCGAGGAAAGAGACTGAGGTGCACAGAAATGCCCTCCCCTCATCAGCTCTGGTGAAAAGAGTATGAGGCAGGTGATGGGCACACCTGGGCACTGGCTACCCCATGCCAATCTGAGAATCAGCTTCGCCAAAGGAAGCCAGTGAGCCGGCCACCCTCTGTGTCGCTTGTGTATCTAAGTGCTTGCTTGCTGTAGAACGAACAGTAGTTGACTCTGTGTGGAAGGGCTCCCTGCACCCCAAGCTTCTGTTCAAAGCTCAGGGTTGCTCTCCCGTGGGAGGAGCTGAGGGTGCCACCCAGGCAACGACACAGCTCCCAGGTTTCAAAAGTCTGAGTCACATGACAGCCATTAAGTGGCTGTGGACTGCGAGAGTGTCTCCCTGGGAAGCCAGGGCAGTGGACCCCACCTCAAGGACCCTTCCTCCTGAGCAAGTGCCCAGACACCAGCAGAGGTCAGGGACGGCGTGCTGAGTCTTTCCTGCCCTAGTCCTCAGTGGCTTCCCAGGTCACCTCACCCACCCACCTCTCTAAGAGTCTCAAGTGTTAAGACAGAGGGGCAGTTACAGGGATGTCCTGTAGCAGTGCGGGGTGCCTCACACCTGCAGTCCCAACACAGATTCAGAGGCGGGAGCACGGTAAACTGAAGCCCAGCCTGGGCTACAGCAAGTTCCAGGCCAGCCTGTCTCGTAGCAGCACCTGTCTCACAAAAGCTCAGAGACCAGAAAAGCTCAGAGTCTCTATCAAGACAAGAGACCAGATTTTCAACAGAGAAAGTGGGCATGGGGGGGGAGAGAGAGAGAGAGAGAGAGAGAGAGAGAGAGAGAGAGAGAGAGAGAGAGAGAAACAGCTGCTTGGGAAATAAAGTGTGCGCCTTCTTTAGGCTCTCATTTAATCATACTATTGGAAACTTTTTCTTGGCAGAACCTGCTTCAGTGGTAGAATCCTTCCTTAGCATATTTGAGGCCCTGGGTTCCATTCCAAGCACCTCACAAAAACTTCTTTCTTGGGTAATTGGGGAAAGAGTGTTCTTAAGGGATTGCCCATTGTTGGCATGATAATAGTGTTGTGGTCTGGGTTTGGGTTTTGTTACCCTTTTGCAGTGCTGGGGTGTAACGGGATTTCACACATACTAAGCAAGGGCTCCATCACTGAGTTGGACTCCAGTCCCTGTTTTCTAAAGGGATCTCTTATTTATTTATTTATTATTTATTTATTTGTTTGTTTATTTATGTCTTGCTTGAAATTACATAAATAAAATGTAGCAGAAACAGACTTAAAAAGGGAGGAAGTTCGGTGTGATCTGTGCACGTGTGTGGCTGCAGGTTCTGCGGCTGCACGCGGACCTCCTCTCTGGAAGCAGCTCCTTCCACTTCCAGCCCCAGAAGAAACAGCTGGAAGCTTTCTATGACATGAGTGAGAGATGTTTTATGTGGGCACTTTGAATACTAAGTAGATTCCACAAGGTGATTTGATATTTCCATAAACATTTGTAATTTAGGAAAATAATGTTTTGGGTTTATGAGGCACATTTTCTTAGAACACAGCACATTCTTATACGTTTCCTTGATTTTTAAAAATCCCTGGGAAGTGAGCTCTGGAAGGTAATATTCCTATAAAACAAGGTCTACAAGTAAAATGGCTTTGTTTCTCTGAAGTCTGCCGAGATCTGTGTTTGCTCGCTCTAAGAAAGTCTTCCAGTCGAAAATGAACCCCCTGGTAATTGTTAGGACTGCTTTAATTTTATGATGCGATACTGCTTTACTAACTTCTGTGTGGCTTTCTCAGATTCCAGCTTTGAAGTACAACTCCTTACGTCATGCCTCTGCATTTAAACACCAGTTTCAAAAATAATCTTTTTGAATATTTAAAAGATCAGAGGAACTGTTTAAATCCCTCTCAGACAGGAACAGGGACTGTGTGCCCACCCCCTCTTCGGCAGATGCCCCCACACTGCAAAGGAAACAGCTTGTCATTTCTTATAGACAGAATTCGCTGAGCATCACCCAGGCACTCTAGGGAGCCAGCTAGAGAGGTGAAGAGTGTTCCTCTTGTCGGCCCCAGAGAAAAAGGAAACGCCTTCACAGAAGTGGCTGTTGTCACACGCGAAATAATGGTGGGAGGTGAATTTGAGTGCAAATGTGTTCTTTAAAAAAAATTTTGAGGCTGGGCGTGGTGGCGCACGTCTTTACTCTTAGCACTGGGGAGGCAGAGGCAGGAGGATCTCTAATGAGTTCAAGGCCAGCCTGGTCTACGTAGTGAGTTCCAGGTCAGCTGGGGCTACAGGGCTACCCTGTCTCAAAAAGACTGAAAAAAAAATTTTTTTGAGGGGCTAGAGAGATGGCTTAGCAGTTAAGAGCACTGGCTGCTCTTGCAGAGGATCTGGGTTCGATTCCCAGCACCCGCATGGTGACTACGAACTGTCACTAACTCCAGTTCCAGGAAATCCTACACTTTCTTTTGACTTCATGGGCATTGCATGACATGGGTGCACTTACACACATGCAGGCAATACACTTATACACATAAAATAAAAATAATAAAACATTAAAAATTATATTTCTGCTTTCTTATGTGTTAGTGTTTTGCCTACATGTAAGTGTGCCACTGCATGCAGTGCCCATGGAGGTCAGAAGAGGACATCGGATCCCCTAGAACTGGAGTCACAGATGGTTGTTAGCAGCCATGTGGGTGCTGGGACCCAAGCCTTGGTCCTCTTCAAGAGCAGCCATTGTTCTTAACCACTGAGCACTCGCTCCAGCCCCCATAAGTATGTTCTTAAAGAGAGTGTTCTGGAATTAAGATAAAATTCACAACAGGAAGAATTCACCTTTAAAACTGCATAATGTCATGTTTGTTAGTATGTTCATGAAGTCACACAACCACCAGCAGTGTCTTCCTCCAGAATATTCTGTCACCCCCCAAAAGAAACTCTCTGTCCATTAACAGTCAGCTCTCTGCCCCAGGTGACCACTAAGCTGTTTCTGCACCTGTGGGTTTGCTGATAGAAAGAAAATGGTACAATTCTTTAATGTCTGGGCTCTTTTGCTTAGTATGTTTCAAGGTTATCTACCTGATAGCACGTATCAGTTCTTCTTTTTTATGGAAATAATATTCTACGCATGGCTATACCACGTTGGATTTATCCATTCATCTACTGAACATTCGGGTTTTTTTTTTTCTACATTGAGCCTATTGTGTTTCTATAAAGATTCATGTTCAAATTTTATGTGACTGTGTTTTCATGCTATTGAATATATCTAAAGAGTAGAATTGGCAGGTCATATGGTAACTAAATTTAAGTTTTTATTTTGAGATAAGGTCTGTCTCACTGTGTAGCCCAGCCTGGCCTTGAACTCACTATCGCTTTGCCTCCCAAGTGCTAGGATTACAGGCATGCACATCACACTTGGTTAAGTTTAACTATTGAAGTTCACACTGTCTTCCCACTGGCTCACTGTTTGTGTCGCCAGCAGTGCATGAAGGCCCACTCCTCTCCCACCAGCCCTGTGTTGATTGTAGCCCATGGATGCGAAGTGACATCTCAGGTTGTGACACTCAGGAATGGGCACTCCGGTCACCTGTGAAGGTTTCCAAATAGAAGGTAATCACCTTTCCCAGGAGACCAGACACCACCTCGTTGTACACCTGTTCTGTTTAACTTGGCAGAGCCTAGAGTTCATCAGGGAGGAATTTCCTAGGTCAGACTGACCTGTGGGCATTTCTGGGGGGAATTGTCTTGATTAGTAATTAATGCAGGAGGGCCAACCCCACTGTGGGCGGTGTCCCCAGGCAGGTGGTTGTGGACTGTATAAGAAAGCCTGCTAAGCATGAATGAGGCTTGGAGTAAGCCGGTAAGCGGGGTTCCCCACGGTTTCCACTTCGAGTTTCTGCCTTGAGTTCCTGCCCTGCCACCCTTTGGTGATAGACTGTGACTAGTTCCTGCCCTGACATCTCAGTGATGGGCTGTGACTCAGAAGTGTAAGCCACATAAATCCTTTCCCCCCACTAAGTTGCTTCTGGTCCATGTTTTGTCACCAAACTAGGACAACATCTTACACTTGATTTCTAAATCTTTCATTTTAGTGGCATAAGATGAATCTTTTGTGGGCTGCAATACAAACACCGTCTAGTGAGGAGTCAGAACAGTGGCTGAGTGTTCGGGGTAGTTTTCTGTCAACGTGATACCAACTAGAATCAGCTGGAACCTCAGGTGAGGAATTTCCCTTTGGAGTGACCTGTAGCCATGTCTGTGAGGCATTTCCTTCATTGGTAATTGATGTAGGAGGGCTCCACCCACTGTGGGCAGCACCACTCCGGGCAGGTGAGCCTGGGCTGTATAAGAAAGGTAGCTGAGCAAGTGGGGGGGAGTGGAGGGGGAGTGGGGGGCAAACCAGTGAGCGGCATTCCTCCAAGTCCCTGCCTCCAGGTTCCTGCTTGGGCTCCTGCCCTGGCTTCCTTAATGATGGACCCTGAGCTCTAAGATATAATAAACTCCTCTCCTCCCCAAGTTGCTTTTGGTTATGGTGTTTATCACAGCAGCAGATACAGCAAACTAGAACATCGAGTACTGATGCCTTCTCGAGCACAGCTTCCTTTGCTGCACACCGCAGCTGTGCTGTCCCGGTGACCAGCACACTCCATCCAGCTGGCTGGGACTGCCCTCAGATCACGACCTCGCCTACACCCCCAGGGCAGCCATCCCTGGTCTGGAAGGTCAGATGCCGTGATGGAACTGTGAGAGACAGATTTCTTGTCCCCCTCTAGGGTGAGACACCCTGAGTGGGTCCTTTACCTGTCTAGGTTCCCAAAGACAATGACAAAATCAGTAACGAGCTTCGTCCACACAAGTGTAACTCAATGGCCAGAGGGTAGAGAAGTGGAGGGCTGGCTGGCAAGACACCAAATCAGGGAGGGGGTAATATGGGGGGTCTTCCTGGGGTAAGCGGAGACTTCTCAAATCTACTCTGCCCTGTTTCCTCTTTCGTAGACTGGTGCTTTCTCATGCCATGCATTGGGTGTGCCAGCCACGTCAGATGGCATATTACGTGGGGTTAGAGGTCGTCTGATCATCATCCTGGCAACCATCTTAAATCCAACTGGTTTCAGCTTGCCTTCAAGCCCTTGGGCATCAAAAAGAAGCAAGACCAGGGTGTCAAAGAAATTCAGCTAGGTCTCCAGAGGCATACAGGTAGCAGAGCCCCGAACCCTGCATGAATCAAGGTGGGGGCTGGGCTTCCTAGTCTCTGAGTTCTGCTTTGATCTGTTTCCCCTCTGACACTCCAGAGTCCCCCTGGAACCCCAAGACATGACTGCCTTCCTGGGGCTATGCTTGTCATAGCCTGCAAGACAAACTTCACTCATTTCTAACAAAGTACAAGTTGGCCAGCCCTGCATCGGCGATTCAAGTCGCCACAGAACTGTCTGCTTCCTACTTTAAGTAACTTCGCTCTTTTGACCTCTTCCACTGAAGGGGGGACACCTGATCTTACCAATTCTAAATAGTGATGTGGGCTTTTTTATTAATTGAATTATTGTAATCTTCATACAGTATAGTTTGATGGTATTTAGATCCTCTCCCCTATCTGTACCTCCCCCCACCGCCCCCCCCAAATTAATGTACTCACTTTATATATAATACAGTATATAGAGTCTGATTGTGTCCCCAAATGTCCTTCAGTGACCAGACAAAATCCCAGCCTAGACATGGGGAAGGAAGTAGGTAAGAAATCCTAACCCAATCTAAGGAACTTTTGGCAACTGATGGCTGCTGGGATGGAGAGAGTATCTTATAGGGATGGAACTCTTGGTGACCCCAGTGGATGGATTCACACTAATGTGGCTTTTTTATTTAATTTTTTAAAATTTTATGTATATGAGTATATTGCCTGCATGTAACTATGTGCACCTGTGTTGTGCAATGCCCACAGAGGTCAGAAGAGGGTGTCAGATTCTCCTGGAAATGGAGTTACAGATAGTTGTTAGCCATCATGTGGGTGCTGGGAATTGAACTCTGGTCTTCTGCAAGAGCAGCTAGTGCTCTTAACCACTGAGCCGTCTCTCCAGCCCCTAATGTGGGTCTTTTTGAGAGCCTTTCTCAGCTCGTGGTAAGCTCGGGTGCCGGACAGTGATCACCAAAGCCACCCTGAGCCATTGGCTTCCAGGTTCTTGTCTCACACCCACGAAGAATTAGGAAACATAGACAGGAAGTAAGCAGAGAGAGCACAGGGTTACTAAAGGAAAGTGAGAAGGGACTCCTGATGGTGGGAGGGGCTCTGAGGGAGGAGTGCCATGCACTGTCCTGCCTGGTGGCCTTTTGTGGGCCTTACAGGGGGAACTGGATGGAGACTGAGGTAATCTTTATTTTTTTATTATTATTTTTTATGTGTGTGAGTGTATTGCCTGCATGTGTGTAAGTGCACGGGTGTCATGCAATTCCCACAGCAGTCAGAAGAGGGTGTCAGATCCCCCTGGAACTGGAGTTACAGATGGTTGTTAGCCGCCGTGTGGGTGCTGGGGATTCAACCATGTGGGTGCTGGGGATCCAACCGGGGTTCCTCTGAAAGAGCAGCCAGTGCTCTTAACCGCTGAGCCATCTCCGCAGTCCCTGAGGTAATCTTTATTAAGAGCGGTCATTTACGAGTGCCTTGCTGGTCGAACCAGGGAGAGGCCCACACTCCTGTGATGTGCTACATCAGTCCAACCAGAGAAGTCATCGTGCGCCACTCCCCAGATCAGGGGATGCTCAGGCATCCTGGTCACCTTCGCCCAGTCTCTTTTGTTTTACTGGTTTTGTGGGCTATGGGTTGGGTCACTCCCTTTGTGACTAGCTTAGGTTCTACTATGGGCTCTGGCCCACTTCCTGTATGTGCTGTCTACTTCCTGTGGGCTCTAGCCCTTGTCTCTTAGCAAGTAGTTTCTAGTTTAAAAAGTACTTTTCTCTTTCTCTTAGAAAGTTCTGCCCTGCAGCCCCAAGAGGCTGTGCAGAAAGCTGCCTGCCTTGTCCTTGCTGGCCTTGGCACGAGGGACTTGCTTTGTTGTTAGTTGGCTTCCGATATCCCCACCCAACCAGGGTCAGGACTATGTCCCAACCATGAGGCCGGTGCTGGTCACCAGGCTTGAGGCCCCCACCAAGCCCAGGACCCCACACACGGTCAATTGGTGACCAGACCCTGGATGAGGATTCTCCTGGAGGTGATATGTCCCTGGCCACACTCTGGAGAGTGCAGCATGACAGTCCTGCTTTGAAGTTCCCTGGCTCTCTGAGGTGCCCATCTTCCCCGCCACCAGCCATGAAACAGAACCACAGAGCGAGCAGTGGGCATTTCTCAGAGTCCTGCTGAAAGTTCTGGGCCTGTCTGCTGTGTCTTATGCCTCACGCTTGAGGTGAAGCCCAGCTTCTGAGGGGAGTGCTGTGTTTGTATCCTCCAGGGTCCAGGAGTCATCTGTGGACCAGTGGCAGCATCTCCTGAGGGCCGTGTAGCCTGCCCCACCCTGTCCAGCTCAGTCACAGTTTAACAGCCATCCCTCCAAATCTAGCCTCCTGTCTCTGCCCTGCCAGCTCTTGATGAACTAAGAAAGATCTGGAATTAGACTACCTCAGTTTTAAATATTCCAAAGCCCACCTGGGGCTGAGGAGCTGCAGGAGCCAGGCCAGCATCTGCAGGTATCTCAACCACACTGTTTGACAAGTTTTGACTGTGCTGCCGAGAAAGCAGGTTTGATGGGTCCCTCCCAGACAGGACAAGTTCCTCGGGTTCCCTCTATAGCTACCCCATACCTGTGGTGCTGGGCAAAGGCTGATTTCTTCTTCTCAAAGTATGGACTTTGTGTAATGTTTTAATTAATGTTTCATTTATAATAGAGTAAGAATTAGTTGACACAAATTGGAGAAAATAAAGTTTTCGGCAAAAACATTCTCATCAATTGATAAGACATTAACTTTTCAGAAAATGTATGCAACTTCTTCAGAATATAAGAGATTATCTAACCCGGCGTGGTGGTGCACGCCTGTAGTCCCAGCACTTGGGAGGCAGAGGCAGGCGGATCTCTGTGAGTTCAAGGCCAGTCTGGTCTACATAGTGAGTTCCAGGACAGCTGGGGCTACAGGGAGACCATGTCTAAAAAAAACCAAAAAAAAAAAAAAAAAGAGGTTATTTAAAACATTTGAGTTTATGAATCTGAGAAGAAATGTACCTGACGTACTGACAAAGTGAGCTCTTCAACTCCCTGAGACTCTGCACACTGACCCTGCATCCCTCTAGGACTCCACGGACTCAGCCTGCATCCCTCTAGGACTCTGCACACTCACCCTGCATCCCTCTAGGACTCTGTATACTCACCCTACAACCCTCTGAGACTCCACAGACTCAGCCTGCATCCCTCTGAGACTCTGCACACTGACCCTGCATCCCTCTAGGACTCCACAGACTCAGCCTGCATCCCTCTGAGACTCTGCACACTGACCCTGCATCCCTCTAGGACTCCAC
>NW_008338533.1:3866608-3890376 GCF_000622305.1 Nannospalax galili | reverse complement strand
CTGAGACTCTGCACACTGACCCTGCATCCCTCTAGGACTCCACAGACTCAGCCTGCATCCCTCTGAGACTCTGCACACTGACCCTGCATCCCTCTAGGACTCCACAGACTCAGCCTGCATCCCTCTGAGACTCTGCACACTGACCCTGCATCCCTCTAGGACTCTGCACACTGACCCTGCATCCCTCTAGGACTCTGCACACTGACACTGCACTGAGACTCTGCACACTGACCCTGCATCCCTCTAGGACTCCACAGACTCAGCCTGCATCCCTCTGAGACTCTGCACACTGACCCTGCATCCCTCTAGGACTCCACAGACTCAGCATGCATCCCTCTGAGACTCTGCACACTGACCCTGCATCCCTCTAGGACTCCAGAGACTCAGCCTGCATCCCTCTGAGACTCTGCACACTGACCCTGCATCCCTCTGAGACTCCGCACACTGACCCTGCATCCCTCTGAGACTCCGCACACTGACCCTGCATCCCTCTGAGACTCCGCACACTGACCCTGCATCCCTCTGAGACTCCGCACACTGACCCTGCATCCCTCTGAGACTCTGCACACTGACCCTGCATCCCTCTGAGACTCTGCACACTGACCCTGCATCCCTCTGAGACTCTGCACACTGACCCTGCATCCCTCTGAGACTCTGCACACTGACCCTGCATCCCTCTGAGACTCTGCACACTGACCCTGCATCCCTCTAGGACTCCACAGACTCAGCCTGCATCCCTCTGAGACTCTGCACACTGACCCTGCATCCCTCTAGGACTCTGCACACTGACACTGCATCCCTCAATGCTCATGTACATTCTTATTTTTTTCATTTTCCATCTGGGTTTTTTATTTCCCTACTTACATAACACCAACTTTATGGGCATCACAGTTTGATGTGTGCATGTGTGTGTGTGTGTGTGTGTGTATACACACATAAACCCCTCCTAGATAAAGCAGTAAGCAGTAGTCAGTTCTCTCTGGAATGCAGCAGGAAAGAATTCCTTAAGCCCCTGCTAGCTGCAGCAGGCTGGTCTTAGCACCGAGCTGGAGAGAGGGGGCCAGAGTGAAGAACCAACCCCTGGATACTGAGGACACCCTGGAAAATCTGAGCTGCCACTTTGAAAGGTTTCCGGGTCTGGATCTCACAGTGGACACTGAAGAGATTGTCCTTTAGGGGTCATTTGCATAACTCAGGCTTTCTTACACATGCTCTGTGACATGTAGTTTTACACACAGCTTCATGCATGGCCTGACTTTAGCACATTTTAAATCTTCACCGAGGGGTGTGTGCTTTGACATTACAGTGAACCTTCTGACTCTCTGGAGTGAAGGCTCCTGTCAGTGGCTCCAGACAAGGCTTTCCAGCCTTCCCCTTTGCAGATGGATTTTTCTGGTACACTAATTTTGCAGACCATATGCAATGATCTCCTGGACCTCACTCTCTGCTGCAAACTGAGCCAGGGCGTGTTGGGAGTATGGCTCAGTGGGAGCGTGGAGTCCTGCATTCCATCGCCAGCATTACAGAAACTTGGCACGATGGTGCATGCCTGGAATCCCAGTTTCCAGGAGGTAGAGACAGGAGGACCCGGAGTTCAAGGTCATCCCTGTGCTGTAGAACCTAGCAAGTCGGGTAGAGGCCAGCCTGGGCTGACTTTTCTTTGAGAAGCCCACACCCACCCACACCCATGCTCTTGGGCGCCCTACTTTTCTCCCAAGCATCTTGAACTTAAAATGTCTTATTCTACTTCTGTAACAATAGTAACTACAGAAGGGAGGAGCTGGAGGTATGAGAGAGAAAGATGGAAATGTTTAACGTCTTTTAGGCAAGTACCCTATCAACCGAGCTACATTCCGTGCTCTAAAATTGTCTTTTAATAAACTCCAGTGCAGCTTCAAACAAACAAAAGACAGCCCTGAGCTAGAAACAAACATACTGGGGTCAGCCTCATGGGGAAGAAAGAGAAGATTTGGCCTTGAACACTGAGTAAGTTCCAGGCAGAAGAGGCAGCAAGCAGCACCAAGCTGGGCGGGAGGAGGAGGGACTGGGCCGCAGGCCTGCCCTCCACGCCAGCTCCGGGCCTTCCTCTGAGTCATCCTGTAACTCCTGCAGTGAGGACTCCATTGTCACATTGCCTTTTGCTATTTTTAGTCCAGCTTGGAGCACAGCTCTGCAACTCAATGTTAGGGCACATTATTTGTGTCTCTAAATCAGATTAATTGATCTGCTCCGAGCCCTGCTGCTTACTCTGCTGCTGTGATAAAACACTGGCCCAAAGCACTGGGCAGGAAAAGGTTTATTTGGCTCACAGCTCACAGTCCATCACAGAGGGAGGCCAAGGCAGGAACTCGGGGCAGGAACCTGGAGGCAGGAACTGAAGCACAGACCACAGAGGAGCGCTGTTTACTGGTTCACTCCCCTGGCCTGTGCTCAGCCTGCTTTCTTGTACAGCTCAGGCCCACCTGCCTTGGGATAACACTGACCAGTGGGCTGGACCCTCTTGCAGCAATTACCAATTAAGAAGATGCCTCCCAGGCATGGCCACAGACCAGTCTGACAGAGGAGATTCCTCAGTTGAGGGTCCCTCTTCCCAGATGATTCTAGTTTGTGGCAAGTTGCCAAAAACGGCCTTCACCTGCCAGAGTGAAGAAACCCAATCTCGACCTCAGGGGAGGCTAGACCCTTTCTCTTTCATATCCTTCTTCCCTGATCCTGGGTCCTGACAGGGAACTGAGAGTCTGGTATGGTCCTGAGCAAATCAGAGACTCTCTGGTTACTGCCTCTCCCTAATGCTCAGGAACTCAGCCCGAGAGTCAAGATGGTCCTTGAATAATCCACCTGGAATGTGGTAGATTCCTGTCTTGGATCAAGCATGGGCCTGAGGGGTGAGACTGGGAGTCCAATTGCCCTGGCATCATCGAGCTGGTCACTAGAGCTTCTCCCCAGAGGCTCTGTGAGAGGGCAGGTTGGACCATGTCGCAGTATCCCTCTAGAACATTACCCCCGCCCCGTCTTCCCAGACTGTCCCCTCCACCTCCATCTCTTTCCCTCTGGGAAGATCCTGCTTTATTTTTCCCAACACTGTCCTCCACTTTGAGTCTGAAGGAGGCTGAAAGTTTGATGCAGGTTCTATGAACCAGCCCTGTTCCTTGTCCCCTCCAGAGTGGGCAGAACTTTGGGTCACCTGAACTCAATTTGGTTCCTGAGGACCTCAGCAGAACAGCTTCCCAGGGCCAGGAGATGGCCTAGGCAGGGCTGACCTTCCATGTCTGGAAGACAGCAGCCTCCTTGGTCTCCTTCATGGCACCCCGGGGCCTGCTGACCCACCCCGAGTCCTCCATAGCACATCATCCCCCTGCCCCATCCCCAGGGCCTGCTGACCCACACCGAGTCCTCCCTAGCACATCATCCCCCTGCCCCATCCCCAGGGCCTGCTGACCCCACCTGAGTCCTCCCTAGTACATCTCCCCTGCCCCACCTGCCATGGAAGCATGGGTTTTCTCACACCATCTGGGAAGGGCAGCAGACACAGACCCTGAGAGAGGATGGTGGACAGCTGCTCACCACAGAGGTGCCCCCAAGAGAGGGAACCGGGAGTACCGAGCAAAGGTCACTCCTGTGCTGGCTCAGCCTCAGTGTGACCCCCCACAGAGGGGATGTGTGTGACACCCCCACTCCTTCAACATGCCCCTCCTCCAAGAGATGAAGTGCCCCTGTCACAGACATGGAGAGCTGAGTCAGCTCGTCCATTTTCTCTCTGTGGGATGTGGTGGTATGGATAGAAAGAGGCAGCTCAGATAGCGAGGGTGGCTGGAGTGGGGGTGTCACCTGGACAGTATCTGACTTACCAGCAGTGCACAGAACCTGGGTGCAGGTGCAGCCTGGCAAGCAGTCTACCAACCGAGCTGCACACCCAGGCCCAGAGGAGGGTTTCCACTGGACCCACTGCCCACTGCGTCAGATGCTCCACCCAGCAGCTCAGCGAGTCCCTGGATGGTGTAGAGCAAGTAAACAGAGGGGGGGGGGAGAGGCAGAGAGAGAGGGGAGAGAGGGAGAGAGAGGGGGGAGAGAGGGAGAGAGAGAGAGAACACCTGTGTGGCAGTGACCTAGAGGTGGGTGGGAAGGAGACAGCCAGGAAGTGCTATTCTATACCAAAGGGAACAGTGTCTGCATATATTTCGTCTTCATGGACCTCTAGAACAGGCAAAAGCAATTGTGCTGAAGAAATACCAGACTAGTGGTTGTGTGGAAAGGGGGGGGGGGGGTGCTGCCAAGTGACATTTGTGTTCTCTTTCCTACATTTATCAGAAACAGGAAAAGTACACTGAAGATCTGTTCATTTCATTGGATATAGATTTTACTGGAAAGATTTTTTAAAGTAGTTAAGGACCGACCCCCATGCTGCTGCTCTGGGTCAGTGCAGTGGGGTGTCTGGGCTTGGGAGCATATGAGTGCTCCATACAATTTCTGGCTGGCCAAAAATGTTGACCAGCAAGACGGCTCAGAGGGCAAAGGCCCTTGCAGCCAAGCCTGACAACCCGAGTTCAATTCCCAGGACCCACATAATAGAAGGACAGACATGGGGAAAAGAAATGTGCCTGTGTGTTGAATGTTGCTTTGTGTGTCTTATGGCTTTTCCTGTACTTTACCATGCTTTAGGACAACTAGAAGTCACTGTAATCTCTGCAATGCTTCTTAGAAAATACTTAACTACGTGGATAGAGAAGGTAAGATTAAAGTGGAGAACACAGAGGGGCCAGAAGCAGATCCCAGTTACGGTAAAACGTCTGTAACCATTGTGTCAATACCAGCAGTAAACTCCACAGCTGTGGATGCCCTAGCCCTTGCCCGAAATCTCTGCTTTTGCAAACACACTGGCCATTTAAGGAATTTCCTGTACTGGCTTACAGACATGTAGACATTTGTGCCGGAAGTCACATAGGCTATAATCAACCTACCAATGTGGTCATTGTTAAGAAATGATGTGAAAAAAATCCAATAAAAGCCTATGGATTTCTATAATCAGGGCCCAGAACCTGAGAGCGTCAGCTCATCTGGGTCCACTCATGTAATCCGAAATGAGTGCTTCAACACTCCAGCTGAGGGCTTGGTTTCTAGGCTGCCCAATTTTCTATAACAATCTGACTTCCCCAAGTTGTTCTCTGACGTGTTAGCATCATACATGTATGATCACCCATGTGCATACAGCACACACACAAACACACATACACACAAATAAAAAATTTTAAAAATAAAGAACTAGCCAGGCCTGGTGGTGCATACCTTTAATCCCAGTAGTCAGGAGCCAGAGGCTAGTCAATGGATCTCTGTGAGCTTGAGGTCAGCCTCATCTACATAGGGAGCCAGCCAAGGTTCCCTGTCTCAATAAATTAATTAATTAATTAAAAAACAATTGATCAGGGCTGGGGATGTAGATCAGTTAGTAGAGTGTTTGCTTAGCTTACAGGAAGCCTTGAGTTGGACCCCCAGTACTCCTTAAACCAGGCATGGTGAGGCACGCCTATAATCCAGCACTCGGGAAATAGAGCCAGGGGAATTAGAAGTTCAAGGTCAGGCCTGCACTATGGCTCAATGGGTTAAAAACGCTTGCTGAACAAGCCTACCAACCTGAGTTCGATCTCTGGAACTCACATTAGGGTGGAAGGAGCAAACCAGCTCCACAAAGTTGACCTCTGGCCTCCATACTCGTCCTATGGCATGTACCCACACACATACACTATACATACACAGATCCTCAAAATAATAATAATAAAATATATAAAAATTTCAAAAAAGAAGTTCAAAGTCATCTTCTGCCACTCGTAGAGTTGAGGCTCACCTGGGATATAGGACACCCTGTAAATAAATAAATAAATAAATAAATAAATAAATAAATAAATAAAATTGTATTGGAAGTCAGAATCAGGGAGGAATCATCTGTCCCTGGACAGCGGCAGTTATCAAAGACCAATGACCAGTCTTCCACACGATTCTCTTTAAGATAAATGAAGCACAGATATTTCCCTGGCCCCACGCAGTGGCCACGTGCTGTCTGTTGCTGAGCCTTCTTGGGCTGTGCAGAATTCGTTTCATTTCTATTTGTACAGACCTGTTTTCCTTTAAAGATTTTCTAGAAGTGATGTATCATTCATTCCCGAGTCCACAGAGAGGCCGTTGAGAGAGCTCCTGATGGCGGGCTGGCCGGAGGGGGTTGTCGATCCTATCTGGAGCTCAGGTTGCTTCGTGAGTGTCACAGCATCTCCTGCTGAAAGCAACAGAGAATGCTGACGACTGGAAAAACAGGACTGGAATTCCATAAAGGGGTCTTGATGTGGATGCTGTGTTGACCTTTTCTCCAGAGACATTGATCCATGCAGAGTCTGCACGGACAGAACTAAGCAATAACCCACATTTGACTCTGACCCACAGACTCACTGAGCAGCGCCAGGCAGCTGACACCAGAGGGCTCCCAGATGCCCAAGACAGAGTCTGTGTCCTCAAAGGTGCCACCCAGGCAGGGGTGAGGGGCAGACAAAGGGGGTGGGCTCCAAGACAGCATGGAGTGGAGGGAAGTCATGGTCAAAGTCCTGTGGGACGTGTGAACAGAGCAGAAGGGCTAGCATGGGGCCGGTGGACAGGAAGCATTGGTGGACCGCTGTCACAGTGCACACCATGTCTCACGGTCGGTAGGCAGACCTGGGGTGGCTGCCAGACGGCTTGGCTGGGTGGCTCTGTGTCACAATGGCAGCTTTGTGTGGCTCCTCCATTTGTGAGGCCTAGGCCTGTGTCCCCTGGTTCCTCCCAGTTCCTCCCTGGCCAGTGGGGTCTCTTCCACAGTTCAGGTACACCTCCAACCACGCTTCCTACCCTGTCCTGGCCCAGGCCCTGCCCTCTCATGTCGCACTCACTGCTGATGGACAGAACACCGCTGAGGGAGACTGGACAGAGCACCCAGTGAGCCGCGCAAGCTGGACCATACAAACCTTGGTGGTGCTGGGCAGAGTCTTCCAACTGGAAGCACTCGCCCCTCCTTGGCTCACAAAAATGTTCTCTAAGCAAAATTTTAACAATGATTCCTGGGAACTAAAATCGGTAAACTATCCCTAAACCCATGTTTCCAAGCCTCAGTGATGTGTGTATTGAGGTCTGTGTGGGAGCGGTGTGAGGGGGTGTGAGTGTGGGTGTGTGCATCTGCATGTGGAAGCCAGAGATCAAAGTCAAGAGTCCTCCTCGGTCCCTGACCAGGGACCTGCCTGTCTCTGCCTTCTTAGGGCTGCGACTGTAGATGTGCGCCACCATGCCCAGCTTTTTACATGGGTGTTGCGATCTGACTTACCGACTGAACCATTCCCCCAGCCTGTTGTGTGTTTTTTTTCTGTTTTTGTTTTAAATTTTGTTTGTTGTTTTGAGACAGGGTCTCACTTTTGTCCCAGGCTGGCCTACAACTCACTTGATAGCCAAGGCTAGCCTCAGACTCTCTGCAGTCCTCCAACATCAGCTTCCCAAGTGCTGGGATTACAGACATAAGCCCCACACTGGTGCATACTATGGTCTGACTTCCATATGCCGCTTGTACTATGTGGGATTCTTAAGCCTACATTTTAACTCACGCATACACACATATAGATGCATGCACACATGCATACAAATACATATGGAGATATATTCACACACAAATACACATATACACATGCACACATACATAAAAATACACATAGAGATACACATGCACACATGCACAGATACACATATACATGCATACACACATGTATAACATATACAAGATACACACATACACACAAATCCACATATAGATACATACACAGATACACACATGGACATAAATACAAATGGACATACAGACACACATACACACACATACATACGAATACACAAAGACACATATGCACATAGATACACAAATACACACATACAAACATATATACACAAACATACAGACACACATGCACACAGAGATGCAGATATACACACAAATATACACGCAAACATATACACACATGCACACATACAGATATAAACACACAGGTTTCTGTGGTGCTAAGACTGAACCCCATGCTGTCCACATGGTAAGCTCTGTCACTGAACAACACCCCAATAACGTAAAAGAGAGCTGCAGGGTAAACCACCTCGTGCCCATGAATCGGTCCGCACTCCCCACCACCGTGTGACATCCTCACTCTGCCGCAGTGGCAGGGACCCCCCCTCCACGGAGCAGAATAAAGGAAGGGGGACTTCAGGGACTGGTGACAAGAAGCACTGTCACTCCTCTCTCCGGCTGCCCTGAGTCACTCCATCTGCAGCTGGTTGTGGCATCACGACCCCCTGTGAAGGCCTGCAGTGAGTTCAAGGTCTCCTGACTGAGGGAGACCTACAGCCCACAGACAACCCCAACCTCCGTGAACCTTCAAGCATCCGGGCTCCGGCTAACACGGTACTAGCAATCTGGGGGATGCTGAGCCAGAGCCACCCAGATAAGTCACCCCCACACAGCAACAGCAGTGGTGAGTGCCAGCTTTGTTCGAGGGGCCACGGGACATCTTGGAGGAAGCAAGTTCTTCAAAGTCTCTCTAGATCCACAGCTGTCCCCTGCCTGTCACCTCCTGTACCTCTCTGGCCCACTCCAGTCCCTTCGCAGACAGCAAAGCAGACTGCCACAGCTAGGTTTTCTCCCCCAAGCCCGAGGCTTTCCTTCCCTGCTGGAGCACACCAGGCCGTTGCAGCTCTCGCCATTCCAAGGCGCACATCACTAACTGCCTTAGCCACTAGCTTGTTTGTGTGTTACCTGAAAAGCCAGAGCCCTGAGTGCAGGGACTCTGTGTGGTCCTGAAAATCTTAGTTCAGAACAGGGTGTGTGGAAGTTTCTCAGCAAATATTTGTGGAATCCAGAATTCTATTTTTTGAAGAGCAGCTTGTGTTTGAAAAGCTTTTTGGTAGGATAAATTCTACCAGTTACAAATTCCTTAGAAAGACACATTTAATAATCTCCTAAGATCTCGGTGTTTTGGAAGGCTTATTTCAGAGAGCATCAGATCCAGGTCAGATGGTTTTTTGATAGTTTTCTGGACCTTTTATACCAAATGATAAAAGCTCTAATGAGACTTTATAAAGTCACTGACTTAAATGTGGGGATTTTTTTCCGGGAGTTGATGAAATTCACAGTTACAGCTCTATTACCTCAGCTTGCTGGGCTGCCAACCACATGGCAGAGCCTTGTCATGTCGTCAAGACTGAGGGGGCTCTGGGAGTTTCTGTGTTCACAATCTCTCTCTTCCTCTTCCTCCTCCTCCTCCCACCCCCCTTCTCTCCCAGTGACTGAACCCAGAGTGTCATACACGCCAGACAAGTGCTTTTACAACTGAGCTACATCCCCAGTCCTTTTAAATATGTTTTTATTTTGAAGCAGGGTCTTGCTAAGCTGCCCGGCTAGGCTTGAGCTCATGAACTCACTCCATAGCACTGGCCCTGCCACCTCAGCTCCAAGTACTGGGCTCCCATGCCTGCCCACCATACCCAACCTGACTGGGAAGCAGCTTCTTTTAGTGTGTAAAGCATGCTCAAAAATAACTAATATGGCTGTGTGTGTGAGAGAGAGGGAGAGAGAGAGAGAGAGGCAGAGAGAGATAGAGAGAGACAGAGTCTCACTATCTGTAGCCCAGTCTGACTTGGAACCCATCATCCCCCTGCCTCAGTCCCCTCAGTGCTGGGATTGCAGGCCTACACAACCATGTCAGGCCTGACCTGTTTCTTCAATGCCTCATGTTACAGTTAAGATTTTCAAGGCAACTTGTTGACTTCCTTGGATGTTGGGGTCCGAGTCTGGAGGCCATGGGGGAAGCTTTTGCCCTGATAATCCCTCTTCTTTTTTTCCCCTTTGGTCTTGAATATGAGTGGAAGGGAAGGAATTCTGGATAACTTTCTATAGCCAGAGTATGGAGCAAAAAGAAATCTCCACATTACCAGTTAGGTCGAAGTCCTTCAAGATGGGGCCACAGGTGAGACTTTAGGGGATGTGCCCGGGGCCCGGGGAGAGGAAACAGGGAGGGACCCTGAAAGGAGAACGAGAAATTCAAGTGCATCTCAGCCCCTCTGAGGTCTGAGGAGAGTTGCAAACCCTCGGTGGGGTTGAAGCACCGTAGCTGTCCGAGGGGCCGGGTCTCCCAGGAGCTGATCCGTTGTGGCACCAGCTGCACGGGCAGCTCTAGCACAAGCTTTGCAAAGGGCGAAAGCAGCGGTGGCATCCTCAGCCAGGTGGGAGCTGCAGCTGGTGGTCCTGGCCCCATACCTGAAGCACAGTCCTGTGTGTTTGCTCTCAGAGACAAGCTCCTCCCGCCCTGCCCTCCCCCTGCCTGTAACTAGCTGCTGAGGGCATCGGGCTGCCCCCTTCACCCAGGTAAAGCCTCCAGGACAGAGCTCTCCCTCCCTGCTCCTGGCCTGTCTCCCCTCCTCCCTGCCGTTCTGCTCACAGAGCAGCCTCCTCCATCCGGCACTCGCTCAAGGTCCCACCGTCCACCCCAAGATGAAATAACTTACCAAGTTGCTCTCCCAAAACAAAGAACATTCTCTCCCTAGGAGAGATGGGGGGAAGGGGGCACACACACACACACACACACACACACACACACGAGCTGTTCCCCGAGAGGTCACTCTTCTGCCTCCCTAACGTGCACTGAGCCAGTAGCTTTTTATGTGCAATTTCATTAGTCTTAACTACTTCACACCTATAGCAAAGTACCAACAGTCGTACAGCGTGAACGTGCCGCCTGGATTTAATGAACGTTAGCACTTTACCATGTTTGCTTTGAATCTTATTTTAAGAAAGCTAGGGGCCTGGCCTGGTGGCCCACACCTTTATTCCCAGAACTTGAGAGACAAAGGGGTCCTATTTCTGTGAGTTCCAGGCCAGCTAGGGCTAAATAGTGAGACAGAGAGAGAGAGAGAGAGAGAGAGAGAAGAGGATGTAGCTCAGTAGGAGAATGCTTGCCTAGCACGAACAGAGCCCTGAATTTAATCCCCAGAACCATACACACAAAATTTTTTACTGATGCTAATAGATAGGGGCCAGCAAGATGGCTCAGCAGGTAAAAGTGCTGCTGTCAAGCCTGGCCCCTGAGTTTGTTTCCCAGAATCCAAGTAAAGATGAAAAGAGAGAACTGATTCTGAGACTTGTCCTCTGGCTTCCACACATATACCATGCACACGTGTACCGTGTGCCAAGCCCTCATGCGACTGCTTCCTGGGCATTAGCTCTTTTAAGCCTCACAAAATCTGTGAAACAAATATTAATGTTACCCGTGTTCACAGACAAATGGAACTGGAGCACAGAGATATTGTGCAACTTGTGCAAAGCACACAGGTGAGTGTTAGAGGCAGTCTTTGAACCTAGGCACACTAGACTACACACAGTTTTCAATGGTATTTTATTGATTCGTATGCTTACAATAATAATGGGCATTTGTTGTAAAGATAAAAAAATCAACTCATTAATTATCATGTAAATAGATCCATGTCTGACTTGCATCCTGGGAGTACACGACTCGATGACCAAATCATTTTTGTGAAATTTCCTAAGCCATAAAGAGTAGACCTTTTCTACTGAAACGTGTTGTCTTGGATCCTACAATATTCTTGCTCTCTTGTGGCTTGTGGTTTTCTGACAGGAAGAGATGTGGATCGTTCTTGCATTTGTTATGAACTTCTCCATAAAAATTTATCCCAACACACACAAATAACATAGATGTTGGGGTTCGGGGCACAGCAAGGATGGCTTGTTCCTGGCCCTTTCCCACACCCAGGGTCTCATTGGATGTCTAGCAGCCTGAGGGCCACAGTCACCCAGAGATCTGTTTATATCCTACCTAAGAGTTGAGGCTAGGGCTGGCTGTGCTACTGTCAGCCTGGGCTCCTTCCTTATCGCTGGAAGGTTGGTAGCTGGTCCAAGGGCAGGTGACTAGGAATGACAGAATTCAAGACAGAATCAAACTATCAAATCAAAGTCATCTTGCCTTTACAATCTCCAAAGCCATGCATTTCACACCTCGCCTACCTCCTCCTCTGTCAGGGAAGCTGTGAAGTCTGTGTGGGCTCAAGGGCACAGACTCTGTCTTTAAACTGGAAGCACCCTAAAAGGAGAGGGTGCTGGTGTTACAATCTCAACTCTGTACCCCAGACTGGCCTCAAACTCTCTAGTTCAGACAAGCCTGGAGCTTACAATCCTGCTACCTCTGTTATGGGGGTTCAATGTGCCAGAAACAAGTACTAGCAATGGAGCAGAGAGTCAGAAGATCGTATTCACGTTGCATGGACTCAGGGGAGCACTCTCCAGAGCCTGAGACCCCATTTACAGGCTATTCGGCGTCATTTCAGACCCGCTCTGTCATTGGTGTGTTAAAATGTTTTAGTCTATGTGACTGAGGGTCACACATGGGGTTCACTGGCCTATGTGACTGGGGGTTGTGCATGGTATATTCTAACGGTATATTCTCATAGCGAATCAATAAGACTTAAAGGGCCCTTCCACAGGCAGCTGTGTTTTTCAAGGCAATGCTCTAGTAGTTTTATTTCCCAGCTGGCTCTTGGATTTCTTAAATCGCCCCCTCCTCCCCAGTGCATGCATGCCCCCGCCCCAGTACTTAGGAGACTGGACCCAGACACCGTGCCTCTGACTACAGCCTCTGTTTCAACAGTGGTACAGTCATCACAGGTTTTCCCTTGCTTGTGTGCTTCTTGGTTCTCATCAGCCCTCCCCGCCCTCAAAGCCAGGCAGTGCTGGGATTCTAGCCAGTCTCATTTCCCTCACTTCTAGAGTGTTTTGTCTCAGGTGATGGGGCCAGGTTTCCCACTTTACTGTCTTGGGAACCCACTACTAGCCGGTCAGAGTGGCTCAAATAGACGCATGAGCACCAGCTTTACCCACAGTTTGATTAATAAACCTGTAACTGTGAACAGATGGGGGCAGGGTGCTGGCTGTCCCTTCACAAGTAAAGGAGGTGCTACCATCGGCTCCTTTATCTTCCTGGAAGGACGCACGTGTAATTCATACCTTGAAGAAATAAGCCAACATCCCATTTGACAGTTCAGAAGACTCATCCTCCTTGTCCTGATGGAGAAATAGCTACTTCCTAGCACCGAGCTCGAAAACCTAATAAAAGACAAGTCCTCCGGTAGGGCAGGTCACAGCATCTTTGCCCTGAAGGAGAACTGCAGGTGATGGTGTGTGGAGCGAACAGGTGATGTTTCCCTCAGGTGTAGGCTAAGGAAACGCTAAGTGTCCCTGGCAATTTGTATGTCACTGGGGGTCTGTGGCGAGCGAGGCTGCAGGTGCATCTGCTCCAGCCCCACTTCCTTACTGAAGAAAATCGGCCTCCCATTTCCTGTGCCACGTGCTTTCCATTCTCGCTGCATAAATAGCTCTGCGGTTTTGGCCAGAATTTTCCTAAGGAATGAGTAATTTAAGGACTCTAATTTAATCATCTCGAGATCATCTCCCTACCTCGATTTAATAAAGGAAATTAAAATGTGTTTTCTTTTTGTTAGTATCCTCAACCGCCATCTGCTTAAAAATGTGGATGTAATCAGCCGCTGGAGAGGATGGGAAGCAGATCATGTTTAGAAAGAAGTTTCTCTTTTTCTAAAAAGCATGCAAATAAAATTTTTAAATCCCCATGGGTGGGGGGAATCTGCCAGAGGTCTTAGTTGAAAGAGATTTCATTTCATAGCAAGAGCTGGTAATGTAAGGCGTTGTCTCCAGACATAAACCCCAGCTTCCTGGTAATTGTGTTATTTTTAAACAAATACGGTATTTTTCAATTTATTATTTTTTAGAAACCCTTTCTTCAGTCAGTCTGGGAGCAGTGGCTGGGACTAAATCCACGCCACCTGTTTCCACTGGTTTTCAGGCTTAAAGGTCTAGAAAATTGCTCTAGTCCTTCCCTCATAGAGATCAATCTAGAAGCCTATTTATGGCATTTACCTTAGTGTGCATGCTTTTCGAAGAAGATTTTTAAACTACTTGGAAGACTGGAAATTCATTTTTAATTTACTAAGAAAACTTTTTTTTTTTTTTGGTCTTTTTGAGACAGGGTCTCCCTGTAGCCCCAGCTGTCCTCAAACTCACTATGTAGACCAAGCTGGCCTTGAACTCACAGAGATCCGCCTGCCTCTGCCTCCCAAGTGCTGGGATTAAAGGCACGCACCACCACACCCGGCTCAGAAAACATTTATTTTAGAACAGCGTTATTAAGATAGCCTTCAACCACGCAGTTCGTTCACAGCGCACAATTCCTTTTTTGGTACATCCTTGGAATTGAACACTCGTCATTTCAACCTACTTTTAGAATCACTTAAAAACAAAGCACCAGTGCTCCTTAGCAGTGATTTGCATCCGTGTCTCCACCTTCTCTCCCACCCTTAGATCTTTCCGTGTCTCTGTCTTTTCTGGATATTTTCTAGCATGTGATCTCTTGTGACCAGCTTTCACTTAGGATGTTTTTGAGGTTATCTAAGTGGAAAGATTCTTTATTGCCACATAATATTCCATGATTCAGGTATACCGCGTCATTCAGCAGGCGGTACGTTTCTGAGTTGTTTCAACTTTTTGGTTATTATGACAACGCTACCCAAAGCATGCATGGAGGGGGCTGGAGAGATGGCTCAGTGGTTAGGAGCACTGGCTGCTCTTGCAGAGGACCCAGGTTTGGTTCCCCGCACCCACATGGTGTTTCACAGCCATCCATGACTCCAGTTCCAGGGGATTCAACACCCTCTTCTGGCCTTTGCGGGCACTGTACACACGTGGCACACTTACAAGACAGCAAAACATTCATACACATAAAAATTAAATACATCAAAGAGCAAGTGCAGACTTACCTTCTCAGCTGGGTCTGTGCAGTAGCTGTGTTTCCTCCTGGTTTTGCATCCATGAGTGAAACTGATGTGTTATAAGTGAGCTGACATTAGGCTTTGAGGTCTACCAAGCTGTTTTCTGTAATAACGGCACCCTTTCACACCTCCACTGGCAGTGGATATGGGTTCCAGATCTTTCTATTTGCTCATCGACACTTTTCCGCCTCTGGTTTTTGATTTTAATGTTTAAGTTTTTTGTTTGCTGTGTGCACCTCAGTGGGTATGAAGTTGTGTCTCACCGTGGTTCTGATTTACATGTCCCTAAGCACTAGTGATATTTAGCATGTTTTCCTGGGTTTATTGGATATCTTTCTCTGATTTAGGGGAAAAAAGATAGAAACACTTGACCCGTTTTTAAATTATTGAGTTATAAAATTTCCTTTATTTATTCTGAAAATAAGTGAATCCCGTATCTGGTATGTGACTTGCCAATATTCTCTCCCATTTGCTAGGTTATCATTTCACTTTATTGATCGTATCCTTCACTGAACAAAAATCTTTTAAGTTCATTTTATTTTTATTTATGTGTATGAGTGTTTTGCCTACATGTATGCAAGTGCACCATGTTGTGCAATGCCCTCAGAGGTCAGAAGAGAGCATTATATCCCCTGGAACTGGAGTTATGAAGGATTGTTAGTTGTCATGTGGGTGCTGGGAACTGAACCTGGATCCTCTGCAAGAGCAGCCAGTGGTCTTAACTGCCAAGCCACCTCTCCAGCCCTTGAACAAGATGTTAAATTCTGACATGGCCCAATTTCTTTACTTCTTCTGTTGTCTGCGCTTTGGGTGTCATAGCTAAGAAGCCATGGCCTAACTAAAGCTCACAAACATCACTCCTGTCCCTTTTAGCTTTCCTTTGTTTTCATAAGGAGCTTGGGACACTACAAACCCCCACAAACTCCTACCCTCTCATCGTTGATGTAGGAAAATGACTGATTTGCAGTCTTAAGCAAAATCATAGATTTAACTTCTATTTAAGTTCAATTTTTATAGGTACACAGGAGGAAACGCGTTGTATTATTTTGTATCAGTATATCCAGGTGTGCCAGTACCATTTATTTTAAAAAAAAAACTTCTTAAGCTGGAGAGATAGCTCAGCAAGTGAGTGAGAGACTTAACTCCCTTCCAAGAAACCAGTTATTTGGGGGTTAGAGAGCTGGGTCAGTGGTTAAGAGCACTGGCTGCTCTTGCAGAGGACCTAGGTTCCCAATACCCACATGGTAGCTAACAACAGTTTGTAACTCCAGTTTCAGGGAGTCCAATGTCTTCTTCTGGCCTCCGTAGGCATTGCATGACATGTAGTGAACTTATATACATGCAGGCAAGACACTCATACAACATAAAATAAAAATAAAATAAATTTTGGGGATGTGGTGGCCCACGTCTTTAAACCCAGCACTCAGAAAGAAGCAGCAGGCAGATTTCTGTGTGATTGAGGCCAACCTGATCTTTTCCCATCACTGTGATTTAGATATGGGGCCGGAGCTGCCTTTGGGTTCTGACTTTTCTTCCAGTGAAGTGTTGGATAGTATGGCTGCCGTGTTTAAACAGGCCCAGGTGTAGCCCACAATGGCAGACCTTGGCATCCATGCAGAGATGGCTCTGCAGGTTCACAGAATGCCAGAGCTATGGGGTCACGATGTCTTCCACCAAGATCTCTAAAGGAAAGTCAGGAAGGCCAAGTGGAAGCCCGTGCAGCTTAAGAAAGCAATCAAGTGGGTTACAACCAGCACAATGCTGGCAATGACATGCTGGGGCCTTGGGGACCCACCTCTCCTGTCAATATGCAAAAGATACTGGACTTGGGTTTTAAGGTTTAAGCTCAAGTTAAAGCTGGGTTTGGGTCTTGCTTTAGACCCATGGTTCCTTTTGACTTCATGTTCCTTCTTTTGATGATGGGTATGCCCGCATTGTGCCCCCCCGACCCCATTGTATATTGGAAGTAGAGAACTTGACATATTGAGTTCACAACTACAGGGAAATTGCCTTGTGTCTCAGATGAGACTTCAGACTTTTTAATTCTAGAACAAGTTAAGGCTTTGGGGTTCTTAGAGATGGATGATTTTTTTTTTTTTTGGTCTTTTTGAGACAGGGTCTCCCTGTAGCCCCAGCTGGCCTGGATTCACTATGGAGACCAGGCTGGCCTCAAACTCACAGAGATCCGCCTGCCTCTGCCTCTGCCTCCTGAGTGCTGGGAATAAAAGTGTGCGCCACCACACCCTGCAAGATGGATGATTTTAATGAGCCGTGGAGGTGGAGGCAGAGGAGGAATGCTATTGGATATAGTGTGTGTCCCCCAAGGGTTCCTGTATAAACTTAACCCCCAGTAAGAAGTGTTTAGGAAGCAGAAACTTGATCCAACTATGTTATCTAGAGGTGGGGCCTTGGGGAGCTGATTAGGGCTAGACAGCATCATTAGGGCAGAGTCCCATGATTGAATCCCAGTGGCTTTCTAAACAGAAGGACGAATACCAGGACACACACACACCCCTTCCCTGTGTTCTGCCATGTGATGTCCTCCAGACTCTCTGGATTCTTCCAACAAGAAGACCATTATATGATTGAGCCTCCCCAGTAGCTCCCTGAGAGGGGCAGCCTTGGGCCCATACAGTCTTCCAGATTGCCAGGTTCAAAGTGAGTGGGTTTTCATTTGATATTTGGTCAGATTTTGTAGGTAGTTAGGTGGTCTATCTCTGGGTCTTTTTGAGGTCTTGGGAGCTTTGGAGTCTGTCCACCTCCTGATCACAGATAATGTGGGCTCTGGAGTGGGTACAGCCTGGCACCTGCGCACAGCCTCCCCTTGCCAGGAACAGCTCCCAGGAAGGTTCTCCTTGGCTGTCTCTTACCTGCCTTTTTACTAAACTGCTGAGCTGCTCCAGTGCCTCTTTATTTCTACCCCCAGGCCCCCTACTGTCTTAGCAAGCCCGCACTGAAGTCAGTCCCTCGGCAGAGTAGCTGAGCCCTTTGTCCAGATGGCTCTCCCTGTCAGGGACCCACTCTTGCCAGAGTGACAAACGTCCTTCTCTAAAGTGTGCCCTGGGGTGAAAGCCCCTTGCCCTCTCCAGCATGGAACCCCTCCTAGTGAGTAAGCCAAGGGTGAGAACTAAAGAGACCCCTGTATTCTCAACCTGTGCCATCCAGAGGGGAGCTAATACCCTACAAGCAATGGTGGGAGGGGGCAGGAGGCAGTGCTCCCACCCTTGACTGCCTGGAACAGTTTCCTGGCATGGGCCAGGCCAGGAGCTGGGGATGCTGGACAGAGGGAGGCAGGATGTGGCCACAGCCCAGACACTCCTCTATAGTGTGTATAGTTTTTCTTGAAGGACTTCATCTCCTTCCTTTTTAAAATTTCTAGATTTGTTGTTGCTTTTAAAATTATTTATTTATTTACTTATTATGTGTATGAGTGTTTTGCCTGAATGTATGTATGTGTACCACCTATGTGCAATGCCTGTAGCGGTCAGAAGAGGGTGTCAGGTTCCCCTGGAACTGGAGTTATGGACAGTTGTTAGTCATAATGTGGGTTCTGGGATTCAAACCTGTATCCTCTGCAAGAGCAACCAGTTCTCTTAGCTGTTGAGCCATCTCTCCAGCCACTGTTGTAATTTTTTAAAAGCCACTTTCTCCACCTCAGCTGCTGGAGAGTCTTCTGACCTCCTCCAGCACTCTGGAAGTCCCATCCCACCTGCAGGTTTTGATCTCTATATTTAATTAGATTGATGAGCCCTTGTCTGGACCAATGGGGAGAAATGAAAGCAAAGACTGTCATTAAGCCAGAGAGAAATAATGACTTGTGGGTATCTTCCAAACAACAGTAGCTTAATGCAGACTCAGGTTGCCTCTTACAATTCCCTCCTCCACACCCGCCAACGTTGTCATGCAGGACGCCGGCAGCTGGCTTTCATTTTCTATCACAGACATGCAGCAGTATTTTCAAGTTGGCAGGAGAGACATCAGACAAATGAGACACAAGCCCCAGGAGGACAGGACTTACTAGTCTAGTTTTCCAGTTTTTGTATGAAATAGGAAATGGTAACTAACAACAAATGATGTCTTCAAAATGGTATTTTCAGATCAACCACTGTTTCTGGGCAGTGCATTATCCATCACTCAGTAGTAACCTCAGTATCTTCAAGTCTCCTGACTGTTCTTTCCCGAGAGCAGGGTCTCAGACAAAGGACTCAATTAAGACATTCTCAAACATCAGCAACTTTTGTCCTACACTCAAGTCTCTTCTCTCTCCTGCGAAGACATTTATTTCACTCCCTGACATTGAACTGAATAGAAAAAGTTGGATAGAGTTGTAACCAGGAAGACACATTTTGTCATTAATTGGTAGATGGTGAGCTACTTCCCAAACTCATGGGTTTAAGTTGTGATAACCGCTCTCTCCTCATTTCCTGTGGCCCCACCTGGAGACGCTATGGTGACTGTAACAGCTACTGGCTGGGACACCTTCGTTCCCCTCCCATGGCCTCCTTCCCAAGGCTAGCTTGGGCTCTGATGCATGCTGGGCTCAGGGCTCCAACAAGGCACGGGCAGAGTCTGTCAGGCCTCCTAAGGGCTGACCTGGGACAGCATCACTGTGACAGTGGGTCACAAGAGTCAACAGACTCAAGGTCGGGGTTGACAGGCTCTAACTCCTTCTTGACAAAAGAGGGATCGGCTCACTCAAGAACTAAAGGGATTGTTAGTGGTCATCTTTGGGACCAACTGGCCACAGAGGGAGTTAGACAATAAGACCTTCTGATCTGTTTGTACATTTCAGACCTACAGGGAAAGCGGGTGTGTTAATTTTCTGTTACTGTGACAGAATATCTGAGGGAAAAGGCAACGTAAGAAGGAAGGTTTATTTGGGCTCATGGTTCTTTCAGTCCCTGGTCAGGTGACACCATCGTTGTTAGGCCTGTGTCAGACAGGAATATCATGGTGGAAGGGGCAGAAGGACAAGGCCAGAGAAAGCTGCTCACCCCCTGAAAGCCAGGAAGCAGAGCCGGAGAGGAAGCTTCCAGGAATACCCACAGGTGACCCACTTCCTGTAACTAGACCCTGCTAGTTGATAGCCCATTCGGCTGTGAACCCATCGCCAGGTTAGTCCACAGATGGTTTGACACCCTCGACTCTATCACCACTCCAAGCGCCAATGTCTGAGGATCAAGTCTTCAACACACGAGGCTTGAGGGTGCTTCACACCCACACCACAGCAGTGAACAAGTCAGAAGAGGCTGTGTGGTGCTGTCTGAACCAGTTCTGAAGAGACTTGTTCAGTTGGCCAGGTTTAAGGAGGAAAGTGATCTGGTCTTAGGCCTCCAAGAAGCGTTCTCCGGAAATTCCACAAGAAAGACTCTCTTCACCCTTGGGGAGGGGTGGGGCATTGTGGCAAGGCTAAGTGAAGGGGGTGATGTTGGGGGGTGAGCTATGGCCTCTCAAAGCTTGTACGTCAAAATCCTAGGCTGAGGAACCACAGGATGTGACTGTACTGGAGATAAAGTTTTGAAAGAGGTAATTAAGTTAAAAGGAGGCTGTTGGGATGGGCCCCGTCCAGTCTGAATAGTGTCCTTATGAGAAGAAGGTATGAGGACACAGAGAGACAGTCATGTGACGAGGTGGCAAGAGGGTGACCATCAGCAAGCCACTGCCAGTGGCCTCAGAGGAAGCAAAATCATCTCGAACAGACCAGACCGGCATGGATTTCCTGAGTGAAGCTTTATTAAGGCAGCTGATAGAGATGAGTGAGTACACAGTGAACTGGCCTCGGGCAAGAGCTAATAGCCAGATCGCACATGGAGACACAGAGATCTGAAATTCCAGAACTGAGAAGAGGCTCACCATTTCACAGCTGGGTTTGTTTGGAGCTGGTGATGTGTGTCTGGCTGCTGGACCCAGAAGTCAGATGTGCCAGAGAGATCACAAGCTAGAGACAGCCTCAGGCATGGCTTGATGCTTCATCTATATTTTTATGGAAATAGTGACTCCTTGTTCCCACGGTTTAAAATCAGAATGCTTTACTTAACAAAACTAGAATTTTGGACTTCTGTTTAAAATTTAGAAGACCCTGGTCCCATGAGTCTCCTCCAGAGGTCAGAAGCTGGGACCAGATTGTGCAGATGCAGGTACTTTGTCAATATGTTCCCAAGATGGCACTTGTGGGTAACAGGTGGCAAAACAGACAAGCACATCCTTAAAAAGTAAACGACTTTGAAATGTGGAAATTCAAAGACTTTATGGTAATTTATATCTTGTCATTACAGTGAAGAAAGACTGATTCACCTGCTTGACTGCTGGTTGTGATTTAAGGCAGAGGAAGTTGTGTAATTAGTACCCAGAAATGGTGGGAGCTTCCAAAATCCCAGGTCAGGCTTTTAAAGGGCTTTTGTGAGCTTAAACTGAGTTTTTATAGTTGTTTCTATTTTCAGAAGGCATTGAAAATAGCTTGAGGCAGACCTGTGTGTGTTCACTTGACACTCAGACACACCAGCAGCTCCTGAGCTCTTTCTTTGTGTAATGAGAAATCTCGTTTTAATTTGCACATCAAACAAGAGGGGTCAGTTACTCTTGGGGGGCCTTGATTGAATTTCTAGGCTTTTGAGAAACTCACGACACTCCTGGTTGCGATCCTTCTTTGTACAGGATGCCCGCGACAGCAAAATCACTGTTCAGATCTGGCCCTTCTTTCTTCCAAGGCACTTTACATATTTTAAAAGAAGATTCTCCCTTTTCCAGGGTTAAATCAGATGCTCGGGGAAGCTGCAGTTCCCTTTCTGGACTCTGGGTACTGTGTCTCCCCCAAGTAGCTGGTGCTAGAGAAGTCTAAGGACGTCTGCTTACACCTCAACCTCATGGGGGCATGCAGCAGGCTGGCCAGATGGTCTGTATATAACGCCCTCAGGTCTTTGATCCCCTCGCCCCAAGCCGGCTCTTCATGGTGCCCCTTGCCGTGATGCTCGCCACACACACACACACACACACACACACTCCCTGATGCTCGCTACACACACACACACATACCACACACACACCACACACACACACCACACACACCACACATACACACACATGCGCACCACACACACACACACCACACACCACACACACACACACACACCACACCACACACACACACACACCACACCACACACACACACCACACCACACACACACACACCACACACACACACACCACACCACACACACACACCAAACCACACACACACACACACACAAACTCCCTGGCACGATACCTTTGATGCACTTCTCTCCTGAGGCCCTGCAGTCATTCCCACTGGACCTGTTTTTCTCATCTGGCCAGTGTAGCCCAAGATGCATTGGTGATGTGAGAATAGCTGTCATCTGTCTGCCACCTTCTGGAAGTCCTGCCTCATTCCCCTGCAGACAGGAATCCACCCAGTGTGGCTAGATACTGCAGTGTGAATGCAGTCTTAGAGACTGGGGGTGGCTAGCTCCCTGAACTGTCTCCTCTAGACACCGGGGCACTTATAGATCAGGAAATCGAGGCACACATTTAACTCCAAGCCACACAGTGGGAAAGAGCTGGTTGAGAACCCAAGCAGTCCCAGCTTGCAGGCTTAAAGCCATACATGCATTGACAAGAATTGTTTCTGTGTTCAGTTAGTACAAACCCACCTTGCTCCAGAGAGGAGTTCCCGTGAGTCACAGAAACACTGAAGATGGAAAGGAAGAGTCAGAACAACAGGATCTGAGGACAGGAAAGACCAAGGGGCCCAGCCATAGTCTGTGCCACAGTTGGGGGCTGGCTTCCAGGGTCTGTGTTTGCAATACTAAAATGTCTGTTTTCTACCCAAACTGACTGAGATCTATTTCTTAAACCAGGCTCAGAATATGGAATGGATGAATGTGGGGATTTTTGACTTTGAAATCCCAACTAATAATTTGGTTTCTCATAAGGATTTCTGTTCTATAAAGAGATCTGGAACCATTTCAGCTAGAAGGGACACTGTGATTGCAACTGAAGCAGGCCCCATACGGCTGCACACGTGTGGTATTCTAAGGAGCAGATGCCAGGACAGGATTAGACGTGCCGTTTATTTTCAGCCACACTGGTGAGCGAGACAAAGGAAGGCTCGGAGGAGAACGGAGGGAACCTTCAGGCCCTGATGCTGGCCTGGCCTTGTGAAGAAGAGAGGGGAGGACAGAAGACAGAATTGGAAATGCTGGGCTGCGGTGCAGGCCCAGGAACTGGGCCAGGGCCGACAGGAAGTCCCTGGCACAGCGGCGTGCACCGTGGGTCCCTGTGTGGTGTCACAGGGCAAGTGCCACAGCAGCTCTTCAGCCTGCTCAGGAGCAGCGCAGACAGCTCGGCCTCAGCGACAGCCTGCTGGGGTCTGGAAGGCTGCATGCTCCGTGCTGCAGACCCTCTCTGTGTGCCTCCAGCTCGTCTGAACCCAGGTCAGGTTTGGTTCCCCATGGTAAAGGGTCCTCATGAGCCAGGTGTCCCCAAAGCTCAGCATGCCGCCAAGGCCACCTAGTCGCCGCAGCCATCATGTATCCTGCTGGAAAGGTGCTTAGAGAGGAAGGAATTGGGAGAGGGTCAGGTGAGCAGCGATCATGAGGGTGTGCCTGCCTACCACAGAGACACTACCTGGCCGCACAGATGTGGTGCTGGGCAGCTACAGGAACCAACCTGCCTCCAGGAGCCTCTAGTGCAGCTGGAGGCGGAGGCTTGATGTGCTACGCCACGGTGTCCTAGGAAGCTACAGCTCAGCCTGGTGACAGATCACAGGCACTATAAAGTTCATATCTTCTCTCCTACAAAGGTATTTACAACGTTGTTTTGTTTTGGTTTTTTGTTTTTTGTGAGGTTTTTG
>NW_008338533.1:3841708-3866522 GCF_000622305.1 Nannospalax galili | reverse complement strand
AACTCACAGAGATCCACCTGCCTCTGCCTCCCAAGTGCTGGGACTAGAGGCGTGTGTGCCATCATGCCTGGCTCAGTATTTACAACTTTTATGGAGGGCTAAAAGTATGGAATTAAAAGGAAAACGACTTACACTGTTTGCACACTGTACCGGGTACATTTATTTATTTGTTTAAATTGTTGTTCATTTGTGTGTGTGTGTGTGTGTGTGTGTGTCTGCTATGTGCAGTGGCTGAGGAGGCCAGAAGAGGGTGTCGGATCCCTGGAGGTAGAGTTATAGGCGATTGTGAGCTGCCTGATGTGGGTGCTGGGAACCAAACTCTGATCCTCTGAAAGACCAACAAGTGCTCTTAACCACCAAGGCATTTCTCTACCTCCACATTTATTCTTTTAAAAAGAAGTTTAAAGAGTTTACTTTGAGCCGTATATGAGTGACCATGACCCAGGAATGTGGATTTAAGTTACCTTGAGTGAGGTGTGCCCTGCAGTCCTGAGCAGTCTGGTAGGTACAGGGCAGGTCCTCGGAGCAGGGCCTGGTAGGTACACTGAGGTTTGCCTCTCTCGGGCTGCTCTACGGCTCCCCGTTGTGGCCGCTGCAGGGCTGGGGCATGGCTGCCTGGTCTCTTGGGTGGTCCTGATGTGTCTGAACCAATGAGGGTGATCTCGTGCCCTTGGTTGTCATTGCTGCAAAAACGGGCTGCTGACCAGGTTGGCCCAACAAGATTCAGGGGCAGGTTGCTGGGGCTTCTGGGAAATTCTTTTCTTGGGCTTCAGAGAAAGCCCTGGGGACAGCTTGTTTCCATCCTCAGCAGATGTGAGCAAGAAAACCAAGAGCTCATTGCCTCTGGCTGCCATCCTGGACTCCGAAGGGGAGCGATGCTTATACAGATGCAGCAGCCTCGGGGTCCTGCGGAGATCAGCCTGGGTCCTGGAGGACATCGCTGGACCAACCGCCCCAGGACCCTCACAGCGCGGGGTGCCCAGGTATGTGAGCCCATCGTTCCCTGTTAAAGGCACTTTGGAGTTGACTTTCTGCTTCAGGGAGATCATCGCACCTGCTCCAGGCGTGCTGTGGTCCTTCAGGGATAAGGAAGTTCATCCCAGGTCACTGAGCCTGTAGCCTGGCTGAGCTTGGAATCAAGGTCTGACTGTTGGCTCCACACCCTTCCGTTGTTCTGGCTGTTCCCTGCGAGGGCTGAATCGTGTTCAGAGATTGTCAGAACAGCTCAGACATGTTTAACTAAGAAGGTGGCACTGGGCTTGTTACACTTCCTCTGTGAGTTCAGGGCTGGGTCATTTCCTGCGTTCTAGAACGTCAGAAGACGTCACCTTCACAGCTAATACCAAACAATCAGATTTGTTACCGGTTTTCAGGGTGACATCAGTACATGCTTTCCATTTTTTAAAGTAGGCAGTGATAGTGACAGAGTGTAAAAGAAATATATATATACAACAAAATAATAAAATATATAAGTATAAACAGATATATAACAGGCAGAGGTTTTAAACTTTGTCTTACTCCTTGAAGAACGACCTTCGCCCTGTGGGAAAGTGTGGGTAAAAGAGACACCGGATTGACCATGGGTTTCATACTGCAGATAAACTGACTGAAACACAATTGCTGGGTGCTCGGATGAGGGTCCCACGACCTCCCTGCCCCTGTTTCTGTGAAGGAAGGTCAGCAGTCAGCAAGCCCAGCTCTGATGATCTTTTGCAAGCAGGCACTGTTGAACTCCTGAGGTGGCAGTTGTCAGGCTCTGAACACGGGGCACCACCACACCTTGAAGATGCTGGGCTGGGGGTGGGTTCTTTTCTTCTTGTGGCCACAGGAAGTTCCTTGTGCTGCACTGACTTCTTATATTTTGTTATGAACAAGTCACTGTTCTTTGGAGTAGAAATACAACAGATACCAGCTTAGTAAGAGATAAACAGGCTGGGCGTGGTGGCGCACACCTTTAATCTCAGCACTCAGGAGGCAGAAGCAGGCGGATCTCTGTGAGTTCAGGGCCAGCCTGAACTACATAGTGAGTTCCAGGACTGCTGGGGCTACAAAGAGACCCTGTCTCAAAAAGACCAAAAAAAGAAAAGAAAAGATAAACAGCTACAATTTACCTATCTGTGTTCTACTCCCAGAAAAGATATCCTGAGGTGTCACCATTAACAGATACCCCAGGAGTTGGGGAGATGGCCCATGGATAAAAGAGTGCTTGCTACAAAAACACAAGGACCTGAGTTCAAATCCCCAGCATCCATATAGCCAGGTGTGGCCCTGTAACCCCAGCCCTGTAGAGAATAAAGACAGGCTACCGGCCTCTCTCCAGGTTCGGTGAGAGATACTATCTATCTCCAGGGGGTAAGGCAGAGGGTGATAGCGCAGGAACCCAACATCTTTCTCTGGTTCTCCCCCCCACACACACGTACGCATACACACACACACATGCACATACACCACACACGTACATATCCATATACACACACAACAACCAGATAGCACCTATGGGATGACCAAACCTACCGCTATGCTTTGAGTCTGAAGGCCGTGTGCTAGACGTGCAGTGGCCTCCCTGTGACACTCTTGAAAGGTAGCACAGTCTTTAAGGTTAGGATTTAGTTAGAGAAGTACAGTGTTCCAAGCATGACCTCCAAGCCTATTTGGGGATGCAGCCCTTCCCTCTGGTTCTCAGTCACCATCAAGTGAGCCGCTTTGCACCCACCACGGTGTGTGGCCCGAACACAGGCACACTCAAAGCACACACGTACTCAGACCTCCAGAGCTGTGATATCCTATTGACCAAATAAAACGTGTGTCATCATTTGTCTCTGGGAATGGTAAGGCTGGGCTCATGCCCCAGGTGCACAGTATAAGGGGTTGCTGAAATCTCTGTCAAAACAAAAAAGTTCAGTGAATTATCCTTTGGGGGGATCTTTTTGAGATAGGGCCTCCCTGTATCCCCAGCTGGCCTGGAACTCACTATGTATACCAGGCAGGCCTTGAACTCACAGAGATCCTCCTGCCTCTGCCTCCCGAGGGCTTCAATGAAATATTCTTTAAAAATCAAACGAGAGCTGGGTGTGGGGTGCATACCTCAAATCCCAGCGTTTGGGAGACTGAGGCAGGAGGGCAATGAAACTAAAGCCAGCCTGGGATAGGTTGTGAGTTCAAGGCCACACAGTGAGATTCTCTGTCAAATAAATAAATTAGCTAAACAAACTGCAAGAGAGCCACTCACAGCGGCTTCTTGTCCTCGAGAGGGAGGCTTGCCTGCGATCAGGCTGCAAGACAGGCTATCCTAGCTCATTTATTCATTTCTCATTTTTACTCTATTTCTCTATTTTTGATTTTTATTTTTTTATTACATTAATTTATTTATTGTGTGTGTATATAAGTGGGCACTTGACATCACACGTGTGTGTGTGTGTGTGTGTGTATGTGTGTGTGTGTGTGTGTGTGTGTGTGTACATGGAAGTCTGAGGACAACTTGCAGGAACCCATTCTCTCTTGCACTTTGGACTCAAGAGATTGAGCTCAGGTCACCAGGCTTGGTGACAGGTGTTTCCACCACCTGAGCCATCAGCCGACAGTTTTTGTTTTGCTTTGTTTGCTTGTTCAGATAGGGTCTCACTCTGTGTCATAGGCTGGCTTTGAACTCACTGTGTAGCCCAGGCTGGCCTCAAATTCATGGCAATACTCCAGCTCAGCCTCCCAAATGCTGGAATTACAGGTATATGTAATTCCAAATACTGGAATTATAGGCATGAGTCACTACACTAGGCTTTGCTTTTTGTTTTAATTTCTTGGATTTTTATACTGTTTGTTTGTTGATCCTCCTCCTCTTCCTCATTTCTGAGACCAGTTTCATTATGTAGCCCACGCCAAGCTCAAAGTGAGAATCCTTCTGCTTCTGCCTCCCACAGCCAGCTCACCTAACACACTTTATCTTAACGAATTTTCTCTTTATAGATGCAAGGTGCTCCTGGCTGAATTTCTACCAAGGCTGAGGGGGATCCAAATTAAAGAAGTTTATACTTCTTTGAATTGTCTGAGAAACAACACTATACAGCCAGCCATATGCCCTCTTGGCCTGTGGTGTGTGGAGAAGCCCAAGCATTCACGTGAGGAACACGGGCAGGAGTCTGAAGAATAAAGAACGTTTGTTCTAAGTTGCCATGCGCTGGACACTCACCTGCAGCAATTTATTTAGTCACCACAGCAGCCCGAGGGGATGTTTTCAGCCTCACTTTTACTACAGAACAGAGACCCAAAGAGTTTTCTTTCCAAGAGCCCACAGCTGGTGACATTGAAGTCTGGAGCTACCGAACTGCCAACTGCCCAGATGTTTAGCTCATCAGAGAAAAATGCAGAAAAGCTGGAGAAAGGGATCTCCTACGCAGAGACCCTCCACCCCTGGCTACCTGCTGAGGCCACTTAGCTAGAGGCAAAAGCAACCAGGATGCCGTAGGCCCGGGAACTGTAACCCTGGCAGCTCTCCACAAGCCTAAGGCCTCCCTTGGGATCAGTTAGCTGGCCAGGCCTCTGGTCCCCAGGTTTCCAAGCTAATGAAGTTTATACCCTTTGAGTTGTCTAAGAAAACAACAAACTTAGCAACAAACACAGGAATAATGTGCAGAGTAGGAAAACCCAGGTGAGAGCTGGCCTCTTATACCTGGACACCCCCACCCCCACCCCCACCCCCACCCCAGTGGGAATGTTGGCAGTAATAGGCCAAGGGATGTGAAATGGAGCCTACTAACTCCTCTCAAAACAACACACTGGAACAAGTGACCTTGTTCCGACATTGTCTTTTAATGACTGGGGCCTAGGGAGATGGCTCAGTGGTGAAATCACTGGCCATGCCAGCTGAGGATGGGAGTTCAGCTCCCCAGAAACCCATGCAAGTGCAGAGGGGGCATGGCAGCCCTAGTGTGATTCTAGTCCCCAAAGGTGACGGGGAGCCCCAGAGCAAGCTGGCTGGCCAGAGAGGCCAGGTCATGAGCCCTGCAGTTGACTGTGACCCCGCTGCTCTGAACAAGGTGAAAGCCATAAAGGATGGTTCCTGACAGCAACCCGGGCCTCCACAGCACTCACACGTGTGCACACACATCCTCACACGTGTGTACACACACATGCAAAACACACGCATGTGAAAAAAATCCATTGGCAAACTTGTCTTTGGTGACTGACCCATTTCAGGTTCCATCTCTAGCTCTATCCATTTTCCTGCAGGTGATGTCATTTCCTGTACGCTCACAATGGAGTTTTACTCGGCCATTTAGTTCCCGTGCAGACCGCGGGCCTCCAGCTGCTCAGAACCCCTGCTACTGGAGCCACTGTGTCCTGAGACTTCTCATGAAGTTTCTCTCAAGGAATAGAAGGATGGGACTGGGGCTCACCTGCATCTGCAGATGAGGCACCCCAAGAAGACGGGGAGCTTCCTGTCAGCCATGGCATGGCCTGTGAGTTAGGAAGTAAAATCTAGATCTTCCCAGAGGCTCCTCAGACACACAGAAACTGAGCTGAGTAGATTGCAGTTAGGAATTAAACATTCACAGAAATCAAATGGTAGCTATAGTGTATAATACTAGCCATGAAATGGCTGCTTTACAGGTTTACAGAGGTCTAGCCTAGTACACCCCTCACTTGTCAGATTCCAGGCAGAGATGTGTTCCCTCGGTAAATTTTAATATTTCTTTCCTACTTTTAAAAATATGTATATTTTATTTTAAATTATGTGTATATGTGTGAGTGCAGTGCCCGTGGAGGCCAGAAGATGATGTCAGATCCTCGGGAGCTGTAATTACAGATACTTGTGAGTCACCTGACGTGGGTGCTGGAGACTGAACTCTGGTCTTCTGCAAGAGCCGCAAGTCCTCTTAGCTGAATCACCTCTTCAGCCCCCGTGTGGATTTTTGTTGTTGTTGTTGTTGTTTGTTTGTTTGTTTTGTTTAATTTAAAAGCATCAATATGAGCAAAATTAAAGTTTCATCTTCTTAATAAAAAAGTAATTCTTAATAAAGATGTAATATTTTGCATGCTAGACATGGGAAACTGCTAGGTACTGGGGACAGGACACAGTAAACAGCCAGGCACTCACTACTCCTGAGGGAAAAGGGTATTAAACAAGGCTCTTAGGTTGTAGGTATTAAATACTCTGGAAAAAAAATTACAAAAAGCTAAAATTTAGTGCCACCACCCCAAGCCCCGCTCTGAATGATCTCCACTAGAATCCTGATATTCAATTACGTAATAAAGACCCTGCTCTTTGGATTCTGTCACTCCCTCACTGAAACAAATTCTTGGTCAATTACAAATGTATTAAACCCAAAACACTTTATTAAGGCATGATGATTCCAGTATGGTCCAGCGACGTCTGCGTCTCGATCGCTTCCCTGCCTTCAGCCTTTCTATGCGAGTGGTATGAAGTATGAAGTAAGTATGAAGATGTGCAATCTTCATACTTAATAACAAGTTATTGAAGCTATTATATACTTAAGTCCTTGGCTATGACTGTGTAATGATATCCCTGGGTACTTTGAAGGAGAGGAGCTTTCTATAAATCGAGACACAACAATACAAGCAGGTGAGCTGTGCAGCCCAGATGTGGGACATTCAGTGCCCAGCAAAGGTTCCCAGGAAGCACTTAAGGCATGCCGATGATGGAGTTTTCATGGGGGTAGTAACTAATTCACCCAGCCTATATTTAAGCCAACATAAAAGGACTTTAAGTATAATTCATGATCTTTTAAGAAACTCTGAGGTAAAATAACAGGATTCTTTTCTGTAAATATTTCATAGGCAGAGGGATGCAAGGGCTCAGCATATCTTGGTGGCCAGAACCTGTTCAGCTCCTCTCACTTCCCCTTGGCACAGAGGAGTGCCCCACCTTTCACTGGAGATCTTGAGCAGTTCCATGAAGCATGGTTCCTGTGTGGCAAAGTCACATGCCTTCAGGGTCACGCCCCACAAGAACTTGGTGTATTTTATAAGATGCTTAAGACAGCTGGGTGTGGTGGTGCATGCCTTTAGTCCCAGCACTCGAGAACTCGGGAGGCAGGGGCAGGTGGATTTCTGTAAGTTCGAAGCCAGCCTGGTCTCCAAAGTGAATCCAGGCCACCTGTGGCTACAGGGAGACCCTGTCTCAAAAAGACCACAAAAAAAAAAAAAATGCTTAGGACAGCGTCCACTCCTCCAATTGGTGGCCTTGTGCTTGTCAAGGCTCCTGCAGACGCACAGAGCCACGGCTGTGTTCACCAGTGGCTGCTATGACATAATTTTCTACACGCTATTGTGAAAACCCTCGTTACAAATTTCTAGACTGTTAAGGAAAAGCAGACTCAGACTTGGACTCACTTACTAGACGGAAAAAGGGGAGAAGAGAAATTAAATGCGCCATTAGCTAACTGCATGTCGGAGGAAGGAAGCCCTTTGTGTCCTGGAAGCTTGTTCCCCCAAAAGTTTTAAAAATAATTTTAAACTCCTGTAAACATTCTAAATTGAAGCCCCTCAGGCAAACCTCGAATTTGATCTTCATTGTTTACTTTCAAAGTTCCGCAGTTCTAAGAAATATTTTTCTGTTTACTTGAAAGAAATTTCTTAAACAAAGCAGGCTTAAAAACCCCAACATGTCCACGAACCAGCACATATACAGGCTGACGTTTCATTATGAAAAAGATGGTCATTAGCTGTTGTTCAGGAGGTTTGAACTGAGAATTCAAGGTCAGCTTGGGGGTCCAGCTCAGTGGGGAAAAGCTCTTGCTGTGCAAGCCTGTCATCATGACTTAGATCCCCAGAACCCACATAAAGGGCAGATGAAATAGCACAAGCCTCTGTAATCACAGCATACTGCATACAGGGAGACGGAAGGCAGAGACAGGAGACTCTCGTGGACCAGTTAGCCTGGCTTATATAGCAGTGACGTTCCCTGCGTGATGGTTGATTTTGTTCTTGGTTCATTATTCAAGGTGCACGTGTATGTATTTGTGTCTACCACATATGTGTGGGTACCCTCAGAGACCAGAAGAGAGTGTCAGATCCCCTGGAGCTGGGGTTACAGGCAGCTGTGAGCCGCCTGGTGTGGACGCTGCGAACTGACCCCGGGTCCTCTGGAGGAGCAGTAAATGTTCTTAATCAGTGATTCATCTCTCCAGCCTCTGATGGTTGGTAGATTTTGTCAGTTTGTCACAACCTAAAGTTACTTGGGATGAACATCTCAATGAGGGATTGTTTATATTGGGTTGGCCTGTGGACCTGTCTGTGGGGGATTGTCTTAAGTTACTTGATGTGAGAAGACCCAAATCAGTATAGGAGGCAGATCTCCTAGGCAGGCAGTCCTGAACAGTTTTAGATTGGATAAATCATGCTGAGCACAAGTGAGCAAGCACACATGCATCTCTCTCTACTCTTGACAGTGCATGTGATATCTCAAGCTCCTGCCACCGTGACCTCCCCCAAATGAGGGATAGTGACTGGACCTGTACATTAGCTGAACATCCTTCCTCCCCTAAGTCACTTCTCCTTGGGGTAGTTTATCAGTCACAGACAGGAAATGGACACACCCTGTCTCACAAGAAGGTGGAAAGGCAAGGTGTGATGCCTGAAGGTTGTCTGCTGACCTCCACACACTTGACACACACACACACACACACACACACACACACACAATCAGCTTGTGTAATTTGGTGAAAGCCTGTCTCAAAATAATGATGATCAGAATGCACCACACACAATCAGCTTGTGTAATTTGGTGAAAGCCTGTCTCAAAATAATGATAATCAGAATGCACAGAATAAGAATAAGACACATTAAATGGAAGGTTCTGGTCCCTGACTTAACCTCATCCCCCTCTTCCCTCTTCCAAGGCATACCCAGTTACCAGTCACATACATTCTAACTTGTTCTAAATTTCTACTTCGTGGTATGGTTGCACTATGATTTTACCTTTTACATGCATGTACATGGACCTCCCTCTGTAAGTGCTGCAGATGTAAAGTGCTGACACCCATTCCTTTAACTACTCTACTGGGTTTCACCATGTGGACCTCCATCTTGAAGTCCATCAGGTGGCTTACAATTTGTGGGGACGGCCAACTTTCTCTGCCAAGTGTCTATAACCTGTTTGCTTTTCTATCAGCTACTCTGCTTGTTTTCCTACATCCGTCTTTAAGATGATTTTTGTGTGAGACAGAGATAGGGTCTTGCTGTGTTACCCCAGGATAACCCTGAATTCCTGGACTCCAGCAATTCTCCAGGTTCAGCCTCCAGAGTGCAGGGCCTGCAGGTGTGCACCATACCCTGCTGAGTAAGACGTTTTAATTCCTGCAAATCTGATGGGAGGCTTTTTGGAGGTTTAACTTTTCCCAGTGGCCAAGAGGGTTGAGGACATGCTCAGCCGGCGAGGTTGGCCGTCTTGCATGGTCCCTCTTCTCTTGGGCTCTTTTTTTTATGAACTTACTCTTCTTGTATAGTTAAATATAATCTTTCATCTGTTTTATTTGCTGCAAATATCTTAGTTTGTCATCAGTCTTTGAACACTTTTATAACGTCTGCAGATGGTTTTGATTTTGGTGAACTCAACTGTACCCCCCCCCACTTTTTTGGGAGTCTATGTTCCAGACACAGGCTGGTCTGGAACTGGTTATGTAGCCCACACACTAGCTTCAAATTCACGATGCCCCTGCCTAGCCGCCTCAGTGCTGGGATCGCAGGTGTGCCCCACCACACTCAGACACTTTCCAGTTTCTGAGTTCAGCATTTGTGGGCATATTTGAAATCCCTGACTGCTAAAGTTTAAGAGTATCATAAAGTCTTGCTTTTCATATCTAAGCCTTCAGTCCCATCAGGAGTTTATTTCCATATGGTGGGAAGGTAGAGACCTAATTTTATTTTATTCTATTTAGACAGCCAGCTGTCCTAACAGATCCTGTTTGTAGGACCATTGCTATCACTCTCAGAATCCCAAACATGTCTGCAATGGGGTCTGAGCTCTATTCAGTCCTTCCCTCCCACACTTTTCTTTATCAAGTCCATCCACTCAGCCACTAAGATACAGTCCTTCTATGAAAAGCTCATTTTCTTTAATCAAAATTTACTGGAGAGATGGCTCGGCAGTGTGTACTGCTCTTCCAGAGGGCTGCAGTTTGGTTCCCCACACCCATGTTGGACAGCTCACAACTGCCTGGAACTCCATCTCCAGGAGATCTGATGCCCTCTTCTAGCCTCTGCATGCACCCACACCCACATGCACATACGCACACAGACACACAGACACGCACACACATACACATAACTAAAAACACCTTTTAAAAAAACTTGCATGGGAAGTGGTAAGGTTTTGCTTCAAGAAAGCCTGCACACCCCCTTGGGTAAGGTTTAATAAGTGTGAAATATGGTAGAGAATCAGGGCAGGAGGCTTGGGAGCGTGGGGGACACTGAGCATGCCAGACTTAGTTTATTAGTTTAACCTTCTTGGCAGCACAGTGAAATCAGGTTTATTTTGTTCCCATTTTACAGATGGGAAATGGGTGACCCAGGGAGTTCGGTAACTTGCTAAAAAGACCATCGTGAGCAGGTAACAGACAGGAGACTGACAGTGCCCACCTGTCTTTAAGATCTTGACCTTTCTACTTTGCCATAGAGATTAAACACTGGACTGGAATAAGTTCCTTTGACCCAACCCATCTGAGCTCAGAGCCGAGACGAGGCAGAGTCTGCAGCAGGGCACAGCCTTGTTGAATGTGTTCCCAGGACCCAAGCACTTCACACACACACAAGTGCATCACCACAGCAACACTCCTGCAGGACAAGAATTACTTGGTTCCGGATGAGTCTGAGCTGCAGAGTGTGCAAGGGACTTCCTGACATCGCACTGTTACTAAGATGTGCCACCAGGGCTGCCTCCACCCATGTGCCTCATGTATCTTAGATACATAGGACAGCCCTGTCCTTTCCTTCTGAACAGGTGGAGAGTCCTGGAGGGGGCTCAGTTGGCAGAGCTCGGGCTGGATTTCAGTCCTCAATTGAGCTCTCAATCACCCTTTTGCAATAACAGCTTACCAAATCCATGAGGCCTGACTAGGCCCCAGGTAGATCTGACTCCAGACCTTTTATCTCACAGACATGCCTGCCTCCAGACCGTTTGGCGAGACCAGTCCCTGAAGTCCCACCCACCCAACCTCCCTTGGAAGAGTGAGGCGGGCACAGACAGAGTTGTTTACCTATAGACACGTACGTTCAAGAAGCTGCATGTCACTCACATCTGAGCCACAGGATGTACTGGGTCATGACAGGCATTCACTGGGGGAAAAATAAGTCACAGTAGTGATGACAGGTCTTGTCAAGACGGGACCTCCCAAGAGAAGATAGACTAGCGTTCTCTGCTCTCGCCAGCACTGGCTACTTTAAGGTACGAGTTACTGGTAAGTGCATCTTCCTGACAATGCAAGTCTGCAGGGAAGAGTTGCATGCTGGAACTAGCTCACAGCTGCCAGAGGCCTCATCAGTAGCTACTTCCTTAAACAAAAGGAAATGTTACTGGTATCCAGGTTCTCTGAATCCCAACAGAAATCCCAGTGTGAAGGTATTGGGTGTGTTGATTACCAGCTTCGAGCATGACCTGGTCCCATTCTCCCCCTGTGGGCTATTTTCTGAGTCACCATGAAAACAGCTTATTGGGCACACAAAGCAGTCACTCGAAATGACTGGTCCCTCACAGACTAGAAAGATCATCTGAAGGGAAACTGGAAGGGACTTAGAGGACCAGAGTCACCCCGCAGCAAAAGCTGCAACAGTTGTGATCACTGCAGGAAATACGAGCTTGAAGGATGGGGTCAAAGGACTGGATAGAAGTGCTGGGGAAATGGGTTCCATGCATCTTAAACCCAGAGAGTGTTCTCAAAGGCCACGCTTAGTAGCTGAACATGCGAAGAACTGAATACTGGCCTTGGGAGGGTTAGAGGATGGGTGCCAGTGCCTGACCTCCATGGAGTCAAGGTGCTCTCTTGACCTGGCCTCAGGTCAACCTCGTTGCTCACTTCCTGAGTTCAGCACCTGTCCTTCATGCAGCCAATCCTTTAACAAGAAAGGCAGCGAGGTGGAGGGCCTCGATTTACCAAAGAGGTGACAATTTCATTGGCCTTTTGGAAGGGGATCGCTTCCCTCTTTGGTGCCCCCTGTAACCATGAGGGTGGCCTGCAGTCTGTGACCTTAGCCTCCGGCCTCAGCAATTTCTACCTGCTTTGAGCTTGGACTTCTTTTCAGTAATAAAGTGTCCCTTTTCTCTTTGGCTTTCCCAGCTGTGCTCTCAATGAAACCTCAGATCAAGGGGGTTTCGCACTTGCCAGTTTTAGTCACTGGGATGTGAGGACCAAAGTTTGTCTGAAACAAAACAAAAAACCAAGGATTTCCTTGACTACTAGACCCATCCCAGGTTCAGGCTGGTTTTTATCACAGAGCCAAGAATAGCTTCCTGGCAGTAAGTGTGGAGGCTGCATTTCTAATAGCCAGAACAGATTTCTTCTGCCTTTCCCCTTCCCCTGACCTCTGGCCACACCAAAGGCTAAGACAAGTTAAACCTAATTTGTCTTGATTAATATGAGCAACTAGCCGCTTTATAATTTTGGCCAAAGAAATTATCATCATTGTCATCCCCCTTAGACCACAAACTAGCCGAATAGGGAAATCACCTCTATTGCCAAGTCTGCTCCCTGTAATCTCATTGGTGGGCTTTAGCTGACATGGAAAAATGGAATTTCCTCTAGCATTCGAAGAGCTCTGAAACATCATACGGTCCAACTATCCACCAGTGGCCCCCAACCCTGGCTGCACATCAAAATAACAGGAGGCATTCACCAAATAAACTCAGCTTCGCTGGTGAGATGCTCTGGCCCTGCCGCCTCAGTGGGTCTGTTTATCTTGAGTCATGTCCGGATGATCCTGATGACGCCTCTCCACAGAACAGTGCCAGGGCGCCACCTGACTGGACTGCAGCATCGAGACCCTGCCAGATATCAAAGCCCTTTTCTTGATCTTTGCGAGCACCTGGTCCTTATCCCATCCAGACCTGGGGCAGTTCTCAGTGCTGGGAATTCTTCCTTAGTCTTGGTGGAACCGTTTCTCAACGTCACCTCTTCCTGCTGACCCCACCTTAGGGCCACATAGAAAGCATCTAGCCTCCCCACCCACTAGGGGGCCCTCCAGAGCTCTGATGGTGGTGTTCATGGGTCTTTCCTGGCCTCTCTTTACTGAGCACCCTCCCTGGAGGGACAGGTCCCGGGTGACCAGGCTCGGACCTTCTTCCAAACAAGTTTTTCTCTCTGAGAATAGCTCTGACTTAGAGCTTCAGGATTCCATACCTACGCCCCTCCTCTTATTCTCTATATGGTTTGGGGCACAACATTCAGCCTTTGCATCCCATCAGTTAGTCACCCATAAACTGGAGATGATATTGCTGATGGTGTAGGTGGTTGTGGGGCCAGCACAGAACTGGTCACACCGTGGGTCTTCAGGTCAGTCCCTGTCCACTTCCTTTCTCCAGCTTTCTGTCGGTCTCTAGGACTTAAAGCAGCACCTTTGAATAGAAATGTAATGTGAACCACATACATGATTTCCCTGAATGTAAAATTCTAAATTCCCTAGTAATCACATTAATGAATAAACATAAACAAGTCACTTTTTTATTGCTTTTATTTTGTGTGTATGAGTGTACTGCCAGCATGTATGTTAAGTGCACCTGTGTCATGCAATGTCCACGGAGGTCAGAAGAAGGCATCGGATCCCCTGGAACTGAAGTTATGGATGGTTGCAGCTGCCATGTGGGTGCCAGGAATTGAACCCAGGTCCTCCACAAGAGCAGCCAGTGCTCTTAACCACTGAGCCATCTCTCCAGTGCTTGGTGGCATCTGTTTTAACACCATGCCTTATTCAACTCGTCATATCTAAACTCCATGCTGCGTGGGCCAGTGACGTAGATCAGTGGACAAAGGCACCAACTGAACAAAACTGACGATCTGAACTCAGTTCCCCAAACCCATGCAAAGGAGGAAGGAGAGAACCGATTCCCAAGAGCTGAACTCTGACCTCCACATGTGCATCGTCCTATGCACATGCCTGCACTTACACACGCATTTCTCTCATGCTTCCAAGCTCTGAAATCCTCCGGTCATAATTCATTTACCCACTTGTTACTCGTTGAGTGTTATACTCATTACTTTTCCACCACTGTGACCAGCTCCCCTTACAGATGCAGCTTAAGGAAGGAGAGGCTTATTCCCAGTTTCAGGAAGAATAGCCCACCATGATGGGAAAGGCATGGCAGCTGGAGCAGCCCGGTGGCAGGAGCTTGTGGCAAGAATTATTCCCACCTTGGTGTGAACAGGTTGGGACCAGAAGTAGCATTGGGATAGCACCCTCAAAGACCCGCTCCCACTAACCCACTTCTACCATCCAGCCCCACAACCTCCAAAGCAGAGCCACCAGCTGGGACCAGGTATTCAAACACACAAGCCTGTGGGGGCTGTTTCAGACCTACACCATAGCAAGAACAAACTACGGGCTAAGAGCTGAGGAACTCTCCTGTTAACAAACCCACACCTGCCTTGGGGACGCCCCAAGAATGGTAAAGTCAAGGCAGAACTATACATGTGTGAAGAATAAGTACTTTGGGTAGAATTCCTCTTGGTGATGGTTTGCTCCTATGTAAACTCCTGCCCTACTTTAGCCTTGTCCCCAGATGGCTAGTCAGTCATTTAATCACAGGCCACTTATGTGAATGAAGCTTTTCTATGGCTCTGAGAGAAAGGGAACATTCAAAAGAGTGGGGGCACAGACAGTAAGAGCAGGACTTCAGGTACAATGAGGTAGGGCGTGATGAGAAACACCTATATCCACGTCCCCACTGGGCCCAAGACAGGTTCAGAGCAGAAGCCTCACTCAAAGCTTTGGAATTTCAAGAAACTTGGGACAGGGTTAGGTTGGTCACACCTAAGCCAGTGTTTTTCAAACCTTCCTGAATGTTAGAATCACTTCGGAAATTTCTAGAAAGCTCAGTGTCCAGATAGAACCTTGAATGCCTAGGCATGGAACACAAACTCCAGTCCATTTACAGCTGGGATTCTGACGCAGCCGAAGTTGGAAGGGTCGTGAGATGTGTTTCCCAGACTCCTGTGTCCGCCATCTTGGGACTCTTGTTAAGGTAGGGGCTCTGGGCAGCAGGTCCAGGCTAGGGCTGAAGGTCCGCATTTCTGTGGCCCATGAAGTAGCAAGGTCTAGATTTCAGGAAGTAGCTAAGTTAGTTTCTGAGTTCTTCTGCTCCTCAGAGGTACCAACATGCCCTTCTGTGGAGAGGATGGGAGCAGGTCTCGGGGAGTGGACCAGCAAAGCTGGGACATGAGGGTCAGGAAGGACTTCAAGGGAGAGCCTGGAGTGCATTCCAACAGAAAGCAAACAGAAGTCAGAGCTGTCAGGAAGCCCTGGAAAGGGTTGGTGCTGGACTGGCAGCCAGAGGGAGCAGAGAACTGGACCTGTGCTAAGTGCTGGTCCACTCAACCCCGAGGCCTTATGGGATTTTATTTAAAGTTCTGTTTATTGGAAACATCTAGAAACTTGTCTGTGTAACTCTATATAAAGATAGACATAGACCCTGAGTTATACACTGAGGGCTTTACAAACACAGGACTTTGGGTAGACACCAAAGTTCTATCCTCAGCTCATAGTCCTGGGATGGAAGAGAATGTGAGAGACACACTCAAAGTGATAGAGAGAGTGACAAGCTACCCATCCTGGGAGAAAAACTGTAAGTTACCCCATCTTACTGCCTCCGAGGCATTGTCGCCACAGTGATGCAGGCTCAAACTCCTTAGCCAACACACCAAACAATTTAGCAGGTCACTCAAGTGAAACAAACCATCTTGCACACCTCAAAGTCCCCAGAACATCTCCTTCCCTGCTGTCAGGCCTTTGATCACCTTTGCCTCAGAACACACCATCTCGAACCCAACCCTGTCTCCCACTGGCCCTCCATGCTGACTGTCTTTCTGTCCAACAGAACCTGAGCGTGCAAACCACAGCCCAGCACCTGCCTCCACGTCGTCCTCCGTAAAGGCGCACTCCCAACCTTGATGTACGTAGCTTGCTTTCCACCCTTTACCCTGCGCTTGTTTATGTATTAATTCTTGGTGTTTGACCTTGTGATCTCTTCACACAGCCATTACCTAAACTCCATTCTTAAATCTGGAGAATCCCCACAACTGTGGTCTGAATTTGGCTGTCCCTCCAAATCTGTGTGTAGAACCTGACCCCAAGAGGATGGAATTAAGGTCTGGGGACTTTGGGAAGTGAGTCATGAGGGCACCACCTCCTGAGTGGATTAGAATCCTGAGGGGTTTGAGGGCGACTTCTTGTCCCTTCTGTGTGTTCTAGGACGCACCAAAAATAACATCTGGGGCCGGAGAGATGGTTCAGCTGTTAAAAACACTTCCTGCTCGTGTGCTGGGCATGGTGGCGCACGCCTGTGGTCCTAGCACTTGGGAGGCAGAGGCAGGCGGATCTCTGTGAGTTCAAGGCCAGCCTGGTCTACATAGTGAGGTCTAGGACAGCTGGGGCTACAGGGAGCCCCTTTATAAAAAAAAAAAAAAAAAAAAAAAAAAACAAAAACAAAAACAAAACCACTTCCTGCTCTAACAGAAGACCAGACTTTGGATCCCAGCACCCATGACCACCTGTAACTCCAGCTCCAGGGATTAGACACACTCCCCTTCTGGCCTCTGTGGGCACATACACACACATTTGCAAGACAAGAAAGAGGAAGAGCAGGAGAGGTAGAGGAGGAGGGAGAGGAGGAGAAGGAAGGGAGGGAGGAAGGCATGAATAAAGGAAGGAAGGACAGAAGGAAGGAAGGAAGGAAAGGAAGGAAGGAAGGAAGGAAGGAAGGAAGGAAGGAAGGAAGGAAGGAAGGAAAGATCTACAGGAAACAAGCCCTAACCAGATACCAAATCTATAAGCACTTTGAGTTTGGACTTCTCACCCCTAGAACTAAGTAGTAAATTTCTGTTGTTTATAAATCACCTAGCCTAAGGTATTTTGTTACGGCAACTGGAATGGACTAGATATCCACTGCATATTTGCAGGGACTGGAGAAAGGCAGATTCCTGCTGAATCAGTGCTGTTCCAGACACAAGTTTGTACATGTCTGTCTGTTTGGAAATCAGATACGCCCACCGAGGGCTGTGACTTGAGAGTCAAAGGTAGAAAGTAAAGAAGTCGAGAGATTAAAATATCCTTTCAATAAATCCTTTTTCTGCTTAAGTCAATTCACTGGTTTTCTCTGTTTACTAGGTCAAGATTTTCAGGGTTGCCAGCAACGTGCCAGGAAGTTGGACCCACACCTCATCTACATTCTCTCTGAGAGACCAGGTGGGGTCACAGACCACTGGGGTGCTCCTGGGATGTGCTGGAGGGTCTTGGTTTTGCTCTTGCTGTCGGTTTCCTGCACTGAGGACTAAACCCAGGGCTTCGCTGCACAAGTGCTCCAGCACCCAGCTGAAAGCCTGCCCTTCTCCCCGGGACATGTGTTCAGAGCTAAAACTGGGACAGCCTAGCAAGCCTCATCTGAGCCCCGCAGACCTAAAAGAGTTACACGTACTGTCATGCAACATGTCCAGAGAGTCTAGGTTGCCTTCCCCAGGAAAACTGAAGCCCCAGGCCCCTGAGGAGGCATTTGGCAGACACCTTCACAAGAATGACTCATGATGGAGGCATGTGGCCTGACCAGGAGGTGCTGACCCTGGGATTTCAGAGGCCCTTGTCTGCCCTGGGAGATCCCCAAAGGGCCCGGTGAATCACCAGAGGCACATGTGCTTTAGTGCAAGTTTTTAAAGTGTAGTGGGTCAAGATTTTCTCTCAAAACCCGCGGGTGTTTGGTGGGGGGTTCTACTAAGGGGCATCTAGCTTGGGACACATTAAACTTGGGCTATGAAGTCAGTCACTTCCTGGTGGGGTCAAGTTGTTGCTGGCTGGTGTGGAAATTCCATTTCATATCACACAAAGAGCTTCTTAAATGCGCAGGAAAGAAGTGGTGGAAAAGTCTTCAAAGTCTGGGAGCAGGTATGCGGGGTGGGCGGAGCCAACAGGAAACACTGGAAAAGGGTGAGCACTGTGGGTAAAACCTGAATGTCTGTCTGTCTACACAGGAGGAGCTTTGGGGAACACACACCTTCCAGTCTTGAATCCTTTATTTTGAACTTAATTTGATCCAGCTTGAATCTGCCTTTGCTGGGAGATTTCCAAAGGTTGGAAAGAGAATTTGCGTGAGCTATTGTGAATGGGAGAGTGCAGGTCAATGGGGCCAGAGGGGTGGTACTGATGGTTTTAGGAGGAAGGAATGTATTGGGGTGAGGAAGAGGGTGTCAGGGTAACTGTGACATCAGTTTGATTGGAGTAAGAAACAGCTGAGTCATAGAGGAGGCACACCTCTGGGTGTCTGTGAGGGTGTTTCCAGAGTGGGCAGTACTGCCCCCACAGGCTAGGGTCCTGCATAAATAAAAAGAGGAAGAGAGGCACAGGCAGGTGGATCTCTGTGAGACATAGAGAGTTCCAGGCCAACTGGGGCGACAAGGAGACTGACTCTCAAACAAAAATAAAACCCCAAAAAACAAAGAAGAGGAAAGGGAACAGCCAGCTGACGCTGAACCCCCTTTCTCTGCCTCCTGGCTCACCTAGATGCGAGCGAACAGCCTCGTGCTCCTGCCGCCACAGCCCAGAGCCGCTCCGTCTGCCACGTCTCCCCACTGCAGAGGACTGTACCCTCAAACCCTCCAGCTATGATGTGAAATAAAACTTTCCTCCCTCAACTGACTTCTGGTCAGGGATCTAGTCACAGCAAAGAGAAAGGCAGCTAATATACGGGGCTTCCTTCCCTGGTGAGCCCAGCTTCTGGCACTAGGCCAGCGTGTCTCTGCACTGCTAAAGAAACCTGCACTTACCACAGTCTCTGTTTTCTTCTGCCCGGAACTCCTCAAAGCCAGGTCGTACTGCCCATGATGCATCATCAGCACCTGGCAGAGTGCCTGGACCCAAAAGCCAGCTCTCGAGAAGTGTTTGCTGAATTTCACTTGAATATCATGCGGGGCCTGTGATCACGAAGTCGCCCAGTGCCCTGCCACTTGGCAGTATGCTGTTCTTAGGACATACGGCTTATGTAAGAGCACTCTGGTGCCACAGACTCTTCCTCCTCCACTCCTAACGTGCAGAAGTGCATGCTGGGGACTGGGATGTAGGCATCACAATAGAGGGGAGAGTTGCAGTGTAGAAGTCAAGAGAAGGAGGTATTGGAAGAGAAGTGAAAAAAGAAATGGCCACTGGAGAGTCAATCTACATTGTCACGTTTGCACATTTAGGGAACATCATTCATAAAAATGTAAACACAGGGCTGGGGAGCTGGCTCAGTCAATAGAGGGCCTTCCGTGAAAGCATGATGACCTGAGTTTGTATCCCCAGTACCCACATAAAAAGCAGGTGGCCTATAAAGGTCTGTGGAATTGGAGACAAGTGGAACCCACTCAGTGAGAGGTCCTGTCTCAAGGAAAAATAGTGACAGCAACTGAGGAAGAGACTTCTGGCCTCCACATACACACAGGCTACACGTGCATATACACTCATCCACACACATGAACACAAACACATATACCACACAGAGATGTACAGACACATTTAATTTTTCCTTTTCAAAAAAGATGTAAACACAAACCGGTTTTAGAACTCAACAGCAGTCCTCAGCTACGGAAGGGAGGCCCTGTCAGGCACAGCCCCCCGCCCACCTACTAACTGTGGTGATTCTCCTCCGGGTGGGGTGCTGGGCCCTGAGGTTCAGAGGACCAGGTCCAGAGTAGATTGGCCCCTACTTTGAGGAAGAAGCATGCAGAATGATGTCATTCTGGAAGAACAGAGTTGATGGGCTCTGGGAAGATCTGCTCACTCTGTGTGTAAAAGCCACTGTGAGCGCCAAGGCCTTCTGAGGCGTCACCAAGGTCAGGGCTAGCACTGTGCAGTTAAACCAAGGGAAGCTGGGGCTGGAGGGATGGCTCAGTGGTTAAGAGCATTGGCTGCTCTTGCAGAGGACAGGGGTTCAACTCCCAGCACCCACATGGTGGCTGACAACCATCCATAACTCCAGTTCCAGGGGATCCAATGTCCACTTCCCTCTGCAAGCATTGCACAACACGGGTGCACTTAGATACATTCAGGCAATACACTCATACACATGAAATTAAAAACAACACATAAAATACTAAAATATTATAAGTAAATCTTTAAGCCCATGGAAGTGTGCTGTGATGATACATCATGGCATATGGTGGTGCACGCTTGTAGTCTCAGCACATGGGAGACAGAGACAGGAAAATGAATAAGGGACTCAGGGCCAGGCTTGACTGCACAGCACATTGGAGGCTAGCCTGTGCTACCTGAGACCCTACCTTTTACCTTTTTTTTCAAGTTTCTTAAACTTTCAGAGTCAATAAAAATATATTTTTAAAATTTTATGTGTATGAGTGTATTGCCTGCATGTATGTAGGCACACCTGTGTCATGCAGTGCCTACAGAGGTCAGAAGAGGGCATCAGATCCCCTGGAACTGGAGAGGAGGTTGTTAGCCACCATGTGGGTGCTAGGAATCGAACCTGGGTCCTCTACAAGAGCAGTCAGCACTCTCAACCACTGAGCCATCTCTCCAGCCCCATAAATCATCTTTAAATGTTTCTTGATATAGCGAGTTAATTTCCACAGTATGTTGGCCAAATGCGCAGTGAGCTATGGGCCGGTTGTCCGTCTCAGTCATGTGATGGGGAGAAGAAAGGATGGATAATGCTGTGCCCCCTCTTAGTAAAAGCCACTGTCAGAAACGATCATCAGTGTATCGTAGATGTGTCGGCAGAAAGACGGGGACGCTGTTCCTGCCGATTTGCTGTGAGACTCTCCAGGCCTAATGAGAGCTTAAATGTGTTTTGTTGAAGAAAGACACTAATTAGTCTTTGGTTTGATTTTTAATGTGATTGGCAAGGAAATCACAGCTGAAGTTTGGAAGTCATCTTCATCTGGAGCTGGTGAGAACATGATTCGACTATGAAGCGTTTCTTAGAGGCCTATGCACACTGGCCAGGAACTTCATAGCAGATGTGCAGTGAGACGTCTCCTCTGGACAAGAGAGGGGCGGTCATCAACTGACCTTCCCCATTGTGAGGGCCAGCTTAACTGACACAATCCAGCATCATCTGAGATTCTCAGTGAGGGATTTTCTAGTTGGGTTGGTCTGTAGGCTATCATCCTAAGTTACATTGGATGTGGAAAGACACAGCCCACTCTAGGCAGCACCACTTCCTAGGCAGGAAGTCCTGGAGTGTATGAGCTAAGAAATGGAGCCGAGGACCAGCAAGCAACATGCATGCATGCATTTCCCTCTGCTCCTGCCTGTGAATGTGCTGTGACCAGCTACCTCAGCCTCTACTGCCTTGACCTCCCTGCTGTGATGGATGTAACCTGTGTCCTAGTTTGCTTTCTACTGATGTGATTAAATACTTATCAGCAACGATTTGGGGAGAAAAGGGTTTGTTGCATCTTACACATCCAAGCAACAGTCGATCTTTGAGGGAAGTCAGCAGGCACTCAAGGCAGGAACCTGGAGGCAGGAACTGAAGTATGGACCACGGAGGAACGCTACTCACCAGCTTGCCCCCCTGGCTGATGTTCAACCTATTTTCTTATGTAATCCAGAACAACCTGCCCTGGGGGGCACCACCTACCTTGGGCTGAGCCCTCCCACATCGCTCAACAATCAAGAAAATGTCCCCACAGACACACCTGCAGGCCAATCTGATAGGGGAAATTCTCCAGCTAAGGTTTCTGCTTCCTGGGTGTGTCAAGTTGACAACTGAAGCCAACCTTGACATCCTGGAATTGTGAGCCAAAATAAGCCTTGTCCCTTATGTGGCCTTTGTCAAGGTATTTCATCATAGCAACAGCAATAACACTAGGACACCTGGGGCTGGAGAGATGGCTCAACAGTTAAGAGCACTGGCTGCTCTTGCAGAGGACCCGGGTTTGAGTCCCAGGACCCACATGGTGGCTAACAACCTCCATAACTCCAGTTCCATGGGATCTGACACACTCTTCTGACCTCCACAGTCATTGCACAGCATGGGCGCACTTACACACAAGCAGGCAATACATTCATATGCATAAAGTGAAAATAATTAATAAAATAGTTTTAAAAACTAGGATCTGGTACTCATGGGGAGCCCCTCAACCCCATTTAGATCTCAGGACACTATTTTCCACAAATGGCCACTGTGCTTTTCGAAGTTCCCATTCTAGTAAAGTTCTAGAACGTGGGTCTCTCAGTTGCCCCGACAGCCTGAGTCACCTATGTCGTCACTCGTGACCCTCAATACTTCTGGGGCTCTTCACGTCTTTTCATGTTGCTTGACAAGAAGCCATTTAAGAAACGAAGAGCTTCTTTCACCTCACAGTTTAGGAAAGGGTGCGGTCCGTCACTGTGGGACAGGAGGCGCCTATGACAGCTGGTCACATGCATCTGCAGTCAGGAAGCAGAGAGACGCTAGTGCTCAACTGATTTTCTCTCCTTAGTTCAGTCAGACCCCGGCCATTGAATAGTGCTGCCCACAAACAGGGTGAGTTGACCCTCTTCAATGAACTTAACCTAGATAATCTCTCTCAGACATGCCATAAATTTGTTTCCATGGTGATTCTAAATCCCATCAAATTAAAAACCAGATTAAGCATGATATGAGTTGATGGTGTCTTTCTGGAGTTGGCATCAGAGTTTGCCAATGAAGAGCTCAGGCTCACAAACCCTACTACAGATGCCAAATGCCAGTCCATGCCACCACCTGATTTTGAACCACAGGCCATGACCTCTGCCTCTCATGTTCTATCATTTGTTAGAAGAGCTTTGGAATCCTTACTTGGATTTATTGATATAATAGAAAATGTATCACAGCCAGGCATGTTGGTGTACACCTTTAATCCCAGCACTCGGGAGGCAGAGGCAGGCAGGTGGTCTCTGTGAAATAGAAATAGAGGCCAGCCTGGTCTACAGAGCAAGTTCCAGGCCAGGGAGACCATGTCTCCAAAAAAAAGAAAGAAAATGTATTAGAAAGGATACCAATGGTCAGGTGGTCAGCCAGATGGACGACACATAGGGAAGGTCTGGGGGGCCCAGGATGTGCTGTGCCACACTGTCAACACGTGGGGTGAGAGCCATGCTGTCAACAAGTGGGGTGATCACCAACCCAGAAGCTCTCTGGTTCACATCTTGACGGTAGAGGTCTGGTTGATTAAGGATGCTGGGGTGGGAGTGGGATGAGAGGAGCTCCCAGCTGAGAATCATGACTTGGTCTTGTTGATGACCAGTCCCCAGGAAGAAGCCACCAAGTGTGGCCTTTTTTCAAAATATTTATTAATTTTATTTTCTGTTAATGAGGGTGTTGCCTGCATGTATGTAAGTGCACTCATGATTTGCAGTGTCTGCTGAGGTCAGAAGAGGGTGTTGGATCCCCTGGAACTGGAGTTATGGACAGTTGTTAGCTGCCATGTGGATACTGGGAATTGAACCTGGGCCCTCTGCAAGAACAGCCAGTGTTCTTAACCATGGAACCATCTCTCCAGCCCTAAGAGTAGCCTCTTAAAACAAAAGTTGCTCCCACTTTCCAGAAATTTCAAGGGTAGGCGTCTGTGGCAGGAATCAGGAGCAAATGCATGTTTTATTTTGCTTTAAATGTCACATCTTGTACATATGACTTAGACCAATAATCAATAATTAACTCATATCAAACTTACAGGCAGCTAAACTGGAACCACATGCTGCATAATGCACACAGCACAGGCTGGGCGACACACAGCCCTCAGCCTTAAGGGACGCTTTGGGCCTTATGGGAAGCTTTAAAATCACATGAGTGAGTTGCTTTTAAAAAAAACACCAAAGCAAATTCTATTACTTCTCATTCGGGCATGCATGAGAACCCTCTGAAGAGTCCACACGTGGTTCAACCTGAGTATTTGAAAAGGCAGCTGTGAGCCAGGTGTGCTGCATCTGGAAACAGGAATTCAAGCCAGCCTGAGCTACAGAGTGAGTCTGAAGCCAGCTGGGTGACATAGTGAGACCTTGTCTCCAAAACAAATAAAAACCCATCCGAATGGACTAATACCTTCCCGGTATAAGCAAGCAGACCAAGAGAGCCATCGTGCCCTGCCTTGTCATAGAGTCTCCATTGCTGTGTGACCATAAGCCAGTAAAAATAAAAATAGACAGGGCATCTGGGAACAAAAGGGGACGCCTTCTAATTAGTGAGCACTTCCGAATCACAAGGCGAGACTGTCTGCCACCACAGTGCTGGTGCCTGTCAGCTCAGACTTCTAGAGCACAACGGGGGCGTCCCGTTCAACCAAACCTTGAAATGTTTAAGCATGTGGGGGAGGAGACAGGAAAGGAATACCAAACAACTCAAGTTCGAATGTAAGAGTCGGAAGCAAAAGCCAAATCCATTTAGATCTGAGGTAACAGAAACCAAGAATCAGAATGACTGCGAGCTTAAACCTTGCCTCAAGGTTTTCAAGTTAGGGGACTGGAAAGATGGCTCAGGGGTTGAGAGCACTTGCTGCTCAATCCTGGGGTCCAGAGTTTGGATCCCAGCACCCACATCCAGCGGCTCACAAATGCCTATAATTCTTGCCACAGGGGATCTGATGCCTCTTCTGGCCTCTGCAGGTACACACACACACACACACACACACACACACACACACACACACAC
>NW_008338533.1:3799528-3841665 GCF_000622305.1 Nannospalax galili | reverse complement strand
ATTTTTTTTTTTTTTTTTGGTCTTTTAAGGCATGGTTTCCCTGTACCCTCAATTTGCCTAGAGCTCACTGTGTAGACCAGGCTGGCCTCTATCTCACAGAGATTCACCTGACCTGATTTTTTTTTTTTTTAATGTGTATGAGTGTTTGCCTTGGATGTGTATAGGTGCACTACATGCATGTAATGCCCAAAGAGGCCAGAAGAGGGCACTGGACCCCCTGGAACTGGAACAGACAGTTGTTAGCCACCATGTGGGTGCTGGGAACTGAACCTGGGTCTTCTGTAAGAGCAGCCAGTGCTCTTAATTGATGAGCCATCTCTCCAGCCCCAAATAAATATTGTTTTAGAAGTTTTCAAATTTGAGGCTGGAGAGATGGCTCAGTGGTTAAGAACACTGGTTGTTCTTGCAGAAGACCTGGGTTCGAATCCCAGCACCCACATGGCAGCTAACAACTGTCCGTACGTAACTACAGTCCCAGGGGATCCCACAGCCTCTTCTGACCTCCTTGGGGCATTGCAAGACACATGTGCACTTACCTACATGCAGGCAATACACGCATACACATAAAATAAAAATAATTTTTTTTAAAAAAAAGAAGTTTTCAAATTTAAAAGTAAGCTATCACCCACTTCTTTACTGGATGGCTTTGGGCCACCAGCTGAGTCACTGATAAGAGAGGGAGAAGCCACAAGGTCCAGTGGTCAGGTCAAGCCAAGTCCCGAGTCCCTATCCTAGTTCTGTGCTCACTGGCTTAGTGGCCCAAGCACTCAGTCTCTGTTTCTTTTTTTTTTTTTTTTTTTTGAGACAGGGTCTTCTGTAGTGCCCCACCTGGCCTGGAACTCACTATGTAGACCACGCTGGCCTTGAACTCACAGAAATCTGCCTGCCTCTGCCTCCTGAGTGCTGGGATTAAAGGTGTGCCATACCCAGCTCGGTCTGTTTCTTTTACACACATCGGCACTAATCCTGATGCTCAAAGCAGATTGATGACATAACGTGTATGTGGTTTACTAAGCGTCAATCGACTTATGAAAAAGGAACACTTTACTCCTTACTAAAATTCTCCAAGTGAACTGAAAAGGAGTTTTTACAAAAATTTATTGAAAATCTCCAGTTCCGATGACTGACTTCCCAGCCCCCCAGGAACAGTCACACTTGCAGAGTTTGAATTAACGCAGAGTGAAGACCAGAACTTTCCTTCCTTGCTTTCAGAGGGAGGGGAACTTTGAGATGTCTTTGGACTGTTGAGTCATTTTAACAAAGGCCAGGCTGCATCCAGTTCTAATGCTGTTGGTCAGAGGCCAGGTCTGTGCGCTAGGTGACAGACTGAACTTGTGACGGCTCTGTCCCACCACTCACCAAAGTCCAGTGTCAAAGTAAGGTTGTAACACTGCAGCTTTTGTCTTTGGCACAGTGGCCCTGAAACCCTAACACATCTGTGTTCAGATTGCTATAGATCAGTAACTTTTAGAACTGTGCTTAGCAGTTTCCCGGTGTCCTTCCCCACCCTCTCCACTATTTAGCTAAAAGTTGATCAAGTTTTCTGTTTTATCTCTCCCTGGGTCTCTAAGGCCTATGTTTGATTTTTTTTCTTTTTTTTTTGTCTCCGGCACTTGGAGTTTGGTCTTGGCAAATGCTCTGTCACTGAGCTATACCCCCGAGTCTCCTATTCAAAATGTTGAACACCCAGTGACATCAAATGCCTTTATTAAGTACCTTAACCGAGGTTCCACCAAGTATCAGATAAGATACCAACACCAGACAGAAAAACAATAAAATACGGCATAGTTCTTGGCCTCTGAGATTGAAAACAGACATCCAGTCCCCAGACACTGTGATGGTTACTTAAAAGGGGGTCTTAGGCTTTAGTGCACAGCAGACTGGGGTTTGTTAAGGCTGCTGACTTGACCCCAACCATAGCTCCAACCAATAGTGACAGATTGAGAAAGATGAGTGGTTCCTGAGAGCTATGCTTCAACAAGTTCTCAGGTGCCTGCTGCTGCCGACTGGAGGCCACTCTCCGGGAAACGCTGGTGGGGGCCGGGGCGGGGGGTGGCTTCCAGTGCAGGGCGCTCTCCGAGAGGAAGGGTGTAGGCACTGCCTCTTAGCTGGGGCTGGGCTCTGAGGACAAGCCGGTCATTAGCAGAAATCAGAGTCTTTTAAGCAGCAGAGATGGTGGGTTCTGTTCCTGAGGCTCTTGTTCCAACCTCCTCATCCCCCTCCACGGCCACTGAACACAGACCCTGAAGAGTCATGAGGGTTCTCACAGGGACTTCCACGGCCAGACCTATGTTCGCCAGTGAGTCCAAAAGCATTGTGGAAGACTCAACCAGGGACAGGATGCAGGCTGAGAAAAACCACAACAGTCACTCGGGTGTGAACCTGAATAAAAGCTGGGTGAAAGGGAGGAGAACACCCGGGATTAGGTACTGTGCTAAATAACCAGAGACTGAATGGCTTAAATATTGCCACAGTCGTGGAGGCTGGAAGCAGGGCATTCATGGCCTGGCTAGGTTCTGGCTATGGTTCCCTCCAGGAAGGTAGCCCTCCAGCTCTCCTCAGAAGGGCACTAATCCCATTTGTGTGGATTCTATCACTACCCCCCCATTCCCAATACCATCACAATGGAACACAGAGTTCAACTAAGAGTGGGGGAGGGGCACAGACATTCAGTCCCTAGCACCAGTGTTAAAGGGACAGCTACATTGGAGAGTCCATCAGGGGACTTGGTGACCCCACTAGTTACAAAGACTTTTAGCAGGTGGCCTTCTCAGTTCCCCCAGCGCTGTGTCCAAGTTGAGGGGAAGATGGACCACAAATGGGGCTCACTTGAATTCTGGGTGGCAGGAGGGGACTCCAGACTCACTGAACCTGAGGTAAAGAAGAGCACTAATAGTAGATTAGCTGACACTCCCTTCCCTGGAAGCCCTGACCAGAGACACCCCCCCCCACGCCAAGGGAAACAGAGGCAGTCCCACCCCAGAAGCCTCCTCAACAGAGTCAGAGACTCCAGGCTCTCCTGGATCCTTCTCAGACATCTCTTCTTCTCCTATCCAGCTACTGCCCCGCCCACAGAGGGCAGAAGTGGGCATCAGATCCCATGGAGCTGCTGTTACAGATGGTTGTGAGCGGCCCAAGGTGCTGCTGGGAACCGAACCCAGGTCCTCTGCAGGAGCAGTATGTGCTCTTAACCACTGAGCCGTCTCTCCAGCCCCAAGTAATGAGCTTTCTTCCCCCAACTGGCTGAGGTGGTGGCTGGGTGCTTTGCTGACCATGGTCATCCACATATCTGGCATTAGCTAATGTTGGCTGGATGATTGGGACAAGGGTGACTGGTTCCAGCCCCCCCCCCCTCTAGCTCTCTCTCATCTCCCTCTCTCGCTCTCTCTCTGGCTCTCACTGCTCTCTCTCTCCTCCAACTGGCCTGCTCATTGTCATGGTGAACACAAGACTTCCAATGGAAGCAGCCGAGACCCCTGCTGAGCCTAAGCCCTGCTGTGTGACTCCACTATGTAAAACACAGTGGTTCTTCCCATTTACAAGCAGTTTTTGATTCCATTTTGAGAAGAGAGGATGGCCTGACCTCAGTGGACATGTCCATCATTTGTCCAGCACCACCCACATAGCACAGACAGATAAATGACATTCCTGGGAGTCGAAACAGTGCCACCTATAAGTTTATCAGGGTGAAGTGGAACGCCAGGGGCACATGGGTGGATTAAAATCACATCAGGAAAGCCAGACCTGAGAATGTACCAGGCCAAGGAAAGGGTGTAACTCCTTCATGTGGCCCTATAAAGGGCCATGACCTCAATGGCCATGACCCCCACCAATCTGTCTTCTGATCACCAAGTATGGGTGTGGAGGGAATCAAGGCTGTTAGGACCTCTCTGTGTCTGACGACATGGCACTGATATGGATTACTGGCATGAGTGAAGATGGGTGACACTAGATATCCAGAGGATTATGAGTCAGTGAAAGTGACTGACACCAGATGTCCAGGGTCCCCAAAAGTAAACAGTGATATCATTTGCTATATAGCCAGTTTTGGCAAAAAGCCACCTCTGTGTGATTTTCTGTAAAAAGTCCTTGGGACCAAAGGCACGTGCACTCTCGCCAGCGGCCTGTGTGCCCTCACCCAGAGAAAACAAAGCAGGTCTCACCAGTGGTCTGTGAATCTTCTTTAATCTCCTGGCTCCTTGAAACCCTCAGTTCCTGGACCCCAAAATGGGCCTCCACAGTGTGTCAAGGGACTGACAGGCAGAGAGCTCCCCTCTGTCCCTCTGTTGAGCCTGCTCAAGTTTCTATGTGCCAGTCTGCCTGTTTGTCCTGTTTGTCCATCTACTCATGAACCCTATGGTCCCTTCCTTCATCTCACTCCCACAGCTTGGCTCTGCCATAGTCCGACTCCACCCAGCAGCCCAGCACACCCAGAAGCCCAGGACACCCAGAAGCCCAGGACACCCCAGCACACCCCAACAGTCCAGCACACCCCAGCAGCCCAGCACACCCAGAAGCCCAGGACACCCAGCACACCCCAACAGCCCACACCAGCACACACCAGCAGCTCCCAGTTGGTCTATAATTCCCATGGAGACCATTCTGCAATTCTGTGAGTTTCCAGCTCTGGCCTTTGGGGCCTCGTTTTTCTTTTTATTTATTAATTACTATTATTAGTGTGTGCGTATATGCATAATGTGGGAGGCAGGCTCATGTGGAGGCTCATGCGGAGTCTGTCCTCTCCCACTCCTATGTGGGTCCCAGATGTTGAACTCAAGTTGCCAGCCTTTTGTGGCAAGCACCTTTACCTGCTGAGCCATCTCAGAAGCTCCTCAGACCTCTCTTGAAACTCTTTGTATCTTTAACCCTTTGTAACCATTCTATAACCTATGCAAATGCATACAGATAGACTTACTGTGCGATGTGTAATGTGATCTGAGAGGTAATATTAGCAGTTAAGATTAGAATAAAAGAGCCTGTTTTAGCTGGCGTGGTGGCACACGCCTTTAATCCCAGCACTCAGGAGGCAGAGGCAGGCAGACCTGTGAGATCGAGGCCAGCCTGGTCCACATAGCTAGTTTCAGGCCAGCTCCAGCTACAGGGAGACCCTCTGTCTCAGGAGGGACGAGCCTTGATGTGGTCAAAGCTGTCTAATTTTTTTTTAGTGCACAAAAATGTCAGAGAAGAATCCACATAGCTAGTTTCAGGCCAGCTCCAGCTACAGGGAGACCCTCTGTCTCGGGAGGGACGAGCCTTGATGTGGTCAAAGCTGTCTAATTTTTTTTTTTTTTTAGCGCACAAAAATGTCAGAGAAGATGTGTAATTTTAACTTTCTAAGTTGCCGCATTGTTTAAAGGAAAGGAAGATGGACTCTCTTAAATCATTTTCCTGAGCCCAGTTTTATTAGTTGCTCTTGCATTGCTATGAACAAATAAACACCTGATATAAACCATCTAACAGGTTTATTTCGGCTCACAGCTTCAGAGCATCTCGGTCCATCATGGGGGGAATTTGTGGCAGTCAAGTCTGTGATGGAAGCTGCTCATGTCAAGGGGACACAGAGCAGCCAGACCAGGGGCTGAACTGTAACCTTCAAAGGCCCACCTCTGGGGGCCAGAGATGTGGCTCAGTGAGAGCACTTGCCTAGCATGCTCAAGGCCCTGGGTTTGATCACCCTTTATGACCCCACCACCCAAAGCCTCCACAGCCTCCCAAACTAACCCCATCATCTGAGGGCCAAGTATTCAAAACGTGAGCCTGTGGAGAACATTTCAGGTTCAAACCATACCAGTACATTAAGAAAAAAGTATCAATATGTAATCAATATAAATAATTATGAAGTAGTTCACCTTGACTTTTCACACTCAGTCTTTGCAGCCTGGTATTTTATATTTCCCAATTTGGATCAGTCACAGTTCAGTTTAAGAACTCAGAACTGTGTGCTTGGTGGGATCAGACTGGAGCTATTACATCGGACAGCTCAGATCTAAAGGCACTGAAATAGGCAGGCCCTTCTTATTTCTCACAACACCCCCATGCCCTCTTCCCAGCACACTGGGGCTGCCACATTATGCCACCCTTCAGATGCCCTTCGGCTGCTATTCAATGCCCATGCCTTCCCCTCCACCCAGCCCTACAGGCGGAGGGTTATCGACGGTCCTAAACACCAGCTGTCTTTTGCCCTGTGAACAAAAGTCCGGATTCCACGGTCCCCATCTTGATTGAGATCCAGGTTCCTGCCCACGGGGCAGCCGTGCTGTGTGCTCACCCTCTGCAGACTCTCTCCTTGCAGTCTGGCGGGAATCCAACCTGGTGAGTCAGAGCCTGGATTATGAGAAATCCAGGGGGCCCTGGAAACACTGCCTTCCTGACTCACTTTTGAATCGCTCCTTGCACTCAGGGGTGGGAATAAGTTGGGGGCTGCCTCTGTCAGCTGGCAGGGGACCGCTCCCTGCGCCCAGACTTCCCATGTGCTGCTTGCTTGCCTTCGTGGCTCCCAGACAGTCCAGGCATTTGGCAGAGGGAACTGGAATGTTCTGGCATTGCTTTTGCAGGGAATTTGGCATAAACTAATCACCCTTAGAGCGGCTTCCCTTCTCTCAAGGTTGAGCTCATTGGTTTGGGGTTTTCCTTCCCTCTCCTGACTTTAAAACATTCCCAATCGCTAGAACGTACCAGAGGAAACTCAAGAGTGGTTTAAATAATAAAGGAGATTCAGGCCAGGGTGAGTTGTCCACCTCACACTGACTGAGGCCAAGCCCTCCGCCTGATCCACTTCCAGGACCCTCTGCCCACAGGCCTTGGCAGACTTCTACATACTGGGGCAAATTTTTAAATGCTCGAAATGCTGGAGAGGAAATGGTCTCCAACCAGAGAGAGACTGTAATGGAGTTAATTAGCATTGCTCAGCAAACAAAACTCCCCCAGGGCTCCTCAGATTTGACTCTGGCCTGTGTGCAGGGTGGGACAGCTCCAGGAGTCTTCCCCAGCAGCTCTGACCACCGTTTGTTTGTTGTTTTTTTAACCAGCGCTCTTTGGGTGTGCGAGGAGGAACAGCTGTGCCTGCATCCAGGGCAGCATTGGCCAGCTGCATGCTAATGGGGCCTGCCCAGCCACCCCCTGCTTCCCACACCCGGGCTTCCAAAGCCAGGCTCCTTAACCCTTTAGGCTCCTCTTAGCGCTGGCCTGGATGGCTTCAGCGCCCCCTCCCGCCGCCCCCAGCTGCCTTTAGGTGACCCCGGACTTGTCCAAGATAGAACAGGAAGCTGAGGAGCTAGATGACCATGAGCCCCCACAGCCCTCCATGCCGGGACTCTTCATTCCCACTTTACAGCCGAGGAAACGGAGGCGGGTGTGGGATGCACACCTGTAATCCCAGCGCTTGAGCAGCCGCGGCAAAAGGCGGAGGAGTTTGAGGCTAACCTAGGCTAGAAATTGAGCCCCTGTCTCAGAAAACCAGAAATCAAAACCAAAACTCCAAGTGCGGAAACCGAGGCGCTCAAAGGGGATAATGCTGCTCAGGTTGCGCCTGGGTCAGAGCCGGTCCTGGGCGCCACCCGAGCCCCCCTTCTCCATCCTGCACCTTGGCACCGTTACCCCCACCAGAGGCATCGACAACAACAGAGCGGCAAAGGGTCTGTGCGAAGATGGGTAACTAAATAAATAAAGCACGGGAGGCCCTGGTCAAAGCTGTTCCAGGTCGGGGACGCGGTTTGCTCTCACAAGTACTGTCTGACTTAAATCTAAGGGGTCGTTGGAGGGAGGGGTTAGTCTGGGCATCTCTTGGCCAACCAAGCTGATGAATAGAATTAACCATCATGACTGTATGAGGCGGCAAGGGTCTGGTGTGGCAGTGCTTCGGTCGTGCAGGGGAAGGCCGGCAAACAAGAAAATCCGTCACTGCGAAAGCCTAAGACGGGGAAGGGAGATTGGCTTCCTGTGCAGCCTGAGGACTTCGCGCCCCAGCATCCCTGGGCAAAGCCAGGTTGGGGTGGCAGTGTGCCTGTAATCCAAGTGCTTAGAATCAGAGAGGAGCACCCCAGCTTGCTGGCCTGAGGCTGGTGAATTCCAGGTTCTGTGAGAAACTCCCTCTCAGTAAGGTGGAGAGTGACTGAGCAAGACATGGGCTGCCAACTTCCAGCCTCCATGCACATGCATGTGAATGTACAACTACATACACACAAACACATACAGTCCACAGACATTACACACAAGTTGTTTTGTTAATGCAATGAGAAAAATAATACAGGGGGTTTTATGAGCCATGCCTTGATAAAAGTATATATATATATATATATACCCAAATAATTGTATAGTGTAACTAGCCTTTGCCCCGCTGATAGGTAGAGTGCACTCTAGAGCCTGAGCTTCTTATAACTGCCCCAAGCACTGGGTGGCTCGTGCAATTGTTGGCTGCCATGTGGGTGCTGGGAACTGAACCCAGGTCCTCTGGAAGAACAGTGCTCTTAGCATTTTTCCAGCCACTCACTGAGGTTTTTTTTATTTTATTATTTCTATTTTGTGTGTATGAGCATTTTCCCTGCATGTATGTAAGTGTACCTGTGTTGTACAACGCCCACAGAGGTCAGGAGAAGGCATCGAATCCCCTGGAACTGCCAACAGGTGGGTTCTGGGAATCAAATCCAGGTCCTCTGCAAAGAGCAGCCAGTGCTCCTCACCTCTGAGCCATCTCTACAGCCCCCCTCACTGAGTTTGCAGGGGGGGTGTTTTGTTTTTTAACAGGGTCTCCTTGTATCCTTGGCTGACCTGGAACTTGCCGTGTAGATCTGGATGGCCTGGAGCTCCACCTTCCTCTGCCTCCCTCCCAAGTGCTGGGATTAAAGGCGAACACCACCACATCTGGCCTCATGTTTTTTTGTTTTTTGGGTTTTTTTAACCTTTTGAAATCATCCTCTGCTGTTTCTTACCTATCCAAAGCATGCTGCCAGGCTGAGCTGCTGTGAAGCCATTTCCCTTAAACACATCAAGTAGATTAGTGCTGACATTTTATCAGGTACAATTTCTGTTTCCATAAAACATCTTTAGACACATAAAAACTACTTAAATGCGAGGAGACAAAAACCTCCCTTTCTCCCATCAACCCATCGACTCTGGGAGATGCTGATATGTGCAGACTCAGGCTAAATTCCTTTACAGGAACCAAGGCTTCCCCTCTCTCCTTCAGCACACGATCTGGCAGCCTGGGGGCCAGCTGCCTGTGCAGGAGGGACCAGGTGGAAGGAGAGGAGAAGGGGGAGCAAATCAGGAGCTGAGCAGGACATGCTCCTGGCATGAAAAACATCTCTAGCTCCTGTCCTTAGAGGCTTTCTCTCAGGGTCTTCCTGATGGATACTCCAGAAATGGTGGTTTCCTGGAGAACTCCCTAGGCACCTGACATCCTGTGTTATAGACTCTTACAAACAAGGAGGGCACTAGGCCGATAGTTCTCAGAGTATTGTCCAGACACCGGCCCCATCAGTGTCACTGGGAACTTTCAACAAGCTCCAATTCTCTGCTACCCTAGCTGCCCAGAATCTGCTTTCTGGGTACTAACTAGCCCTTGGGAATTGGTATGGTGTCAAGTTTGAGAACCACTGTGCTAGGCAAGTCCTGGGAAGGGCAATCTCGTCTTGTCCCACACTGATGAGAATTCGCATCTTTTCTCCAAATCTCCTTGTGGTTCCCACCAGCTGAGGACCAAGCTAATGGTTGTGACTCTGAAAGTTTTCCAGATGAGGGAGAGAAAATGTTTATTGAGCATCTGCTGTCAGCAGAGTCACAAACCTGCCCCGGGCCTCTCTTCTTTAATCCTTCAAATAACCCTCTTGGGAAGATAGTGACAGATGCTGTAGACTGAACTGCACCTGAACACACCCACACTCAAACCAAAGCCCTAACCCATAACCTTACTGTATGACCATACTTAGAGGTGAAGTCTTTAAAGAGGTGATTAATGGAAAACAGAGCCATCAGGGTGAGCCCTCATCCAGTCTGACCAGGGTCCTTTATAAAAAGAAGAAATTTGGCTGCGTGTGCACACATTTAATTCCAGCACTTGGTAAGTAGAGGCAGGCAGGTCTCTGTGAGTTCATGGATTGCTTGGTCTACAGGAACATTCTAGGCCAGCCAAAAGTAATATAGTGAGACACTGTCTCAAAAAGAAGAGGGGAGAAAGAAGAGGAGGAGGAAGAGGAAGAGGAAGGGAAGGAGGAGGAGGAAGAAGAGGAAAAGGAAGAAGAGGAGGAGGAAGAGGCAGTGGAGGAGGAGGACGAAGAGGCAGAAGGGAAGAAAACTGGTCTAGAGAGACCTCTGAGAAACAGACTCTGCCAGCCTCCACATCCTGGACTTCCAGCCCCTAACCTGCAGGAATCACTGTCTGCTGCCCAAGCCTGTGGGATTTCGCTGTGGCAGCCCTAGCAAGCGGAAACAGGGAACACCTAAGAGATTTCCTGGGGGACGAAACGACAGAGAAGGCTGGACCTGCCCTTCCTAGCATTCACCGTTAGGCACACCACAAGACTTAACCAGTTGAAAAATACTGCTATTGGGACTGGCGAGATGGCTCAGCAGTTAAGAGCACTGACTGCTCTTGCAGAGGACCCGGGTTCAATTCCTGGCACCCACATAGTGGCTAACAACCATCTGTAACTCCAGGTCCAGGGGACTCCAATGCCCTCTTCCGACCTCCTCAGCACTGTTCAACTTGGGTGCACTTACGTACACGTAAAATAAAAATAACAAAATATTAAAAGAAAAATGATGCTATTGTGGAGTCCCATTAAAAGCCCCATGGTGGTGAACATCTGGAATCCCAGCACTCAGGAGGCCAAGCAGAAAGATTAGGAGTTCCAGGCCTGGTTCAAAGAAAAAAAAAATAGTTTCATTTTCCAGGTAAGGCACAAAAGCTTTGGGAGCAGAGAAACAATTTGCCCAGCTTGGCTCTGCTGGTGAGTGGTTCAGGAGGGCTTTGAAAGCAAGTGGTTATAGTTTGCCAAACAGCCCTGCCTCAGCCCCATACTGAGGGTCTCAGGTCCGTTATTTAGAGTTGGTGGCTATTCATGAGGCATCAAAGCTACTCCTGTTTTGAGCCTGAGCTACATGAGACTCTCTCAAAAGAATGAGAGAGAGAGAGAGAGAGAGAGAGAGAGAGAGAGAGAGAGAGAGAGAGAGAGAACGAAAGGAAGGAAAAACGCCTCAATATTCCAATTTTCACAGATGGATAAAACTTAAACTCTTTTAAGGGATAGAAGGGGGTGGGGCAGAGGGTTGCTGGAGAGATGGCTGAGTTAAGAGCACTGCCTGCTCTTGCTCAGAACCTGGGTTCAGTTCCTAGCACCCATGTGGTTGCTAACAACCTCCCATGACTCCAGGTCCAGAGGCGCCGAAGCCTTCTTCTGGCCTCCAGGGGCATCTGCACACATGGTGTACATACACACACTCAGGTTCACACATACACATAAGAATATTAATAAGGCTTAAAATAAAACTTTAAAATATAAAACCAAAGCTTGAGGCTGGAGGTGTAGCTTAGGGTAGAGTACTTGCCTGGCATCTGTAAGACCCTGAGTTTGATCCCCAGCATCACAGAAGGAAGCAGGGAGGAAGGCAACTGAGACTTAGGTAAAATGGAGGCATAAACACAGGCTCCCACAGCTAGCAAACTGAATGAAGCCCAGGACCTTCCCCCTAACATGACTCCAGCCAGGGAGCAGGATGTCTTCCCAGGTATGTTGTGTTTCCATTGGATATTCTCGAAAGTCTTCAGGACAGCATGCCTTTGATGGAGGAACTGAACAGTAGGACGTACCCAGGAGTCCAGCAGTATTAACCATTTTGCATGGCTTCTGTGGGCAGGTCTTGTGGGGGCCCAGCTTCACAGTGCTGAGACATAGCTGAGACATAGCTGAGACATAGCAGATCCTAGCTTCCCATCTCATGACTAAAGACCTCAGACAAGTGGCAGAGTCTCTACATGCTCAGTTTCCTTGTCTGTAAGTGGGAGTGCCCAGGTCAGAGGAGCACCTGTCTTCTGGTGTGTGGTGAAGACCAATTGTGCTAAGTCTTGTGAAGTAAATGGCTGAGAACAATGCCTGTGGTGGGGCAAAAGACTTTTCCTGGGGCTGCGGTGTGGCTACAGCATAAGATACTTGTGTAGCAAGTGGAAAACCTGAGTTCAAAACCCAGGAATGCACACACCATGTAAGGTGACACACACCAGTAGTCCTATCACTCAGTAGGTAGAAGCAGGGGCATCAGAAATTCAAGATCACCCTTGGCTACATAGAGATCAAGACCAGCTTGCACTATGTGAGATCCTGTCTACACCACACACACACACACACACACACACACACACACACACACACGTCTTTTCCCCGCTATCATTATAAAATGACTGAAAGCCGCTCTTGCCGGGAGTCTCCAGCTCAGGTTGGCAGACGTGTTCCAGGCACTACAGATGACCCCTATGCATCCTGTGCGAGTTTATCACTAAGAGTACTATGGGGAGAAATTGGCTCCCGGGAAAATGACTTGTCCACAGTTGCAGGTTGCCAACCCAGCTTTGCCGATTAGTAGAATTTGATCAAATGAAAGCTCAGACACTGCCCAGTGTTCTTTGCCATTTTCCTGACAAGCCCCTATCATAATGTTGAATGTTATTAATAGCAGTCACATAATAACTAATAACAATGTATGAGTCACAGAGGACATGTTAAAACCACAGCAACAATGAAGAATAAAGGTCTGCACACCTCCTGGCATGTAGGGGATGACACTAGTGACAGCAGCTAAGGATCCGGCCGTGCTGCCAGGGAAGGGCTTGGGCAGGCACAGCTGGACACGCAGCCAGTGCCAGCTGAGGAGATCTGTCCTTTACAGCACTGACCGCAACCTGAATGTCCATCAGTATAGGACCGAGGGGCTACGACGTGGCTCAGTTGGTAGAGTGTTTGCCTAGTGTGCAGGAAGCCCTGGGCTCCATCCCAGCACTGCATAAACTAGACGTGGTGGCACATGCCTGTAATTCCAGCAGAGGTGAAGACTGGAATAAGAGAAGTTCAAGGTCATTTTAGAGCTACATAGAAAGTTCAAGGCCAGACTGGAGACCCTCTGTATAGATAGATGATAGATTAGAGAGATCGATGATAGACGATGATAGGTGATAGATGATCGATGATCGATAGATGATAGATAGATAGATAGATAGATAGATAGATAAAGATAGATAGATATAGATATCTATACCAGGGATAATGCTCCTCCCAGCTGTGAGCCTTGTGAACAGATAGATGATAGATAGATAGATAGATAGATAGATGATAGATAGATAGATAGATAGATAGATGTTAGATTGTAGTTGGATTCATAGATGATAGATAGATAGATGATAGATGTTAGAAAGATGATAGTTGTATTCATAGATGATAGATAATAGATAGATAAATAGATGATAGATGATAAAGATACATACATACATACATACATGCGTGCATACATACATACATAGATGATAGATAGCTGGATAGATAGATGATGAAGATAGATAAATAGATAGATGATAGATAGATAGATAGACAGACATAGATGATAGATAAAGATAGATAGATTGATTGATTGATAGGAGAGAGATGATAGATAGATAGATAGATAGATAGATAGATAGATAGATAGATAGATAGATAGATAGATAGATAGATAGATAGATAGATAGATAGATAGATAGATAGAGAGAGGATGAAAGTCAAGCACACACACACACACACACACACACACACACACACACATACACCCCTGAGGAAGGAAAACTCACCCAGCCTTGCAGTAGGAACGAACTGCAGCCACAGTAAAGCAGGGGCTGCATATAGTTGTGTTGACATGAACTGAGATAAATGATATTAAAAAATGGGTGAGTTGTGTGCTGCATGAGTTATAGCTCAATAAAGCTCTTATCTCTTAAAAAGAAAGTCACAGAGCGTGCGTCACACCACCATTGGTCATTCGAAAGGTGCACACACACCCCAAGTGTGCTCCTGTACTGATCATCTGGATGGGTGCTCAAGGAACTGGGAACATCTTTTGAAGAACAGGAGGCCTCAAAGTGGGAGTCATTCTTTGCTGTCATCCACCAGTGGGTTTTGAAATCATGTGTCAGTTAAGATAGTATTTTGCAAATCAAAAAGGAAAGGGGTTATAAATACCACTTAATACCATGAGCCAGGCTCTGTTCTAAGCCATCAGACACTCATTTTCCACCATGAAATATTTTTGCTACTATTATTATTATTACTTTATAGAGAAGAAAGTTGTTCCTGTCTCCCACGGATCTCACCAGTAGGTTCAGCCAATGAAATCTAGCAGAAATCATCCCCACCACCCCCAGCTGCCTTGGATTGCTGAAAAGGCTAGAATCTGAGAATTCTGGTGAGGCTTCTTAGTATTTTAAAAAGCAAAACTACATCCTGAACAATTCCACAGTTGGGACTGAAAGATGAGTTGGCGCTTGTCCACCAAGTTTGCCTGCAGGCCCGGATTCTGCAGGCTGCTGGGCAGCGTTCACACAGCCCTGCATGTGTGGGTGGGGCTGTGCATGCTGTTCCCTGGACCCCTCTTGGTAGGTGCAGAGAGAAGTCTACTTGGAAACGTCAGTGTGTGTCAAATGGGTGTTTCGTTGCAGCAAAGGAAGACAGAACCGGGGATGGGGCTTGCCAGGCCCTGTGTGGTGTGTGGAACTTTGGTCTCAGGAGAAGCTGGAGGGCACCGAGATTGGCGGCTTGCCCACCCACTGTTTATGCTTCCTCCTCTGCAGCGAGTCTCCACTGCTGAGCCTTAAGGGAACTTTATATTCTTGACAAAGGGACTGCCAGGGGCCAAGGCTAGCAGTCATTATGAGAGCCACAGCGATGTTGGGCAACATTGATATATCAGTCACTTTTCTGTTGCTGTGACAGAAACACTGACCCAAGCAATTTATAGAAGGAAGAGTTTATTTGAGCTTACGGTTCCAGGGCAATTACAGTCCATCTTGGCAGGGAGGCATGGTGGCTGGAGGTGGCTGGAGCAGGAGCAGCAGAAACTAAGCTCTCACATCATCAAGCAGGCACAGGAAGCAAGAGAACAAGTGGAGATCTGGCAAAGCTTAAGAACTCTCTAAGCTCCCCCCGCAGTGACGTGCTTCTGCCATCATGACCACACCTTCTAAAACCTCCCAAAATAACACCACCATCTGGGGACAAAATGTCCAAACACTTGGAACCTATGCTTCTAAAACCTCCCAAAATAGCACCACCATCTGGGGACAAAATGTCCAAACACTTGGAACCTATGGGGGGGGCACTTTTTCATTCAAACCACCACAATTGGAAAGAGAGCCATGCAGTAGGCTGGTCTTGACCTAATTTCTATAACTCCTGTAGGGCCTACTGTGTGCTGTGTGCTTTACTTACATGCTAAGTCACTAGCCCTTGTTCCTGTAATGCAGTGGGGGGAAAGTCGTCTCATTTTACTACTCCAAGCAGACATCCCAGAGTTCCATCTGATTCCAGAAGCTAAGGGCTCTCCCTGGGGGTCCTGTTATCACCAGCCCCTCTCACCCGCCCTTCCTGAACTGCTCTGCTGTCCTGTTGCATCAAGACTGGGGTATTCAAACTAGAGCCACTGTGGACCGACATTGAGCCAAGGACCCAGAACATGAAGCTTAGCGGCTCAATTGCTAAACTCATGTCACCCCCACGTTCCAGACCCTAGGAAAGGTCCTGCCTTCCTTTCTGTTTCCTCTTGGGTCCCCATTTGTTTATTCCTGTATCCACTTACTCAAAAAATATTTATCAGGGCCAGAAAGATGGCTTAGTCGCTAAAGATGCTTGCTGCCAAGCCTGACAACCTGAGCTCTATCCCTGAGACCCACATGGAGGGAACTGACTCCCACAGGATGTCCTTTGACAGCCTGTGACATGTACACAAATAAATAAATGTAATTTTTTTAAAGAAAACAATAATGACAAAAGTATTAATCAGGCAGGTATTATATACTGGGCTTGGGAAGTTGAACAAGACAGGGTCCCTGCTAGGGTGGACTTTTGATCCTGGTGGAGAACCTGGTAAAGAAAAAATGACATCAAAGTAACCTGTGTGGTAAGGTTGGCTGAGGAGATTATATGAGGAGGTGTGGTGTGAGGGCCTCACTAGCATTTACAGAGGCGAGGGGGTAGTGCTTAGGCCTTACACTAGACAAGAGTTCTACTGCTGAGCTACATCCTAGCTCCCGTCCTCACTACACACATACACACACGTATGTGTCTGTATGCATAGATTAGATACACATATAGTCATACCCACTTTGCAGATGGGGAAATTGAGGCTCCGGTAGCTAAGCGATTTGGCAGAACCGCAGTGGCAAGGTAGGATTCACACTTCAGTCTCCGCTGCTCGGTTTTCAGGACACATTCTCATCTAAAGAGTGTATCTGGCCCCCTCTGGTTCTGTGGCATCCAACAGCTGGTTAAGGCTATGCCTCTGGCTTTCCTGGGCACAGTAGCAACCACTGAGGTGGCGGGGTGTCCTCTGGGACCTGCAAGGCCTGTAGGGAACTGAAGGAATCGGGACAGCGAGGCTGTTTAAGCCAGACCCTGCACACAAGTCGTGTTCAGTCGGCCTTGGCGTGGCTCAGCTGTGCCCTGTCCAGATCCATCACTCCCGGCCCGCTCCCCAACCATCCCCATCCCACTTCCTCCTCAACCCCCACTCCTTGCCCCCTCGGATGATAACACCACAGCAGTTATGCTTCTTGACCTCAGACTGGCCCACTGTAGGAACTCCCAGTGGCATCCAAGGTCAGGAACTCTACCTCGCCTGACATGACAGATTCTCCAAGAAAATTTGAAATGTGAACAGAAGCCTCTCAAATGTCTAAAGTGTCTGGAATTGTAAGAAAAGGCCTAAAAACTCCTGAAATAGTCATCACTCTGAGACAGGAATTTTCTTTGAATTCCACAAGCACCCTCTTTTACAGTTTGACCAAGCCAAAGGGCGTTTCTGTTGCTTGCAATCCAAAGCATGCTGAATAATATATAAAGCCACCGTCCAGTGGTCAAACACACAGACAAAGAAATCAATACACAATCACAAGCCGTGATAAAGTGTCGTGACTGAGCAGAAGATGAGCTTGGAGACAAACCAGGAGACTGTTCAGATTGGGTGGTCACAGAAATGAGCCTTTCGGAACATTCTACTTAAATTGAAACCTTAGAGATAGAAATCAACCTCGGCGGCGCAGAGGAGAATGCACCTCGTGCAGGAAAGGCACATAAAAGTGTCTCAGGACGGGAACAAGCTCAGGCCAGTCCAAGACTTAAGAATGAGCAGGGCTGGGGCGAGGAGAGAGATTTGTCCTGAGCTGAGCGCAGTTCAGTTTTCGCCTCTTCGACAGAGTGGTGGGTGCCTGCGGGGTCTTTCCGTGACAGCGGCAAAGCTCACCTGGGCATTTTTCTGGAGTGTGTGTGGTTTGAATGGGACAAGCATCCCCTTAGGCTCAGGTATCTGAACACTCGGTCCCCAGTTGGTGGCACTGTTTGGGGAGGTCGTGGAACTTTCCGGAGGTGGAGTCTTATTAGAGGAAGTGCCACCCGAGGGTGGGCTTTCAGGGCTTGTCACCCACGTTTTCTCCATTTCCTCTGTTCCTGGGTTGAGATGCGATCAGTCAACTTCCTGCTCTGCCTGTCTGCAGCCCCAGCTCCCCACCACCGTGGAATCCGATCTCTTGGAAACCTTAAGCCCAGTAAACTCTTCCTTGTGTATGTTGCCTTGATCATGGTGCTTTCACAGCACCAGAAAGTGACTAACACAGCAGACATGCATACATGTGTTTATGTATGCATGCACATGTGTATGTGCTTGAGTGTATGTGTATGTATGTATGTATATGTGTATGTGTGTATGTATGTATATGTGTATGTGTGTATGTATGTATATGTGTATGTGTCTATATATGTATGTGTGTACATGTGTGTTTGTGCCTGGTTGTGTGTACGTGTATGTATGTGAGGGGTTCTGTGTGTACATGCTTGTGTGAGGTTCTGTGTGTGTGTGTACATATATATATGCACGTGAGTCTGTGTGGGGTTGTGTATATGTGTGTATACCTGTATGTACATCTGTGTGTTTGTGTGGAATTGTGTGTGTGTATATATGAATGGGGGGGGTTAAGCACGTGGAAGTCCTTTTGGGAATGGGCAAGTTTGCAGTCCACATCACACAATTTTACCACCTGCCTAACAGGAAGTAGTACTGGAGGGAGAGTCTGGTTTCTTCAAGATTATGGGTAAATCAAAGCTGAACTGTGGTGGGCTGTGTAGCCGAGGCCCTGGGAGAACTCTTCCTGCACTGCCCTTACCCACTGCAGATCAGTCCCCACACAGACATGTGTATGAGCTACTACGACTGTGTAACAAACTACCACAAACCTCGCGGCTTCTAGCTCGTTTACCAGCTCTAGGCTCCTTAAGGAAAGGAAGGCATTGGGTAAGGCTGTTTCTCCTGTGGGTGCCATCGTCTGTTGCTGATAGAGCCCATTTCCTGATGGCTCTAGGATTCGGATCCCCGTTTTCCTGCTAGTCATCAGGTAGGAGCCCTCACCATAGACAGTTCACAGCACAGATGTGAGTTTTCCACCAGGCCAGTGGGAGCACATCCTGGGGGTCTCCCTCTGCTACCAACTGGAGAAAATGTCGCGTCTAACCAAGTGATCCTACGCTGTGTCAAGTTGACGATTAAAACTACAGACTGCCAGCCTCATCCACCACCTAGGGAGACTCTTCATGAGAACAGGAAGAGTAATGAGAGAGGTCAGGCGTGGTGGGAGCAGTCAGGCGTAGTGGTGTACATCTGTCATCCCAATATTCAGGAGGTGGAGGATCTGGGGTTCAAGGCCATTCTCAGCTTCTTAGCAAGTTCAAGGCCAGCCTGTGCTGTATGAAATCCTGCCTCAAAAAAATAGCAAAATAGGGACTGGAGAGGTGGCTCAGTGGTTAAGAGCACTGGCAGCTCTTGCAGAGGACCCAGGTTCGAGTCCCAGCACTACATGGCCCTGCAACCACCTGTAACTCCAGTTCCAGGGACTCCAACTCCTTCTGACCTCCTCAGGCATTGCACAATACTGATGCTGTTGGATAGGTGTGTCCTCCAGAAGAACCAGCAAAGCTGAATGTCTGAACCCTGAGACTCCATGCAAAGGGAGGAGCCAGCTGCCCTCCCACCCAATCGGTCAGCTTCAATTGCATGAAGACAGACACAGAGGAAGCCGGGGGGGGGGGGGGCTTTGCCATCTTGGGCAGCGGGATCTGGAAAGCTCAGCCGAGACGTAAGGAAAAAAGCCCATGGGTGCAGGCCTTTGTAAATCACCCCTCCTGGACATCACAGACTCTGTGAGGAAACCCAAATACATTGTGTCGGTTTTGGGGATTGGTCCTAAGGACTGTGGGGAGAAGTCTCAGTGTGCCTCACAGAGGGGCTGGGAGTCAAAGGTGCACACAGCCTGGGCCTCCCAGAAGTAAATTTGACTTTACAGGTGTGCTTACACTCATGCAGGCAATACACTCATATACACAAAATAAAAATAATAAATAAAACATTTTTTTTGGTCTTTTTGAGACAGAGTCTCCCTATAGCCCCAGCTATCCTGGATTCACCATGGAGACCAGGCCGGCCTCGAACTCACAGAGATCCACCTGCCTCTGCCTCCTGAGTGCTGGGATTAAAGGCGTGTGCCACCATGCCTGGCATAAAACATTTTTTAAAAGTAAGAATTATAATAAAAATGGGATAAATTATCTGATGTTGATTAATTACCACGCTCTACAAAGATCAAAAACCCCTTCTATAATGAAAAAAAAAAAAATGGGCCATTGCTTACAGTTGGGGCTAGAAAGAGTTTCCAGAAAGTTTCCAGAAAGAAGATTCCCTTAAAGTTACGGCTGTTCGTTTACCTGACAGCATATCATCTACAGAGCTCAAGATGTATTTATGTTTATGATAGCCTTTAAAATACTGTTTGAGAAACATTCATGTAAAAAGAGTGTATGTGATGTACACACACGGCTTAAAATTAATAATAAAACAAACACAATGCATTTCTTCAAAGAAAGTAACAATGATCTATGGAAAGGTTTAATGCCACCAGAGTATGAAATATTTGACATTCTACTGTGGAAATGCCAACACACAAATTATCGTTCGCGTTCATCGCTCTAGCTCTATACTTCGCCATGCAGTGCCGTGCAAACATTTTGTCAGAAATGGTAGAGGAAAGAAAGCCCATTGTTAACCACACCCGATCAGGCAATTTGGTTGCAGGTATAATAACAGCCGTGGCAGCCGGGTGCTTGGATCGTTCCCATCATTCAACAGGACACACGAATAACACCTCAAGGGTGATTAAAAAGACGCTTAGGAGCGCAGCGTGTGGGACTGGGTAGATGGCTGAGCAGTTCAGAGGGTTGGTTGCTCTTCCGGAGGACTGGAGTTCAGTTCCCAGCGGGGCCAGTTCTGAAGAGTGAGTTCTGTATGGAGAGCCCAAGAGCCTGCAGCAGAGACGCAGCCACCAAACAGGACACACGAATAACACCTCAAGGGTGATTAAAAAGACGCTTAGGAGCACAGTGTGTGGGACTGGGTAGATGGCTGAGCAGTTCAGAAGGTTGGTTGCTCTTCCGGAGGACTGGAGTTCGGTTCCCAGCGGGGCCAGTTCTGAAGAGTGAGTTCTGTATGGAGAGCCCAGAGCCTGCAGCAGAGACGCAGCCACCGTTGATGACTCTGCTGGGTTAGGAATGGGACAGTCCAGCTCCGTCGGGGCCCACAGGATGCAGCCTACCAACCTCCCTGACTGCTCTGCTCCCCTCAGCCTCACTGGCCTGCCTTCTCTACCTCCTGTGGTACAGTCTGTCCCTGTTCCCATAACCTTCAGGACTTGACCCACTTCAGGCTATCTCTCAGGATCCCCCACCCAGCCTCACAAAACCTCTTCCCTACCCTGACTCTCAGCACCAATGTGTCTGTTACTTCCTCCAATGCCTTTATCATTGTTTGATTTTTTTTTTTTTTTTGGAGACAAGATCTCACTGTGAAAGTCAGGCTAGCCTTGAACTCACAGTCCTTGTGCCTCAGAATACCTAGGATTAGAGGCCTGAGCCTAGCACTCACCTTTTGAAATTATTATATTTCCTTGCGTTTTTAATGCCTGTTTCCCTGGATAAGATGACCACCCTGTCCCAGTCTGCCCAGGACTTTCCAGTTTTCACTCTGAAAGACACGTCCTGAGCCTTCCTCAGCCCCAGGCTAGCCAGGACTGCCAGGGCCTCTACTCAGTGCAAGTTCTCTGAGGTCAGGGACTAGCCTGAACGCTTCCTCGCCCACAGCAGCCCCCCAATCCACACACCTGTAACAAATGAATACCGGAGCGTGAAGACTGCTGTCTGCACACTGAGTGGCCCAGTCAACTCCTCCACTAAGCTCCTAAGAATGGCCGTAGCTTCCAACACACTTGCTGATGTTTCTATTCCCGTCTCCACGGCTACCGAGATGCCTCGGAGGCCAGCAGCTTCTCCGCACCCCAGATCAACATTCAAGTGTGTGGAGACATGGGTGTTCAAGGCCAGGTGGACAGCACTTGTCACTTCTGGTGGACTGAATGCCTGGAGCCAGACTTCGCACAAACTGCATGTCACCGCTCTGGGCTTTCCCTCATGCTGCTGTAGGCACAGAAAGGACTCACAGAGAATTATTCTAAACAAGAAAAAGAGGGGTTGGGAGGGTGTTCACTAGAAGGAAGAGGCAGAGAGTGGGAAAACTGAGAAACAAGGGCAAAGGCAGACTTCTCTTTCTCTGAGGAAGCCTTGCCACCTGGCTGCTTAGAGGAAATACAACAGAACTACAACGGAAACAGGGGGCCAGGAGCGCCGCCCACCCCCAGGTAAGGGACGGACCGAAGGACCCATCCTTCGGACCCATCCTTCGTCTAGAAGTGAGCATTGTCCTGTCACTGTGAAAGTCAGATTTAACTTTCTCCCGCTGTTAAGTGGGAATGATCATTTCTGCCAGATTTGCTCATGAAGATGTTCAGTTACTATGTGATAATCAGCCTGGTCCTGAGTGGGATGGAGAGATGCTCTCCTGGGGCTGTGACAGGTGGGGCAGTCATTCCCGTTGAGTGAATTAATCAGTTTCAGTTGACAGGTTGGTTTCCTCCTATTCCCAAAGTTTTTGCAAAGGGGAGAATTACTTTTTCTTCTTCTGCCAAGACAGAGGAGACTCCGAATGGCTTGAGGTCTTCCAAAGAAACGCCCAGGGTTGGATGTAGCTCAGAGGCAGTGTGTGCTAAGCCTGAGGTCCTGAGTCCATCCTAGTGCCACCAAAAGAATAAAGTCTAAGGATTCATGGTCATAATTTAACATTTGACACTGACACTTGAGATGTGTCCTTGAGGCTACAAGGCGCAAATACCTCAGGATCTAGCCCTGTAAGCTTTAGCTGGACAGTCTGGGATAGAGATGTCCACCCCCTCTAGCCGGCCTCACAGACCAGCATGGTTTCTGCTCCAGGGAAGTGCTCACTGGCTCACATTGAAACCGCCTTGTCTGTCTCCCTGTGCGACCCGCCTGCGTTGCGTCATCTTCCACACCTTTGTGGCCCAGGCATCCCTCCAAACCCCCTCAGTGTCACCATTCTGTGCTGGTCCTCCTCTCACATGGCAACAGTCGGTAGTTCTCCTTCAATCTGAACAGTAAACTTCCTGAAGGCAAACCCCATGCACTATTAATTACTTGCTGTATTCCCCCAAAGCCCGGCACAGTGCTCTGCTCACCACAGGGCCTCAGTCATGGCTCATTCAATTGAATCCAAGTGAGACAGTGTGTCTGAAATTGGCATGAGCCTGGGTCAGGAGATGGGAGCATGTCAGAGGTCAGGGTTGAGTTCCCAGTGGTTAGGTCAACCGTGGGCCTCAGATGAGTGGGTGTGGTTTATGTCACAACCACTTTGCACCAACAAGTGTTGTGTGCCAGTTTGTTTCCCACGGTGTCATTCAAGTGAAGATTCAGACCGTCAGCTGTCCCGTACCATTCAGGAATCTGATTTTGTAGTAGAGCCATTTGGAGGGGAACCTAGTGCCCAGTTCCTGGCCATTCATGGCCACAGGGCCTGGACAGGTCACTCCAGAGAGTAGGGCAAAGGGAGCCAGAAGTAGACAGAGCAAGAGCCAAGGGGGTGTGTTGGGTTATAAGACATCACACAGAGGAAAAATCTCTAATCTCCTCGGAAAAATTTACAGCCCACTCCCACCAGCTGGGTGAGGGAGGAGAGGTGGGGAATAGGGAATAATTTGCACATTTGCCCAGAGGATGAGCTGGATGTTTCTCCTCCAGCAGTCTGTGCTGCTGGCTGACAGCACGGAACTTCCCCCTGGACTGACTGAGCTGGCAACTGCTCACAAAAATAGCTAACCAGACTGTGTGAAGCCAATAGCAGGGCCTGGTGGGTCTGCTGGAAAGACGCGGAAAGAGGGTGGACACAGGTTCTGCAGCACAGCTGTCCTGCCCTCACCACGCCTGGGGTTCCACTTATTCTGCGGGATTTTTCACCCAGCCCCAGTGGCACCCTCAGTCCGCAACAGTAGCTAGCCTGATCTCTCACAAAAGTCCTTGGTTAAATCTTTGCTCTCCAACACCCCCCCCCAACTCCCTGTACTCCCCCTCCCCACCCCAGTGCCTGGGACATGGTACTGTAAGCCAGGAAAGACTTCCTAGTCCAAGCTGAAAAGATGTAGGTTTCAGGTTATTTACAGGAATGCTGTCTGTGATCCCGGAGGCTTCAGAAACCAGAAACACCAGGACCTTCCCAGGGCCTGGTTGTACCGTTGAATGGTAAAGTCCGAAGAGACTCCTGGGGTTCTCCTCCTCCCTTGGCGCTCTTCCCACTTTGGGGCATTCTTTCTCTGCTTTTCTTAATAAATTTATGTTCATGAAAGAAAGAGAGAGGGAGGGAGGGAGGGAGGGAGGAGATGGAGGTGGGAGGGAAAGGAGGGGGGGTTGGAGGATGGAGGGAAGGCAGGAGGGAGGGATGGGAAGGACAAGAAGGTAAGATTCCCGTGATGCACTGGCCATTGTCCATTCCCCAGGAAGCCTTTCCTCTGACAATCCCCAGCAGAGCTACCCAAGCACTCACCGACTTCCGTACAATCCACTTCCTGTTCTCATAACTCTTCTTTTCTGGCCCAGCCACACACATACCTGACACACACACACCTGACACACATACACCTCACACACAGGTGTTTTCTGTAGTTTCTCTCAAAAATCTGAGAATGGGCTTTCTAGGTAAGGTTCAGGATGCCCAAGTCAATGGATAATTCAAACAGTGGGTTTTTTTCATATTTCCCAAATATTGCATGGGATATACCTGTGTAGATGCCCTGGACTCACAACGGGGTTACAACACAATAACCCTGTATCATAAAGCCAAGCATGTGCTTACACATCTAACCACAGGGCTGAGGAGGTGGCTCAGTCGGTTAGGTACCTGCCCCACAGGATGAGGACCTGAGTTTGCTCAGGTACAGAGTACCATGTGCCTATAATCCCGGCGATGGGGAGGCAGAGATGGGCAGATCCACGGAGCCTGATGGCCAGCTGATTTAGCTGAATCTGCAAGGTCCAGAGAGGGACCCTGTGGTTGAACGAGGAACGTCCCCCACAGGCTCGGGTATTTGAACACTTGGTCCCCAGATGGTGACAGTTTGGGGAGGTTTAGGAGGTGTGGCCTTGCTGGAGGAAGCATGTCACTGGGGGAGGCCTTGAGAGTTCACAGCTGTCCCCTTCTTCCAGTTTGCTCTCTCTGCTTCCTGCATGTGGGTGGAGATGTGATCTCTCAGCTTCCTGCTCTGCCTGTTTGTTGTCATGCCTCCCCCACCACTGTGGACTCTGTAAGCCAATAAGTTGCTTGGTCATGGTGCTCTATCAAAGCAACAGAAAAGTAGCTCAAGGCAGACCTGTCTCAAAAATGTAAGGAAGACATCGATTAAAGATGCCCAAAGTCAATCTCTGACACACCACACACACACACACACACACACGCGCGCGCGTGCGCAAGAACTCTAACACAAATTTTGCTATAACAGTGCTATGTAGCCAAGCACCCCAAAACTTGATGGCTAAAGCAGTGATTACTTAATCTCATGGTTGCGTGGCACCTAGTTTCTCTGTGCCTCTGGTCTTCCTCCTGTGACCCTACGTCTCGCAGACCCTCATCATGGTGGTGATAAAGGCTCCAGAGAGGGAGAGCAAGGACCACGCAGGTCTCGAGCCTCTGGTGCCATCACACGTGCTAGGCGTGTCTGTTTAGCCAAAGCGATTCACACAGTCAAACCCAAAATCAAGACCCCACACTGTGAAAGGCGTGTCTATAAGGAGAGGCAAGGAATTAGGTTTATTTCCCACGCGAGAGAAAGGCAGAGTCAGTGGTCAAGGAAGCCTAGCCCCACTCTGCTGCCAGCCCAGGGCGCCTTGAAAAATCTGCAGGATCTCTCTGAACCTGTGTTTCCTCATGCACAAAGCAGGGCTGTGGTGATGTTACTGTGATAATTGATCGCTGGATGGTAGCTCTCATCACCATCAAGCGTGGATGTAATTGGGTAAGGGCGTGGCCTAACCCTGACTTCCAGTTTCCCTAAACCATAAACTTCTGATTCTGTTCCAAGCTTCCATAAAGAATGTGGCCAACAGGACACACGGAGAACTGTACTGCTGGAGGGCGAGGCCCCACACTTAGGTTTGTCCCTGGTTTCTGCCTCATCCACAATGCCTTAGGCTGCTTGTCTCACCCCTCAAGGCGGACCCCGACTGGGGCAAAGGCATAGCAGGTGTCCAGCTGTTTAACAGCTTCTGAGGCTGGAGAGACGGCTCAGCGGTTAAGAGCACTGGCTGCTCTTGCAGAGGACCCGGGTTCGATTCCCAGCACCCACATGGTGGCTACGAACCATCCTTAACTTCAGTTCTAGGGGAATCCAAAGCCCTCTTCTAACCTCTGCAGCATTGCACAACACGGGTGCCCTCACATATATTCAGGCAACACACTCATACAGATAAAATAAAAATAATAAAAATATTTTTAAAATAATAAATAAAATTTTTTTTTTTTTAAAGAGGGCTGGAGAGGTGGTTCAGTGGTTAAGAGCACCGGGTGCTCTTGCAGAGGACCTAGGTTCAGTTCCCAGCACCTACATGACAGTTAATAATCATCCATAACTCCAGTTCCAGGGGATCTGATGCCTTCTTCTAATCTCCTTGGGCACTGAAGAACATGGGTGTACTTACATACATGCAGGCTATGCACTCATACACATGAAATAAAAATAAATAAATAATAAATAATTATTTTAAAAATCAGCTTCTGAAACCAGTGTTCCTTCCCGGTCTACAACGCAGGGATCTGGGTCCAGATCTGAAGCCTTCGCCTGGAGTGCCAGCTTTCTGTGTTCATCTTTAGATTATTCTACTTAAAATAGACATAGTCATAGAACCTACTCTCTGGGATATTTTATTTTCATTCTTGTTTGTTTTACAAATCATATTTATTTATGTATGTTTGTATGTATGTATGTATGTATTTGTACACAAGGACATGTGTGTGGAGGTCAGAGGACAACTTGTGGGAGTTGGTTCTCTCTTTTCATCACATGGATCCTGGGTGTAGAATTCAGATTGTCAGGCTGACAACAAGCACTTTTACCTGCTGAGCATCTCATCCCCTTTTTTTGTTGTGGTTGGTTGGTTGGTAGTTTGAGATTTGTTTGTTTGGAGACTGGATCTCACCAGATAGCCTAAGCTGCCCTGAAACTATGTAGCTTCAAAGTGGATATCCTCTTGAGTGCTGAGATTGAAGACCTGTTCCATCACACACTGCACATGGCTGTTTTACTATATTTTTTTGTTTTATTTTTAAATTTTTTTAGGCAGGGTCTCACATAGCCCAGGCTGGCCTCAAACAGGCTATGTAGCTGAGCTTGACCTTGGACACCTGATCCCCCTGTCTCAGCCTCTTGAGGCCTTGGATTACAGGCATGCATCACCACACCCAGCTGGGATGTTTGTTTTAAAGATTAAATGAGTTGTGTGTGTATATAGTTCTGTGAGGGCCTGTCACATTTGTTACTCCATGAATGTTGATGGGGGTGGTGTAGGTTTTCTTGGGGTTTTTTATTATTATGGGAGTGGGGTATGTGCCATGGTGCACCTGCGAGAGAGTGTCTTGTGCGAGTCGGTTCTGTCCTTCCACCACATGGGTTCTAGGAATTGAACTCAGGTAATCGGGTTTGGCAACAAGGACCTTTACCCTCTAAGCCATCTTGCTGTCTCCGAGTTCTACTTTTCAGTTTCATTATTACCACCTCCTGGTCATTTTCATGAGCGTGAGTTTCTCTCGAGTTTCTCTGATGATTTAGTTCCCGTTTCATTTTCCTTCGGCCCCTTGCATATTGATCACTTGGAATTCTTCCCTGTGTTTCTGTTTATTCCTGTCTCTTTCATGTTGAGGCTTTCCTCCTGTGCCTGGTGACCTTCAGTTCGAAGTCTGGTGACCTTCAGCTTGAAGGCTTAGGAGCCAGACTTCAAGGTGGCCCCAGTGACTCCCGAACCCAGTGTTCTGATTTCCTGTACGTTCCCTCTGCACTGAGGCAATCTGGCCTGTGCAGTGCTAGGACCTGAATTCGTGCCCTGCACAGTCACTGAGCAATATCCCCAGCCCCATCTTAGGAAGGCTATGTGCACAGGTGCTTGAAGGAGCTGGCAGACCCATGAACGTATGTGGAGGAGGTCCATCCCAGCCCTTTGAGGGGGAGCTATGAAGGATGGCTGAAAGGAAGGCTCTGGAAAGATGCTGAGAACAGAGACCATGACACCCAGAAGGGGTTGAAGCTGGAAGTGGAGGGGCGGCATGTAGAATGGGAGGGTACAAGTGATAAAACCCCAAACTCCACCCTCAGGACACCTGATGTGAAAAGCAGGCCCATAAGCCAGGCATGATGGTGCACACTTTTAATCTCAGCATTGGGAGGCAGAGGCAGTTCAAGGCCAGCCTGGTCTCTAAATAGAGTTCTAGGATAGTCAGAAATACAAAGTCAAGGAGCTGGAGAGATAGCTCAGCGGTTAAGAGCACTGGCTGCTCTTGCAGAGGACCTGAGTCCAATTCCCTGCACCCACATAGTGGCTAACAACAGCCTGTAACTCCAGTTCTAGGGGAATCTGACGTCCTCTTCCCCTCTTCTGACCTCCGAGGGCACTGCACAACATGGGTGCACTTACACACATGCAGGCAATACATTCATACACAGAAAATAAAAATAATAAATAAAAAAGAAATACAACGTGAAATAAAAACAGAGTCATAGTTTCACACAATAGTGTCACCTACAGAAGATGGAAAACTCAGCTCTTTAATACACAAAGATGCTTATAGAAGCCTATGAATTAAAGCACACTTGCTATCCTGGGGCCGATTGGATCTAGAGTTCATTATCTCTGACTTTTCTAGCACACAGCATCTACCCTCAAGGTACAAAATTGGCTGCCAGACTCACAAGCCAGAGGAAGAGGCACCAGGACAGGCTACCATCTCATTGACCTGAAGCAAGTTACACCACCACATCTAGTGGCACGACATTCAGGGAAATTCATGTAATTATATTTTATTTGTTTGTTTGTGTATCTAGGTACTGGGCATGGAGCCTAGGGCTTCATACACGTTAGACAAGGGTTCTACCATAAAGCATTCTCTTTAACCCTAGGAGATCATTATCTTGGTCACACTGTGCCCAGTAAGTAAAGAGGAAGTGGAGGAGAGATATGGGGGTGGCAGCTCGCCACCTCTGCGTTTGGCAAGACACAAACGTCAAGCCTGGCTTTGGAACGTTCAGGGCAGAGATTTCTCTAGGCTCTCAAGAGACTGCCCATCTCCAGCTTTGTCCAGCCTCCTCCAGGATGGAGGGGCATCCCAAAGGCAACAACCAGCCTAGTTCTGATGATTATTGTGTTTGTTTATTCAACCTCTGGCCCCAAATCAATAAAAATACCCAAGGATACTCTTACTGAGCATGCTCACCTGGGCCACAGCAATGCAGTGGCGACTCAGGGCCTGGGGTGCCCCTCCCTGGGTGGCCTGTGGGCTAGGCACTCAGCAGAACACTCCTCAGGTAACCGCTTACTCAGTTCATAGCAGACCCATGCATGCTTCTTCTGGGACAACCACTGGAGTTCAGCAATGCCCAGCTGTAATGGTTAATAGCAGCAATTTGGCAGGATCCAGACTCACCCAGGAGACAAGTCTCTGTTCTGTAAGGAGCTATCACAGATTAGGTTAATTGAGGAGGGGAGGCCTACCTTAACGATGTCATTCCACGGGCTGGGTCCTAGATTGAATAAAAAGGAGAAAGTGAGCGAGTGCCAACCTTCATCTCTCTGCTTCCTGACAGTGGACCAACTGCTCAAGTTCCTGCCCCTGTCACGGTGCCTCCATAATGGACTGGACCTTGAAGTGGGAGCCAAACCCTTTATTCCTTAAGTTGCTGTGTCAGGGTATCAAATCACAGCAGGGAGAGAACAAATATCCCCACCTAGCCAGTACTAGCTCAAGATGAGTCCTCTCCACGCACTCAGATGTCAGAAGGTCAGCTGGCTGTCGGTGTCCACGAGCCTGGGCTCCATCTCCCGGGGGACAGCCTAGCTGCTCCTGCAGACAGTCCCACTATCCTGGTAGACTTGCCGTGCTCGACAGAACTCCATAAATGGAGTAGCTTGCTCTGTCAGTTACTTTTCTCCTTACTTTGGTGAAATACCGACAAGAAGCGACTTAACGAAGTATTGGGGGCTGAAGAGATGGATGGGCAGATGAGAGCGTACTGCTCTCACACAGGACCCAAGTTCAGTTCCCAACACCTCCGGTGGCTCACAACCACCTGCAACTCCAGCTCCAGGGTATCCAACGTATTTTTACACTCCTATGTGCACACAGGCAGAGACACACATATATGCATAATTAAAAACAAAATTTTAAAAAACAAGGATTTGTTTTGACTCATAGTTCAAGGGAATACAGTTCATCATGGCCGGGAAGGCACAGCTGGGGGAACATGAGGCCGATTGCTCACATGGTCCAGGCACAGGAAGCAGAGGGGGGGATGAAAGCTGAGACTCAGCGGACTGTCTCCTTTCCCTTCTTAGTGGTCTGGGACTCCAGCCCACAGGATGGTACCACCCACGCGCAGGGCCCGTCTTTCCCCCTCAATCTCTGGAAACACCCTCAAGAGACACCCAAAGGTATGCCTCACTAACTCCCTAGGCATTTTTTAATCAGTTAAACCATGATTGAAATTAACCATCAAACTTACAAAGGTTAGCGCCCATGATTCAAGGCTGGAAAGTCTGGGGCTGAGAAGCCCAAGTGCACAGCTTGGCAGCGTGTGTGTCTGCATCTAAGACGGTGTCTCCCCGCAGCACTGTCCCAAGGCAGAAGAGAGACAGGAGGTCTCTAAGGTCTTCTGTGCACAGCCATCTCCACCTCCATCACCCCTTCACCTTCAAAGGCCCCGGCTCTTAACGTTGGTGCTTAGGTTTCAACCATGAATTTGTGGGGGGACCCAAATTCCCAGGCTGAGGTAGTCATCAAAACAGACTCCTCAAACTTTCCTGATTTTCCATTTGTGGTTTCAAATGGTATTTGAAACATATGGGTGTCAATGGAACCTGGCCTGAAACCGTTATATAATTATGCTTTTATTATAATATCCAGGGAGGGCATGGTGCATTGATTAATGATAAGGGAAATATTACATTTTTAATATTCTAAAAAAAATACAGTTTTTGAATATTTATTTTGGTATGATGGCATGCTTCTGTGATCCCTGCACTTAGGACCAGAGGCAAGAGCGTCACCAGTTAAAGGGCAGGGCTGTGGAGATGGCTCAGTAGTTAAAAGTACTTGCTGACCAACCATGACTAGAGTTTGGATCCCAGAATCCATGTAACCAGTCAGGTGTTGTGGGCACAGCTGATGCCCCAGCTCAGGGGCTAGGGCAGGAGGATTACTGCGGCCTGCTGCCTGCTGGCTTCCAGCCTATCAGGAAAACATGAGCCCCAGGGAGAGATTCTGCCTCAAAGCAAAACCAGAGGTGATACAGGAAGCCCTCTTCTGGCATCCATGCACACACATGTCCTCACACAAACATAGATACACACACAGAGAGAGACACAGACAGACAGATAGACAGACAGACAGACACACACACACACACACTCACACACACACTCACACAAATGTAGGGGCTGGAGAGATAGCTCAGCGGTTAAGAGCACTGACTGCTCTTGCAGAGGACCTGGGTTTGATTCCCAGCACCCACATGGCGGCTACAAACCATCCTTAACTCCAGTTCCAGGGGAACCCAATGCCCTCTTCTTCTAACCTCTGCAGCATTGCACAACACAGGTGCACTCACATACATGCAGGCAATACACTCATACACATAAAATAAAAACAATAAATAAAATATTTTTAAAAAATAAAATGTAATAAATTTTTTTTAAAAGATTAACCATTTCAAGGACCATTCTCACTTCCCGAAGAGGAAAAGGAACAGGCAAATCACAACTGATGGTGGCCCCGTCTCCATGCTCCGGTGACATGCATAGTGGTATAATTGTTGTACCTCATCCACAGGACCCCAAGAAGACCACCGAGGACCCAACACACCAAAACGCAAAAGCAAGGTTTATGGTTTATTCGGGCTTAAGCTCGGGCTCTCAGACCTCACCAACGCAACAGATCCGTGCTGAGAGCCCAGAGTAAGGGAGAGTGGAGCCTTTTATAGGTTTTAGACAAAGAGAGGAGGGAGATGCCGAAGTTACATTTTGGCTGGTTCAAGGAGGCCGTGCGCACCAACATAATTTTAAACTGATTGGATGTATAAGATGCAGCCCTGGAGGTTCCTTATTGGTGGGTGCTATTCTCAGGGCTGTGGAATGTGCTGACTGTTATCTGTGGGGCCAGGAGTCTCCGTTTTTACCTTATAGGGCAGTTTCATGCCCAGGCTTGCTTAATCTATAGTTTCCTGGAGTGGGGGTGGGGGTAGTAGGTGAGGGTCAGGGCATGTCTAGGCATGCCTAAAGCAGCAACCAAGCATTTTACAGAAGCTAAAAGAGCAACTAGTGGGGGTCTCGAGGGATTGGGGGGTAGCGGGTGAATGAAGAGGGTCTCAGGGTCCCACATAATAAGACAGAAATGTAGAGCTCATGGGCTAGCAAGATGGCAAGAGAGGTAAAGGCACTTCCCACCAACCCTGACAACCTGAGTTTGATCCCTGGGACCCGCACGGTGGAAGGAGAGAACCAGCTCTCACAAATTGCTCTCCACACACATACAAATGAGTGAATGGATGGACAAATAAATGAAACGTAAAGTTTAGCAATGCCGGTCTCTCTGTATCCCCCACAGGCTCAACATCAGATGGTCTCATCTCTCACCTGTCCCTTCCCAACCAGCAGACTCCAATACAAATCTGCTCGTTGAACAGCTCTCCTTCAGATCAGAAACAAGGGCCTCGCCCAGAGCTGCAAGAACGACCTTCCCCGCCTTTCTGCGGCTTAGCTGAGCTTTGCCTTTAAACCCTGATTCTGATCTTTGTTTCATGTTCACAGAAGTGGACTCCTTTTATTCCTCTCCACTGACAGGAATAATCCCCGTGGAATTTGAGCTTTTAAAGAGTGGCTCTTCAGACTGTTGGAAAAGTAGCCCTTGGGACCGTGTCTCTGAGCATAGTCCTTCTGCACAGAGGGGATCTATGATCGGTTCAGGTTTCCCAGGAACACACACCTTGATGCACCCTGAGGTGTGGCAAGCCCAGGCCATGCTGGGAAGGGAACTCTTGACTCAGATCTGGCTCCCCTCCGTGTCTGTACAAGTGTACAACAAGGGCAAGCTTGGAGGAAGAGGGAGAGACTGGCAGAGGCTATGGGCAGGAGGGAGGAGTTGGGTGGAAGAGAGGCAGCTATCCTGCAGGAGGGCACAGTCAGACCAGCTGAGACACAGCCCCTGGCTCTCCCAGGCTCTATGGCTGCCGACACATGAACGCATCCTAGAGGGCTGCTGACGCACTGCAGGAAGTCATTTCGGTGACAGATTTTCTGCCTAGACGGGAGGAGGGAGAGGCAGACACAGCCATCAGCCCCTGCAAATTGTCTCTGCCACACAGTCACCTTGGCCAGCCTGTCACCCTTTCAAGGTGGCCCATATGTGAAGGACAGCAGGGACGGAAAAGCCAGGCTGCATCAACTCAGTTGGGGACAGCATTGGAAGCCACATGGGCTCCCTGTGGGACCATCACCGGGTACATTGATGCCCCAGCTCAGGTCACCCCTCCTCTGCCTGCTCCTTTCCAGCCAAAGGTGGCCCTAGTAACACCCTGTCTCAACAATCCACCCGAATCAGCTTCCCTGAGGGTGGCTACTCGCATCCAGGCATCCTTAACACATAAAAATACAGTGGAACAGAGCGGGGCTTTATAAAAGAGTTATAAACCGACTCAAATCCTGACTCACTGGATATGGGGTCAACGGTTTCCTTCTGTCTTTGCCTCATACTTCTATGTGAATCATTGGGAGATTTAAAAACCCATCCTCACATCCTCGCAGCTAATATTTTCTCCAAAAAGCATCAGTCAAGGAACAGACAGCTTGCTAGAGCTGACACATCTCACACAGGGCCAGGATTGGACCCCAGGCAGGCAGGCTCTGGAATCTGTGCTCCTTACCTGCCTCTCGTTACTGAGTGCTCTAATGTCTTGGGACTGTTTCTCTCTCTGACTGGACTGTGAAGCCAAGGATTCTACTTCATCTTAAACAAGGTAAAGATGGTAAAATAAGTTGAAGAATCAAGAACAAAGAATAGCTCGAGGCCAGGTGCTGTGTGCATGCCTGGAATTCCAGCACTCAGGAGGCTGAGGCTAGAGGATTGCACTCCAGGCTAGGGCCTGTCTCAGAAAGAATGTAAGGAGAGAAAAGAATAGCACAAGCTTGAATATCAATGGAGAATCTATAAAAATAAAGTGGGGGGAGGGTACTAGGGAGTTGGAGGGAGGGAATAGAGGAGATGATCAAATAACGGGCACAGAACTGGAGCACTAAGAGAGAATAGCACTGTCAGAGGACCCAGCTCAGCTCCCAGCACACCAGACAACTCACAACCACCTGTAAGCCCAAGTCCTGGGAATCCAACGCCCTCTTTGGCCTCTGTGCGCACTACACTCGATGCACATACACACACATAATTTTTTATTTTAAAATATTTTAAAAGTACATTGTAGGGACTGGAGAAATGGCTCAGCAGTTCAGAGCACTAGCTCCTGTCTTGCAGAGGACCCAGGTTCAATTTCTAGCACCCACATGGTAGCTAACAACAGTCCACAACTCCAGGTCCAGGGGATCCGACTCCCTCTTCTGACCTCTATGGGCATTGTACAACATGGGTACACTTGCATACATACTCATACATATAAAATGAAAACAATAATTAAAAAATATCTTGTATAAATGTATGCAGTTTTCCAAACACTAGGTAAAGCTGGGCATGGTGGTACATGTCTTTAATCCCAGCACCGGGAGGCAGAGGCAGGCAGATCTCTGTGAGTTCAAGGCCAGCCTGGTCTACATAGTGAGTTCTAGGCCAGTTGGGGCTACGGGGAGACCTGTCTCAAAAAAATAATAGGCAAATTTTTTTTTTTAAGTTTTGTGAGGGTAAAGAGATAGCTCAGTGATTAAGAGTACTGGCTGCTCTTGTAGAGGACCTAGATTTGATTCCTAGCACCCACATGGTGGCTAATAATCATCCACAACTCCAGTTCCAGAAAATTCAACACCCTCTTCTGGCCTCCAAGGGCATTCCAAGACACAGGTGCACGTACATACATGCAGGCAATACACTCATACACATAAAATAAAAGTAATAAGGGGCTGGGGAGACGGCTCAGCAGTTAAAAACACTGACTGTTCTTGCAGAAGACCCAAGTTCCAATCTCAGCACCCACATGGCAGCTAACAATTGTCTGTAACTCCAGTTCCAGGGTATCCGACAGCCTCTTCTGTCTTCCGCGGGCATTGCATGACATGGGTGCACTTACCTACATGCAGGCAATAAACGTATACACATAAAATAAAAAATAAATAAAAAAATATTAAAAATAATAATAAAATACTTTTTAAAGTAAGTTTTATTGCTTTTTTTTTTTTTTTTTTAAAGATAGGGTCTCATATAGCCCAGGATGGCCTGGAAATCACTTTGTACCTGGGGCTGGCTTTGAACTCCTGATCCTCCTGCCTCCACCTCCTGAGTTTTGGGATTATAGATGTTCACTACCATGTCCAGTTCAAAGTCAACCTTCTAAAAAGTTAAAAATGTGAGTCTCCTAGAAAAATAAAAACCAGCCAAACCTTGAACAGGTTTTCTTAGTTCCCCTGGCTGCTGTTTGAGCCACCACAAACCAGAAACTGCAAACACAGAAGCCTCGGGGGTCCGGAGGCCAAAGTGAAGGTGCTGCCAGGGCCTCAAGTCCCCCAAAAGCTCTAGGAGAGAAACCTCCTGTGTGTTCCAGCTTCCGGAGCTGCCCACATTTCAGGGCTTCTTGGTTGGCAGCCATATCCCTCCAAGTGGATGTCACTTCTGCTCAGCCACCTCTTATAGGAACCCTGCCTTGGGGAACCCCAGGTGATCCCAGATCAAGGTCCTTCATTAAATTTCGTCTGCAAGGACCTTTTCTAAATAAGGTACCGTGCACTGGGATCGGGATGTAGGCATAGCCTGTGGAGGCCACCATGCAACCCTGTGACCTCCCTAATGATGGAACCAGCAGGGCAAGGGGTTAATTCAAAGGGAGGGAGGGTGGAGGTCAAGGTACAGAGAGGGTGGTGGTCAAGGTACAGAGAGGAGGGTGGAGGTCAAGGTACAGAGAGGGTGGTGGTCAAGGTACAGAGAGGGTGGCGGTCAAGGTAGAGAGAGGAGGGGGGAGGTCAAGGTACAGAGAGGAGGGGGGAGGGCAAGGGACAGAGAGGGTGGCGGTCAAGGTACAGAGAGGAGGGTGGAGGTCAAGGTACAGAGAGGAGGGTGGAGGTCAAGGTACAGAGAGGGTGGCGGTCAAGGTACAGAGAGGAGGGTGGAGGTCAAGGTACAGACAGGAGGGTGGAGGTCAAGGTACAGACAGGAGGGTGGAGGTCAAGGTACAGAGCGGTGGCCGTCAAGGTACAGAGGTAAAGCTGGCCAGTCAGCAAAGCATGCTGAAATGCACAGAGTGAGTGGCTGAGGTCTCCTAAGGAAGGGAAAAAACAACCTGTAACCTTTGGGTTGTCTTTTTCCAGACAAATCTATTTGGACAAAATCCATAAATGAACACATGACTTGAGTGATTCTAGACCCTAATGAACGGTAAATCAAGCTGGGTCCATGCCCCAGACTCACAATCTTTACAGAGCTTCCTGTTCAGAAGCAATGTTCTCTGTGTGCCCAACACACCACCACACCTCAAGCGCTCACACGTGGCTGACAAGCCTTGAGATGTGGCTAGTGTGACCATGAAACTGGTTTTTAATTTTACTTCTTTGCATTAATTCCTGTTCAATAGGCACAGGTAGTTAGTGGTGGTAGCCTTCCATGGCGCTACCCTGGGGAATTAAACAGCATCTGGCCGAAGCTGGCAGACGTGCTCTCATTTGACTGGAAGGAAGGAGGTGCTGGCCCAGTCTGGTGGCACACACCTGTAATCCCAACTACTTGGACAACTGAGGATCGCAAGTTCAAGATCTGCCTGGAACAGGTGCAAGGCCAGCCTGGGCACTGGGTGAGATCCTGTCTCAAAGTAAAAGCAAAAAGTTAAGGGTGCAGCTCAGTGGTTGGGCACTTGTTTGGCATGTGCAAGGCCTGTGTTCAATCCCTAACACCAGAAAAGAAGAAGGGGTGGGAAATGGTATGCTATTGTTACTTCTAACTGGGCAGTCTGGGGAGTGGTGGGGACTGTGGAGAGGAGATCGTGACCGGGAAACACTCCCACCTGGTTACAGCCGGTCACTGCTCTGCTGCCACAACTATTCACTTTTGAAAGGAGCCAGAGATGTGGGTTTTCAAGTACAATCTTGTGATTTATACTTTAACCAGAGACTTGGGAGCTCTCTGAAAGGCGATGGGTCATGCCGAGTCTCTCTTCATCTGACTTAATTCTAGCTCCTCTGTCTAATGCCTCATGCCACCCAGCACCATTCCTGGTACATATTGGAGGCCCCAGAATACAAATCATTTCATGCCGATGAACATTTCTTGAATGCCTACTGTATGCCAGGGCGTAACCAGGAAGCAGGCCATGGTAAGGATGAATAAGACACCTTGCTGTCCTGGGCGTGAGTTCTGACAGAAACAGTGTCATTCTTTGCAAAGTGATGGGGATCAGGGCACCAGTGTCCCACAGATAAGGGCAGCAATGGGGGTTGGAGGCCATGACAACTAAGTGGGAACTGGACCTTCAGTAAGTGCTGGCTTGGGGACAGGTGACCAAAAGAGCACACTGGGCAGAAGTGCTGGGAGAAAAGATGTGTTGGTGGGCAGTGGGATGGATGAGGGAAACTTCTAGCAATCAGAAGGCTAGGAGTGGCAGAAGCTGAGGGTGGAGGGGACACAAGGGCAGATCATGAAAGGTTCACTCTATGCTATGATGGAGGGCTCATTCCTGGGTTGCCAAACCCAAGAAATGGATGGGTGGGTGAGTGGATGAGTGGGTGGATGGATGAGTGGATGAGTGGGTGGATGGATGAGTGGATGAGTGGGTGGATGGATGGATGAGTGGATAAGTGGGTGGATGAGTGGATGAGTGGGTGGATGAGTGGATGAGTGGGTGGATGGATGGATGAGTGGATGAGTGGGTGGATGAGTGGATGAGTGGGTGGATGGATGATGAGTGGATGAGTGGGTGGATGAGTGGATGAGTGGGTGGATGAGTGGATGAGTGGGTGGATGGATGAGTGGACGAGTGGGTGGATGGATGGATGAGTGGATGAGTGGGTGGATGGATGGGTGGATGAGTGGGTGGATGGGTGGATGAGTGGGTGGATGGCTGGATCAGTGGATGAGTGGGTGGATCAGTGGATGAGTGGGTGGATGAGAGGATGAGTGGGTGGATGAGTAGATGAGTGGGTGGATGGGTGGATGAGTGGGTGGATGGATGGATGAGTTGATGAGTGGGTGGATGGGTGGATGGATGGATAGGTGGATAAATGAACAGGTGGATGGATTCATGCATGGATTCCTTTAGCAAATATTCTTCTTAACTTGACATTGAAAATATTGAGACTGCCTGCTAAAATTGCAGGTCTTTCTTACAGAATTTATTTCTAGCTTGGAGAAAGAAATGGTAAAAATGGAGAGAAAGAGAGACAAAGTGGGGGGGAGAGGAGAGAGAGGAGAGAGGGAAGAGAAGGGAGAGAGAGAAGCAGGGGATAGGTAGGACAGGCAAAGCTCTGAACATCATAATTTGAAGTGGAGATGGAGTTGTGATCAATTTTGCTCCTAGGTATTTGGTGCCTGCAGTAAGCCATCAGTAAAGCGGTGAGTGGCTGACTTCTGTCTGCTCAAGTTTTGCAGCTCAAGATTGATTTTCAGGACCAATGCAATTGCAATGTAAAGGCTCTTGCCACCAAGCCCGATAACCTGAGTTCAACTCCCACATAGTTGAAGGAGATAACCCACTTCCACAAGCCGTCCTCTGGTCTCTACACATGCACTGTGGCATGCACACCCATGTACACACACACACACACACACACACACACACACACACATAGTACTGGAATACAAATTTTTTTAAAGATTGATTTTCAGGCAGATTTGTTATCCCCTGAAGGACAGAAACTGGGCACTTGGGAGTGCTGCTTTCGTGGTTTTCCCTTGTGTTTCAAAAAATAGATTAACATAAAATAAACATAGATTAGGGGTCTGGGGAGATGGCTCAGAGGATAAAATGCTTGCTACAAAGATGAAAACTTGGGTGCACTTGAGAGATGGCTCAGTGGTTAAGAGCACTGACTGCTCTTGCAGAGGACCCGGATTCGATTCTCAGCACCCACATGGCAGCTAATTAATAACCATCTGTAACTCTAATTCCAGAGGATGCAAGCCCTCTCCAGCCTCCACAGGCATTGCATTAATGTGGTATATTTACATACATGCAGGTAAAACACTCACACACATAAAATAAAAATAATTAAAAATTTAAAGATAAGGACCTGAGTTCAGATCCCCTGCACCCACGTAAAAGTCAGGCATGGTAGCAGGGGTAGAGATAGGAAGATCCCAGGGGCCACTGGCCAGCCAATCTAGCCAAAATGGTGAGCTTCAGGTTCAGTGAGAGACCCTGTTTCAAAGAGTAAGACGGGAGCGATTGAAAAGGACGCCCAACATCAAGTTCTGGCTTCCACAGACATCCAAAAATAAAATAACGTGGGTTGAAATAAGTCAGGCAGGGTGACGATGTTTTGGGCTCCCATCCAAATCCCTAGGAAACACCTAGACAATGCATGAACTTTCTAGACACGGTGCCACATGCCTGTAATCCCGCCATGTGGGCAGTTGAGGCAGAAGATGGGGACTTTCGGGCCAGCCTGGGATACAGAGTGAGTTCAAGGCCAGCCTGGGCTACCGAGTGGGACTCTGTGTCAAAATACAAAGTAAAGAGGGCTAGAGACATAGCTCAGAGGTCGAATGCTTGAACACGGGTGAGGCCCGAAATTCAAGTCCTAGTAGGAGGAGGAGGGAGGGAAGGAGGGAAGGAGGAGGGAGAGAGGGAGGGATAAGGAGGGAGGGAGGGAGGGACAAACGACCTACGTCACTAAAGTAAGCAGGAACAACCCAGAGAAGACGGTCCATTCTTATCATTGCAGCACTTAAGAGGCAGAGGAGGAAAGATCAAGATTTAAGTCATCTTGAGGTAAATAATGAGTTCAAGGTTAGCCTGGACTATATGAGACCCTGTCTCAAACAAGCAAATAATACTAATAAAATAAAGCCACCAGGACCCCACACGCCTTTCTGCTCTGCTTTGTAATTAGATACTGTAATGTTAGTGTTGTTGGTTTGTTTGTTTTTTGAAACATAATCTGGCCTAGCATGCTTGATCCTCCTGCCTGTACCTCCAACTGCTAGGGTAACAGGCATGTACCACCTCATTCAGCCAGTTGTTCTAAAACTGGGTCTCATGTTCACACTATGTAGCCCAGGCTTACCTAATACTACATGACCCAGGCAGGCTTTGAACTCAGAGTCATCCTCCTGCTTCTTTCCTATCTACCACTTCCAATGCTGTTATCACAGGTCTGGGCCACCACAGCCGGCTAGCCAGGGTCTTTTGAGGACCACCAAAATCTGTGCACTACCAGGGCATGAAACATGCCAGATGTGGCTGAAGGCCGGGGAGGGAAGCCCCAGTCACAAACCCAGCCAGACAACGGCTGAAGTTGAAGAATGAGCTCTGACAAAGAGCAAATTTAATTTAAGAAGCGCCTTAGTGCTGAGCGGCAGCAGATCAGACGTGGAGAACAAGCCTCCTGTGGAAGAGACTCACAGGGCGAGCTCGAAGCCAGCAGGGGGCCGGAGCTTACAGTCACCATCACAGAAGTGACAGCTCAGGAGCAGATCCAGACACCTGGTGTCTGCAGTCTTTAACCAGCTGCACTGAAGACTGGCAAATGCAATTTACATGACGGTGTAAGAGTGGGGGTAGAGCAACTTACCAACGGTGTCTCCCTCAGGACAATCACCCCACACTGATGCAGAGCCCGCTGGGGTGTGTCCTTTCTGCTCAAGCCTCTGGTTCATTATTTTGTTAAACTCTGGCTGACTCTGAACAAATTTGTATAATTTGCCCTTCTGTCTTTCTGTTAGAGCGCTTACATTACGCCACAGATGGGGGCTGGAGAAATGGCTTAGTGGTTAAGAGCTCTGGTTGCTCTTGCAGAAGACCCAGGTTCAGTTCCCAGCACCCACATCGTGGCAAGAACCGGTCAGTAACTCCAGTTCCAGGGGATCCAATGCCCTCTTCTGATCTCTGGGGGCTTTGCATGACAAGATGCACTTACATGCAAGGAATACATTCATACACATAAAATTAAAATAATTAATAAACTTTTTAAATTATGCTGGGGCTGGAGAGATGGCTCAGTTAGGAGCACTGGCTACTCTTGCAGAGGACCTAGGTTCGATTCCCAGCACCCACATGGCAGCTAACAACCATCTTTAAGTTCAGTTCCCGGGGATCCAAGGCCCTCTTCTGACCTCTGTGGCATTGCACGACACGCGTGCACTTCCATACGTGCAAGCAAAACACTCATACACATGAAATAAGAATAACAAATAAAATAAGCCCGAAGCTTCCAGATCTTAACACTGACTGTAGGGAAACTGAGTAGCAGATTAATTCAAGTCTTGGGGGGACTTGCTGGAAAAGGGAAACCACTGAGTTGTTTTAAACCTCTTTCTTGTTGGAGGGCCCCTGTTCAGAACCTCTCTCAGAAACCTAAGACTCTTTTCTCCCCTCAGACTGCCTGGATCCTGGGATCCACCCACTCCCAGCACACTGTTTGAATGAGGGTAGCCCATGCCAGGAACCTCTGCAATCCATCACCCGAGGTGAGAGATGTTAATTACTTTCTGCACAAAAATGGAGCCCACTGCGGCGGCGGGGCCACTCCGCGGGTTCTCTAAAAATAGAGGCTGTAGGTTATTTTTAAAAGGCTTATGAAGGGATCACAACCATGAGTCCCACTTTTCTCCAGTTTCTCTGAAGGGAAGCCACACTGCTCTGTGGATGTCTTCAGCCCTCTGAAACACCCCATCCTGTGTAGAACCATCCGTCATGTCAATTCACCATGAGGAGACGCAGAGGGTGTGCGGTGCGGACTGTGTGGACCTGGGTTGGTTAACATAGACACCTGGGTCTGCAGGACCGAGCTGTTCCTAAGCCGGCTCAGCAGTGTTGGCCCGCAGTGCGGCTTCTTATTTCCCCACGGCTTTCTTCTTTCCCA
>NW_008338533.1:3792028-3794528 GCF_000622305.1 Nannospalax galili | reverse complement strand
ATCTTCCTGCCTCCACCTCTCAAGTGCTGGGATTACAGGCATGTACCACCATGACCAGTTTCCAGGGTTACTTTAGTATGGCAGTGAGACAGGGTCTTTCCACTTAGCCCAGGCTGGCCTCAAACTCCTAATCCTCCTGCCTCAGCCTCTCAAGTGCTGGATTTCAGGCCTCAGCTGGTGTTACCTCCTCTGGAGATGCATTTATTCATCTAGCCATGATGGTGATGCCAAGTGTGAGGAAAATACCCCAGACGGATTCAAGGAGGAGGATGAGGCCTTTGTTTTCACGGGCCTGGTCCTTGAGGACAGGACCTGAGGCAGAAGTGGAGTGGTACTTATGAGGGCAGCCTCCTTACTCACTTCCTGTACTCACCCCACTGTGATCCAGGCCTGCCAGGCAGCTGCTCCTCATCCACGGGAGGACGTGCCCAGGCAAAGCAGAAATAAAGACATGGCCCCTGCTGATGCTCTGCAAGATGTTTGTGTGACGATTCCTCCATAGTTGGCCAGAGGGGAGGCTTGGCAGCAGGGAGGGTGGGGGTGGGAGGGGCCAGATGCCAGCTTCCTAGGGAGCTCCAAAGGCGATTGTAATGCCCTAAATGAAACTCCAGATCTGGAGTCACAAACCCCCACTGGGGAAACAGTTCCATGGGAGTGTCCAAGATTCCAGGCCACTTCTCCTTCTCCCCAGACCCAGAGGCCCAGACCAGAGCACACAGGACACTGTACAATGACAGTCAGGCCAGTGACCAACCAGTGCTTGGCAGCAATTCCACGCCCTGGAAAGGAGGAACAGATAGACAGGGAGGCTCCAGAACCCAAAAAGAGAGGAGGCTGAACAAGAAGCCAGTGGGCCCTCGCGGGGCACAAACCTTTAATCCCAGTACTCGGGAGGCAGAGGCAGGCAGATTTCTATGAGTTCAAGGCCAACCTGGTCTACATAGTGAATTCCAGGCCAGTTGGGGCTACAGGGAGACCCTGTCTCAAAGAAGACCAAAAACAAAACAAAACAAAGCCAATCAATCAATAAAAATGAAGCCGCGTGTCTTTGCCATCGTCGTGGACTGGATCCTATTTCCAGCCTGTGCAGAAGGCTGGAACTCTCAAGGCTCTCCTCCCCAGCCTAGCTCCCTCTTCACGCCCGTTGTCCCCAACAAATGACACTGCCCGTCTACAGGTGCAGGGCCTCCTCCCCTTGGCCTCTGAGTTGTCAGGGTGACTAAGCCCCGGCTCCCAGTCAGGGTGAGTGCACCCATGCCAAGGACTTCCAAACACCAGCAGCCAGGTGCCTGCTTCTGAGTCGTCAGTGGGACTCTAAGCCCCGCTTCCGGTCAGGGCAGGGCAGTTGTAAAGACCTGGAAGAGGACCAAGGGTGGAGAACAGTCTCCAAGCCTGTGTGCGCTGACCGGATGCGGAGCCTGGCAGTGTACCTGAGAGTCTCCGAGCCTGAGCACACAGTCTGAGCTGGTGCATGCCCATGGGTGTACCTGAGCGTACAGGGAGACTGGTGGCAGATTGACCCCGTTCATTTTACCACATTCCTTTTTGTTTTTCAAGAGTTTGGTGGCCCTGGGAGTGGTGGCCCATGCCTTTGATCCCAGCACTCAGGAGGCATCAAAAGACTAAAAGTGAGATGTGGAGAAAAATGTGGAGGGCTGATCTCTGTGAGACTGAGGCCATCCTGAACTACATAGTGACTTCCAGGCCAGCTGTGGCTACTGAGAGACCCTATCTCAAAACAAAACAAAAACCAAGAAACAAAAGAGTTAAGTGGCACAGGGCTGGAGAGATGGCTCAGCAGTTAGAGCACTGGCTGCTCTTGCAGAGGACCTGGGTTCAGTTCCCAGAGCCTACATGATGGTTAACCACTGACTGTAAGTTCAGTTTCAGGGAATCTGATGCCCTCTTCTGGCCTTCATGGGCATTGCATGCATGTGATGCACTTACATACATGCAGGTGTAACTCTCACACACATAAGATAAACATAAATACATTTTTAAAAGACTTTAGTGGCAACAAGTTAGGTGCAACGGAAGGAGAAGGTAAACTGCACATTGCTCCCTTTATTCTATGAAAGTCATGAGCCTCCTGATCAAGCCCTGACTAATGTCAGCACTAAAGAGAAAACGTTCATCTTCCTCATAGAAATGAGAAACCAAGTCTCAGAAGTTTCCCTGAAGCCCAGTACTCCATAGGCATATTTTGCTAGATTGCTTTTCTGCGGACAGGAAGGAACATTTTAAATACCAATGTGTTATAGTAAGATTTCAGCCTGCTCAGTCTCTACTGGCACTAGAGCCCCTGGCCCCAACCTCTGCCTGTAACACCCTCAGGTGTCAAAAGGCTAAAACTGAGAGGTGGAGAAAAGTGTGGAGCACTAAGCTGGTGCACTCCCATAATGCCAGCACTCAGGAGGCTGAGGTGGGTGTCATGAGTTCAATGTCAGCCTGGGCTACATAGTGAGTTCTAAAATTAACAATAATAATAATAATAATAAAT
>NW_008338533.1:3786910-3792014 GCF_000622305.1 Nannospalax galili | reverse complement strand
ACTCTAAGCACTGATTTGGGACTTCTCCCTCAGCATAAGAACCAAGAGCTTCTGGGAAAGAAGGAAAGAAAGAAAGAAAGAAAGAAAGAAAGAAAGAAAGAAAGAAAGAAAGAAAGAAAGAAAGAAAGAAAGAAATTACTAAGCCAGAGTTTCACTTCTCCCAGTCCACCTTCTGGGGAAGGCGCTGATGGGTGGTGCTGCACACCAGGAGGAGGGAAACAGGGAACCAGGAAGAAGCAAGAGTACCACAGGCTCTGCAACGCCTCACTGACTCAAAGTCGCCTCAACTTTTAAGCAGGATCTGGCTTAGGTTAGACTTCTCAGAGTTTCACTGGTCATTAAAAATGCAAATAAGGGGGCTGGAGAGCGGTTAAGAGGACTGACAGCTCTTGCAGAGGACCCAGGTTCGATTCCCAGCACCCACATGGCGTCTATGAACCGTCCTTAACTCCAGTTCCAGGGGAATCCGAAGCCCTCTTCTGACCTCCGCGGCACTGTACGACATGCATGCACACATATACATGCAAACAATACACACATACACATAAAATAAAAATAATAAAATATATTTTTAAAAATGCAAATAAGGGGCCAGCAAGATGGCTCAGGGAGTGAAGGATTTGCCACCAAGCCTGACAACCTGAGTTCAATCCCCAGGACCCACACGGTGGCAGTGAGAGAGGTGACTCCCACAGTCCTCCTCTGAACTCCGAATGCATATGTGAACACACACACATACACACACACACAGTAAATAAATGCGTAAGTTGATTCCTCCAGAACACAGCCCCCGCCTCTCTCCTTTCCTCTGCTGCCCTCCGACCCTTCCTCCTTTCCCGCAACAGAGGTTTGCACTGCAGTGTCTACCACACAGTCAGTTGGAAAACCCAGGGCCTGAAAACCAACATGAACTTTATAAAGCCCTGGACCCTAAGTTCCCAGAGGAAAAGAGGATTCGAAGCCAGGCTGATTTGTCTCTGCTTGTTAGAAACATAGCTTGTTTGTTTCTGTTTCTGTGGCATAGAACCAGCTCATTTGAAGGGCTGACCCTGTCCTTTTCAATAGAGTCACTGGTTTTCTGGTATTTTCTTAGAAAATAGCTCAAGAAACAAGCGAATTAGGTCTCTCTCACTAGCTTCTCCAGAGTCACAGCTCAGGGACAGATCAGACAGTGCACAGCGGTATAGTGTGTGCAATGTGGGAAGCTTGAGTCCACAGGCAGGTAAACTGGAGATTTGCCTGGCTTGGTTATAGAGAAACCTACGTTTTACCTTTCCAGGTGTCTGTCTCGATGACCACACCACATTTTATCAGTGGCAGCTACGACTCTGAAGGGTGTTAGCCGATGTTTTGCTTAAACTGAATAAAAGTGTTACTTCACTAATAGGTGTAAGAAAGGAAAGCTCCTGCCCCAGCCTCACGTAACCTTGATGACGTTTCACCATTTACTCGAAGGAAAAGCCTGGTTTCTTCAGTCCAGTACTAAACAGCAGAGTTGGAGCTCTGTCCCTGACTCTGACTAACCTTACATTTCCCACTTAGACAGGCAGATGAGGAGATGGGGATATAATTGCGGGCGGGGGGAACAAACCTCAGGCCTGGGTTAAATCCCCCTAGTTCAAGATCAGCCTGAGCTACATGAGACCCTGTCTCAAAAAACCTCAGAGAGGAATAAAGTGTGGCACGTATATTTAATGGAATTTTATTTCAGTTTAAGGAAGAGTGGTTTTGCCATATGCATGAAAGCAGACGAATCTGGGGAAATCATGTTAAGTAAGTTAAGCCGGTGTCCGGAAGACAGATAGCATGTTTTCTCTCGTTTGTGGTTCCCAGATTTCATACATGAAATCATGTGTGTACATATGGCATGCATGTAGCAGTGGAAGTGCCCAGGGGACAAAAGAGAGTATTGAGAGGGGGAGGGGAGAAAAGGGAGCTGGGTGGGCACGGGAGGACATAAGACAAACTTACAATATATACTTGTATGGATTTTTTAATGATGAAGGAGAGGGAGAGAGAGACCCTGAAAGGGGACCCTACATCAAACTTCTGCCTCCCAAGGGATCATTGCAGAAGAGGGGCCAGAAAGATTGTAAGAGCCAGAGGTGGTGGACGACCTCAAGGAAACAGTTTCCCAGACAGCTGGGCATTTCCTCACATGAACTCACAGCAATGGTGCCAGCATGCACAAGTTCCATGTAAACAGAAGCCAGACAAAATCCCAGCATAGATACCAGGAAGTGGATAAGAAACCCCAATGCAACCTAAGGAAATCACGGCAACAGATGGCTGCTGGGAGGGGCAGAGACAGTCTCTTTCAAGCATAGGACTCTTAGTTCAAGGGTGGGACTTGGTAGGTTAACCAGGCTCCAGTGGATGGACCCACACTGAAGGACATTTGGGGACACCAATTATACTCTATAGGCCTTACTCTCTCTCTATATATATATATATTATACATATATTATAAATATATGTATATATATATATAATAGAGTACATTAAATTGGGCAGGGGCAATAAGGAGAGGTGGGGATAGGGGAGGGGATATAAATATTATCAAATTATATTGTATATAACTTGCAAAAATTCAATAGAAAATTTTAAATTAGGGACTATAGAGATGGCTCAGTGGTTAAGAGCACTGGCTGCTCTTGCAGAGGACCCAGGTTTGAGTCCCAGCACCCACATGGTGGTTAACAACCAACCATCTGTAACTCCAGTTCCAGGGGAATCTAATGTCCTCTTCTGACCTTCAAGGGCATTGCACAACACATGCAGGTGTAACACTCATACACATAGACTAAAAATAAATATTTTTTAAACTTTAAAATAGTAGAAAATGAGAACGTGAAAGAAAGAAAAGGAAGGGAGGAGAGAATTGAGTGAAGAAGGTCTAACAGGGAGAATAGGGTCATCACGGTCTCTCATTTTGAGCTCATTCCCTTTGGCCACCCAACCAGCCCTTCCTCGCTGTGGAGTATTAAAGATGATACTTTAAAGATAAAATATCTTCAAGTTGCAGATGCATAAAGAATTAGTTAAGGGCCAGGCAAGTACTTACATGACTATAATTCCAGTACTTAGGAGACTGAGACAGGAGGATTAAAAGCTCAAGGCCAGCCTGGACTACACAGTGAGTTTAAGGTCAGCTCGGACTGTATAATTAGGCACTGTTTTAACAACCAAACAAACCAAAACAAAGAAAAAGACTTAGTGGACAAAGGAAAGGGAAGGAAAGGCGGGGAGGGGGAGGGGAAGGGGAGGGGAGGGGGGAGACGGAGGACAGCCCACTGGCAGAGCAGGGCCACCCTGGGAACTTCTGCTCCACTAGGCCGTGGTGTGGGTGTGTCCATGGGAAGCCATGCGATCTCGAGTCTCCGCTTCCTGGTGGGAAATACTGCCCAGGGCTTGTTGTAGGAATTAAGTGCGGTGATGCATACGGAATGCCCACTCCGTGGTCGTGAGAGCTCAAGGCAGGCTCTCCCCTGGTTAGCCCGCTTTCCATCGGGGGACAGCTCAGTGTGCTGTCACTTTTCATGGGTGGTTTTTCACGTTCACATTTTCATGGAAATCCCTGCGCGTCGCAAAGGGGAGGAAGCGAAGGGCTCTGGGAGTTTCCTGTGTGTGACAGGTCAACTGGGAAAGAAGGGCTCTCGAGGCCTCCTGGGATTTTACCCAATTGTGCCACCAAGATCTTTGTTTCTGGTGTTTGAAGTAAGCGCCACCCTGATCCTAGGGCTTTGTGTGTGCACCGTCAGGGTGGGTGCTTGGGACACTCAGAGAAACCCAGGGACAGAGCCCCTCGGAGACAGGACACTCTCCAAACATTCTCAAGGAGATTGGGGTTGGGGGGAGACCACATGTCCTGTTCTCTGGGACAGTGTTGTCCCTAAGCAATTGTTACGTTTTTATGAGTGTTTCGTCTGCCTGTGTGTAAATGCACCTGCAGAGGTCAGAGGAGGGCGTCCGGTCCCCTGGAACTGGAGTTCCAGAAGGTTGCCAGCCACCACGTGGGTGCTGGGAATTGAGCCGGGGTCCTCTGGAAGAGAGGCCAGTGCTCTAACGCTGAGCCATCTCTCCAGTCCTGAGCATGCACTTCATAAACTTGCTCTCGTGAAACTGTCACTCCCCTCCCTGTGCCGTCGGGGGGGGGGGGCAGCCTGGAGGAGTGCTGTGATTCCTGACAGTTCTGTCTCTGTGCGGGGAACGGTCCCTTCCTTTCTCCCTGTCCACGCCCCATCCGGTCTTTAGCTCATACCTGGAGTCTGCACAGCCTGAACCGGTCTGCCTTCCCACGCCCATCCTCTCCTCTCCGCTCCTGACCCACCTTCACCCCGGCTCTGAGGACTCAGCTGCCCCTCTGTGGCACCTCGCTCCTGACGGCCCTGGTGCTGACAGTGGCCCTGATCCGGCGGCCGGAGCTGGGCCTGTCTGGATGCCTCTGTAATTACTGTGTGAGTTATTTACGTCTAACTCCCCAGCCAATAGCCACCCGATTTGCCCGACCTGCACTGTAATGCGGCAACCACACAGGCTGGGGGCGAGCCGCTGCTCTCAGTCTCCACCGAAAAAATGAGAGGCATTTCCCTGCCCTACCCACTTCCCTCCCCAGGGAAATAGATGGTAGCCAGGCCTTCGGGTCCAGTCAGGCTTCAGTCAAGTCAGGGAGAGTTAGCAGCCTGTGTTTTCTGTGGGAAAGAGAGGCCGGTTGGTGGGGTGGACACAGCACACACACACACACACACACACACACACACACACACACACACGCCTTTGTTGGGGCGATTGAAAGCCATTAGCTCAGACTAGCTTTGGTTTGACCCAGGAAGTATTTTATGGAATTGCAAATATTAGTTGCAAGTTTCAAAATGTGGGTGATCACCTATGAAAATCTAGTCTGACATTCTCTTGAAAGATTCAAAAGATTAACCTCTGGGCCCATGTTTACGCGGCCAGAAGTGGCAAGATCACAGGGATTTTCCATTTTCCCACAGCCCCACCACTCCCCAAGGGGGCTTGCTGGCCAGTGTGGCCAAAATGGTGAGCTCCAGGTTCTGTGTGGAGCAGTTGAGGAAAACAGCAGATATGGACCTCCAGGAAT
>NW_008338533.1:3781756-3786840 GCF_000622305.1 Nannospalax galili | reverse complement strand
GGGAGGGGGAGGGAGGGGAGGGGGGAGGGGAGAGAGAGAGACTGGCAAGGGTATAGGCAAAGACTGTAAACCGATGCAGCCACGTGAAAATCAGTATCAAATCTCCTCAAAAAGCTAAAAATAGAGCTACCACCTTGACTCAGCAGAATCAAGCCAGCAGGCTGGGGAGACACCTGCACACTCACGTTCACTGTGCCTTTATTCACAGTAGCCGGGTGTAGACCCGCCCCAGAAGCCCATTCACAGATGAGTGCTTAAAGAAACAGTGCTGTATGCACAGTGGAGTCTTGTCAGTAGTAAGGTGGAAGGAGATCGTGTCACTTGCAGAACAATCTCAGGAACTGAAGATATGTTAGGACAGACTCAGAAATACCAAATTTTCTCTTATGTGAAATTTATATTTTATATGCATATATATATACATATATATAAGAAAAATAATGTATATCCTCACATACAGAGCCTAGACTGAATACAGGTGATGTATAAATGTATATGAAGGTCCTGTGGAGTTGGAAGGGCCCAGCAGGAAGGGTGGAAGGATGCATGTATGAGAATGTCATAAGCAAACCCATCAGCTGGGCCAGCCTGGGCTACAGAGTGAGTTTAAGGCCAACATGGGCATCTTAGAAACAAAAAGAAAAAAAAAGGAAAGGACAGCTAGAGAGCTCAGAGGGTAAAGGCACTGCTGCCAAGCCTGATGACCTGAGTTTGCTCCCTGGGAACCACACAGCAGAAGGAGAAAACCAACTCCTGTAAGGTATCCTCTGTCAACTGACACGTTTCTCACACATACACACACAACCACCATCACCCCACACATACCACGCCACACACACACACACACACCACCACCACCACCACCACCACCACCACCACACATACCTTGCAGGATTTGGCTTGCTCTCTGGAGCATCTGGCATTGCATCGCCATGGGAACACACTCAGGCTTACCTGCAGGTTTAGATAAGGATGGCAGACATGTGCAGTGAACCAAGCCACTGGCCAAGCCCAGACAACCTAAGACCAGAACACAGCATCACAAACCCCACTGAGGGCTTGTTATGCAGTGGGTCTGGTGTGTGTGGCAATAACAGCACTACAGAAGAAGGTACCCCCTCCACTAGAAAAGTCTTTTCTCCAATGATAAAGTATATACAAACTTTTACTTTTCCCTTGAAGCTTCCCTTCTGGTCTATAACAGACTCAAACTCCCTTCCTCTGTAGGCAGACCGTCAAGGTCACATTACAATGAAAACACTGAGGACAAGCATCATTGATAGCCGTCTTCAGGAAATTTAATGTGCCATAGAAAACTCTTGGCACATTAGTTTGAGAGGGGGATTGGTTTTGTTTGTTTTGTGTGTTTGGTTTGGGTTTTTTTGGTCTTTTTGAGGCAGGGGCTCACTGTGTAGCCCCAGCTGGCCTGGAACTTGCTATGTAGACCAGGCTTGTCTCAAACTCACAGAGATTTGCCTGCCTCTGCCACCCCCCCCCCATTACTGGATTAAAGGAATGCACCACCATAATTGGCCTCACAGAATTAACTATATATATTTTTTTATCTATTTTCATTCAATTTCTTTGTCTTTTTGAGACAGGGTCTCCCTGTAGCCCTGACTAGCCTGGAACTCACTATGTAGACCAGGCTGATCTTGAACTCACAGAGACCTGCCTGCCTCTGCCTCCAGAGAGCTGGGATTAAAGAATGTGCCACCATGTCTGACTCATTTGGTATTTTTATGTGTATGATGTATTGCTTGCATGTATGTAAGTGCACCCATGTTGTGTAATGCCCACGGAGGTCAGAAGAAGGTATTGGATCTCCTGGGACTGGAATTACAGACAGTTGTTAGCCACCATATGGGTTCTAGGAACCAAACCCATATCCTCTTCAACAGCAGCCAGTGTTCTTAACAACTGAGCCATCTTTCCAGCCTCATTCCATATTTTAAGAGATTGGGTTCTTCCTAGGTTGCCCAGGCTGACCCTGCACTTCTAAGCTGCCTCAGTCTAAGAATCTTGGACTACAGTTGTGTGCCAATGTGCCTAACAAATATCTACTGAAAAATTACTATGCACCAGTTACCACAGTAGGGCTGTAGATACAGTGATGAACATTGTTACTAGTTGGTATGGGACCCACAGGGAAGCGACCAGCTAAAGCCTCTCCTAAGGGCACAGGAACTGGGCTGGAGAAATGGCTCAGAGGGTAGAGTGCTTGCTGAGCAGGCCTGGCGTCCTGAGTTCAATAGCCAGCGCCCACATAAAGATGGGAGGAGAGACTTCCACATGTGTGCCATTGTAAACGCACACAGACACACAGACACAGACACAGACACACACATACACACACACACACACACACACACACACACATACCACATCACAATAAATAAAAAGAATACCAGTAACTGACCAGATGAGCTGTTCAGCTGGAAAGAATTTTCTAGTGAATGGGCCAACCCAGAAGACCAGAAAATAACTCTAACTCTGGAAGTACTTTCAATGTGACTGTTTTGTTACGATGGGGACTTTCTAAGCGCCCTCTCTGACTTCAGGACTAGGAGCCCAGAGCTCTCCAAGGGCTTAGAGTCTGCTTCCATCCATTCAAGGAGTCACTACAGCTGTAATGCAAGGTGGGTGCTGAGCGTCTTTCAAAAGGACCGAAGGAGCCTGGCTAGCCTTTCTAGTGTCGTGAATGCCAAGAGTGGTCCTGGCAGAAGACATGGTCCAAATTAAAGTGTGGTTCAAACGCCCTCAGCCTCTCCTGGGATTTCAGTTTCAGGCCAACCCCTCAATCCCTGAATCGGGATCTGCGTTGTTTATTGTAGAGTCCTCAAGATGGCTCATGGGTAAAGAAAGGCGTGTGCAGTTAAACCTCACTACCTGACTTCAGTCTCCGAATCTATGTAGAAGAAAGAGGGGATCAATTCCTAGAAGTTGTCCTCTGACCTCCACACATGTGCTGGGGTGCACATGCATGTGCTAGCGCACGTGTGCACACACACTCAGGTAACATAAAAATTTTAAAGTTGTTTGTTTTGCTAAAATAAGTTCATCACCTTAGTTAACCATCTTCCAGCATCCCAGTGAGATACAGTATTTTCATGGTGATTTATGGCCACTACTACCATCCGCCCATAGAACTTGTTCACATTAAACCAATCACTTCCTGGCCGCTCATTTTGTCTCTCTTGTTATTACTATTTTAATATGTGTGCATGAGGCTGAAGACTGAGGGCTTCACACATGGTGGGATACATGCTCTACCTCTAAGTTACATCACCAGTCCTCTTTAAAGTTTTCAGACAGGGTCTCACCAGTTGCCCAGGCTAGCCTTGAATTCACTTGTAACCCAGCCAGCTGGCCTTCAACCTGCGATCCGATGCTTCTCCCCCTCCACCTGCCTCAGCTCCCTGAAAGCTTGAAGTCCACAAATGAACAAGCATGTCTGGCACAGTGCCTGAATCTTAACCACGTCCTCTGTATACACACTCAAGGCTGAGAGGCGCAGCCTGCTAGGTTCCTGGGAGCTGACAGGGAAGAAAACATCCCAGAGACCAGTCCCAGAAGACAGTCAGGCTTTGCTTACTCCTCAGAAGGCCTCTGCATGGAGGTCATGCCCGGGACAGGGGCAGGCGTGCAGCTTGAATACCTGAGATCAACCACAGGGGTTCCAGTCTGTCAACATGGATAGCTAAGCTGGCCTCCTGGCATGGAAGGATTAAGGCCTGCAGGAAACACACTTCATCTTGTACATCATTCAACAGGACTGGCCCGTAGAGTCAGCAGCTGGACTGTGAGGTGGGCAGCTCACTTACGGTCACACCAATTCAATAACACATGCTGTCCGAGAGCACCAGCCACTATTCCAAGCGCCATCAAATAGTAACACCTTCAGCCCTTGTGATGACTCTAGGAAATAAATAGCTATCTCTGATTATAGATGGGGCAGCTGAGGCACCGACTTAAGGAACTTCTCCTGGGTCGGATGGCAGGCAAATGGCAGAGGGAGGATTTGAAGCCAGTGAGGAAGACTCCGGGCTCTTGATAACTACACTGTGCCTCCTTTCTGGAAACTGCTCGATCAAGATTTCTGCTGAAATGAAACTAGATGGAACTACGTGGATAAGGGTGCGGTACAGGGTGGGGCCACTTTTAACCTTAGCGTTCGTTTATTGATATGTATATTAGAACAGGAAAATGAGTGGGAAGCTCTGTGAGTGGACAGAAGAAAATGGAATTTTGCGTTATTCAGGAGTCAGATGAGCTGCTTTTCCTCGGGTACCTGCAGGCCACCTTCCCGCCTCCTCCCCTCCGCCTCTCCAAGCGTCTTCCCACGGCTGTTCTCTGCCATGTAAGCCTGAACCTAAGGCACTTGCTGTCTCTTCCTCCTTGATTCCACTTCATACTTCATCCATGAGCGTGTCACCCTTGATGTCAAATTCCACATTTGGAAGACGAGTCACACTGGTCTAAATTCCAGAGCCCAAGGCAAGGCGTGGCTGTGAGCTCCAGGCCAGCTTGGTCTACACAGCGAGTTCCAGGCCAGCTGGGGTTGCCAGGGTACCCTGTCACAAAAAGTTAAAAAAACAACAACAAAAAAAAGAATTTGGAGCTCAGGGTCACCACCAGACTGCTCCTCCATCCAACACACCCAAAGCACTGTCTCCCCACCAAGCCCGTGTCTCATTTTGACACCACACATCTTCTCTGAGACTTGGAGCCACCCTTCTCTTCCCTTTCTCCAAATCTTAGAGATCTTTAGAGACCCTCCTCCAAAGGTCCCAGGTCTGTTTTCTACTTTGCTGATTATTGTTGTCCAGGCTCCCACCATCCACTGCCACTCCTAAACATCGTAGCAGGCCGTCCTGGTTTGTTTCTCCATTGCTATGACAAACACTCTGACCACTACCAACTTGGGGAAGAAAGGGTTTATTCAGCTTACATCTCTCAGGTCACAGTTCATCATGGAGTCCAAGGTAGGAAATCAGGGCAGGAACCTGGAAGCAGGAGCTGGAGCACAGGCCATGGAGGATCACTGCTTACTGGCTTGCTCCCCTGGCCCCTGCTCAGCCTGC
>NW_008338533.1:3753609-3781146 GCF_000622305.1 Nannospalax galili | reverse complement strand
CTCCCCTGGCCCCTGCTCAGCCTGCTTTCTTATACAATAGAGAACAACCTGACCAGAGGTGGCACTGCCCACAGTGGACTGGGCCCTCCCACATCACTCAACAATCAAGAAGGTGCCCCATGGACATGGCCACAGGCCAGTCCAATGAAGAAAATTCCCCAGTTGAGGCTCCCTCAACCCACGTGTGTCAAGCTGACACTAAAGCTGTCCAGTGCACAGGCATTCTCTTCAAACGAGACCCAAGCCCACTCCCTGTCCTCCTCTGCACCATCCCTGTATCTTGGGTAGATTTGTCTAGATGCAGTAGAAACTACCTCCTTGTCTAAAGAAAAAAACAAAAACAAAAACAGGAATTTCAGCCTTACAGGAAAGTTGCAGGTAAAATCCACAGAGCCTTTGCTCCCGAACCCTTAGTGAGTTAGCAAGCTGCTGACCTGACCTGACATTCTCTAAGTTTTAGACTACGTTTCTAAAAGATATCCTTTATGTGCACAATATGGCCTCTTAAACGTTGAGAGACCGGCATGGGTACACTGCACAACTCACAGCCCCGTCCTTTGCTAGCTGTCCCCGTAACTTCATCTTGACGGACAGTAAGTTGCGCAGCACGTGGCACACGCGTTTGGTTTCTCTTCCTTCGGCTGGGAACGGCCCATCTATCTTTTGCTTGATTTTTATGTCCTCACACTTCTGAAAACTGAAGGGTAGGATGTCACTCGATATGGTGTGACTCAGTTTCCCTTCACTAGATTCAGGGAGGGGTGCTGCAGGCATGAGACCGGACTCTGTCCTCTGCAGCGTCCTGTGCGATTCATGGTGCCAGGTGTCCTCGCCTGGGGAGGCCTCTCCTCCATACAGACACCCCTTCCCTCTCACGGGCATTTTGGAAAAACTTGAACCCGTGAAAACGCCTCGTTTTTTTACCACTTTCAATCAAGTGGTAGACAGCTTAGACCAAGAGGGCAGTTAAACATGTGCGCCACCACGCCTGGAGGTCAACTTCAAATCCTGCAGAGCCTAGGGGCATCATGAGGTCCAGGCAGCCAACATTCACCCACCCAAGAGAAACCAGGTAAGAAGAAATAATGTGACTAGCCAGGAATCAAAAGTGACTTTTAAAATATGATAAGACTTAGCCAGGCATAGTCGTGCATACCTTTGATCCCAGCACTTGGGAAGCAGAGAAGGGAGGAGCTCTGTGAGTTCAAGGGCAGTCTGGTCTACAGAGCAAGTTACAGGCTAGTCAGGGTTACTTAGTGAGATACTTTTTTTTGAAGGCTCAAGTATTTTGGTGAAACAGAATGGCTTTCTTTACGAATCTGAAATGAAAGTCAGAAGTGAAAGAAGTGGTCCCAGCTGAAATCAGGGACGCCAGACGGTTGTTTGTTTTGATGCAGGGTTTTCATGTTGCCCAGGCTGACTTTGAACTCATGATCCCCCCGCCTTGGCATCTGGGTAGCTGGGATTACCACCATGCTCTGTGGGCACCATACAATTTTAACAGGAAAGAAAACCAAACACGTTGTGTTCTTTGTCCTCGCATTAGTCCGTAACTGAAACTATATTCTAAAAAAATATATTTAGGGGCTGGAGAGATGGCTCAGCAGTTAAGAGCACTGGTTGTTCTTGCAGAAGACCCGGGTTCGAATCCCAGCACCCACATGGCAGCTGTCTGTAACTCTAGTCCCGGGGATCCGACAGCCTCTTCTGACTTCTGCGGGCATTGCACGACATGGGTGCACTGACTTACATGCAGACAATACACACAAATATATATATATCATTATGTAGCTCTGGCTGGCTTGGAACTCACTATATAGACCAGGCTGGATTCAAACTCACAGAACTCCACCTGCCTCTGCTTCCTGAGTGCTGGGGTTAAAAGTGTGCACCACCACATCCATTTTATAACCTAAATTTTGTTAGAAGGTATGCTTGTTCCTTTTTCTTAACTTGACATAAACTGGGAAGAGGGAGCCTCACTAAAGGAATTGAGTCCATCAGATTAGCTGTGGCCATGTCTGTGGGGCATTTTCTTGATTGCTGGTTAATGTAGGAGGGCCCAGCCTACTGTGGGTGGTGCCATCCCTGGGCAGGTGGGCCTGGGCTGAATAAGAAAAGTAGTGGAGCAGGTCAGGGGAGCCAGCCTATGAGCAGCGTTCCTCCACAGTCGGCTCCAGTTCCTGCCTTGAGTTCCTGCCCTGACTTCCCTCAGTGATGGATTATGACCTGGCGGTTGACAGCTGAGTGACCCCATTTTCTCCCCCTCCCCCCAGTTGCTTTGGGTAGTGGTGTTTACCCAGCAACAGCAACATAACTGGAAGCGAAAGTTAAATTACGTTCAAATTTTTGGTGTCTTTTTTTAAATTCCGGGTTCAAACACCCAGGAAGTCAGCCCACCGTCTTCCCAGAGTTCTCACAGTCAAACGAGTTCACAAACAGCATCAGTACTTGTTGACAGACCTTGACCTTGCTCTATGTCTGACGTCACTAGGGACTTACTGCTCACTTTTTCTTCTTATTTAAAGTTTCAGTTCTTCACACCTGTAATTTCAGAATTTGGGATGCTGAGGCAGGACCACTGAGTAAAGGCCAGCCTGAGCTACATAATGAGTTCCAGGTCAGTCTAGGACACAGTATGAGAGTTTGTCTCAAAAAACCAAAACGAGGTGCTAGAGAGATGACTCAGTGGTAATAGGACTCTGGTTTGAATCCCAGCACCCACGTGGCAGCTAACAACCATCTGTAACTCCAGCTCCAGAGGATCCAACTCCCTCTTCTGGCCTCTCAGACCTTACACACGCGAGTGATACACTGATAGACTTGCAGGAAAAACACTCATGCACATAATGTAAAAATAAAATCTAAGTTTAAAGAAACAAAATAATAGTAAAAAGTTTGAGTTCTTTCTGTAAGTAGGTCCTCTTCAAACACTTTGCCCAGTGCCTGCTGACTGTGGGTCAGGACCTCTCTGGGGACCTACATAAGACGTTCAAAGCCACTGATGAAGCAAGAGTGAGCCTCTGAGCCAGGCATGTTGTCAGGTGTGGTTGTGCATGCCTTTCTTCCAGCCCTCGAGAGGCTGAAGCAGAAGGATGGAGAGTTCCAGGCCCGTCCTGGCTGCGAAGTGAGAGCCGAGCTCAAACCTGAAGGCGGAGTGAGCCTCTGGCCCCTGGGCGCCCTTACGTGTGCCCACCTCCCATCCTCTGAGCATCTCTTCTCTTCCCCGTCTCCTTTGTCATCAAGCTTGTGTGGTGTGTGTGGTGTGTGTGGTGTGTGTGGTGTGTGTGTGTGTGTGTGTGTTTGTGTGTGTGTGTGGTGAGTGTGTGTGGTGTGTGTGGTGAGTAGGTGTATGGTGTGTGTGTGGTGAGTGTGTGTGGTGTGTGTGGTGAGTATGTGTTTGGTGTGTGTGTGTGTGGTGCGTGTGGCGCATGTGTGGTGAGTGTGTGTGATATGTGTGGTGTGTGTATGTGGTGTGTGTGTGGTGTATGTGGTGTGTGTGTATGTGTGTGTGGTGTGCGTGTATGTGTGTGGTGTGTGCATATATGTGTGGTGTGTGTGTATGTGTGTGTATGTGTGTGTGGTGTGTGTATGTGTGGTGTGTGTGTGTGTATGTGGTGTGTGTATGTGTGGTGTGTGTATGTGTGGTGTGTGTGTATGTGTGTGGGGTGTGTGTGTGTGTTGCTGGGAGTCATTCGTGCTAGGCAACCCTAAGGTACAGCCCCAGCCTTTTTGTCTTTGATTTTCTCATTGCTGGAGACTGAACCAAGGGCCTCACACATATGTTCTCACCCACTGCTGCTCACTGTCTGATCTCACTTTCCTTGTTTACTAAAAGAGGAAACAATCTCAGCCCGTCGTCCCAGAGTTCGTACAGTCAAATGAGTTCATGAGCAGTAACAGTAGTCGTTGAGTGGCCTTGACCACTCCTCCACGTCTGATCGTCGCTAAGGGCTTACCATACACTACTGCCATGAACTCTCCCCAGACTTGTAAAGACAGAGGCCGGTATTAGCTGTGCTGTCCAGAGACGCAGACAGAGTTCAGGAGGTGAGTCATTGGCTGAAGTGTCCTCAGTCTTTGGATGAGTCAAGATCTGAATCCAGCAGTTCAAGTGCTTACCTGTAGACTCCCCTGAAGCTACAAGGGTCTTGGGTACGAACGGTGTGCTGTGGTCCAGGCTTCCTATTACCAGGCTTCCCTGTGTGGGTTCCAACTCAGAAAGCTGGGGAATAATTCAGCAGAAAGTAATAAAAAGAAACGCCGTAGGGCTGAGGAATGTGGCCCTGTTGGTAGAGTGCTTGCCTAGGATGCATGACACCCTGGGCTCAAGTCCCAGCACATACCTGGTGTGGTGGGGCACATCCTTAACCCCAGCAAGCAGGAGAACCAGGAGTTCTAGAGTATTCATAGCTACATAGGCTAGCCTTGGCTAGGATACATGGGACTCTGTCTCAAAAAAGAAAAGAGATATTACGGGGGCAGGGTGGCTTGGCTGCTTAGACCCAAAACACTCTGTTACCGGCCCCCATGGGCTTTGCTTAACTGCACTGGAGCCAGATACTTGAATCTCCTGGTGAGGCTGTGACAATGGTGAGGGTGTGACACTGGTGAGGGTGTGACACTGGTGAGGGTGTGACACTGGTGAGGCTGTGACACTGGTGACGGTGTGACAATGGTGAGGCTGTGACACCGGTGAGGGTGTGACAATGGTGAGGGTGGGACACTGGTGACGCTGTGACAATGGTGAGGGTGTGACAATGGTGAGGGTGTGACAATGGTGACGCTGTGACAATGGTGACGCTGTGACAATGGTGACGCTGTGACACTGGTGACGCTGTGACAATGGTGAGGGTGTGGTTTCCTTGTGGTTACCCACTACCTCTAGCTCTCACAATCTTTCTGTCTCCTTTTCACAGTTATTCCTGAGTCTTAGGAGGCAGAATATTGAAACATGGGCCTATTCAAGGATAACTACTCTGTGACCTCTTGTTCTCTGTATGTTGGCCATTTGTGAGTTTGAGGCCGCCTGGGTTACAGAGTGAGACCTTGTCTCAAAAAACAAAGAACAGGGCATTGAAGAGATTGCTCAGTGGTTAGGAGCACTGGCTGTTCTTGTAGAAGACACAGGTTTGGTGCCCAGCACCCATATGGCAGCTAACAAGCATCCATAACTCCAGTTCCAGGGGATGTGATGCCTTCTTCTGTCTTCCGTGGGCACTGCGCAACACGGGTGCACTTACACACATGCAGACAATATACTCACACACATAAAATAAAAATAAATCAAAAATTTAAAAAGCAAATAAGAACAGCCAAAACAGATGAAAGATTAACTCACCAGGAAGGTCACAGCACACCGCCCAGAGCCAGCAGCTCTGCTAACCCAGGCCACTGGATCCTCCCTGTCCCAGGCCCAGAGTGGTTGGCACCAAGCAGGCTCCTAGTGGGAAGTTTGCTTTCAGACAGGTAACAGAAGACCACTGAGGGGGTTCTAGAAGTCGTTTACAAATGCAAAGCAGGCTGTAGCAGCCACACAGAGGGTGGTAAGGAGTCCATTCAGCCTGTTCCTGGGGCTCCCAGGCCTCCTGGGGCCAGCAGATCACCTGGACCTCCAGGGCAGGGTCTCCCCCTGCAGCTGGGCAATGGTCCTCCACTGGCCTACAAGGTAGGGACAGAGGGCGCTCTGAAGTTTCACTCCTGCACGAGGCACCGTGCTCATCCCAGCCAGGGTCCACAGGCCCAAGTCCGTGGCCTAACAGGCATAAGGGGCTGTGTATTCACCAGGCAGTGTCTTTGGCAATAGAAACATGAACCTCAGGAAGTCCTGGAAGACTGAATCGAAGGACAGTGAAACTGCTGACATCACACTGACTGAAACTGGCTGTCGCAGGAAGACAGAGGTCGAAGGAAAAATTGTATTTCTTGCCATAGCAGGAGGAGATTGGGAAAAAAGGCAAAACCCCAAACCCCAGGCTTTTACCCAACCTGCTTTGTGTAGGCAGGGAAGGGTTCGTAGATGGGGTCCTTTGTCCTATGGGGAGGAAGCTGACGCTCCAAAAAAGCACCAGGATTAGAACAAGTGTGTCCAGCTAGTGATACACAGATGGTTAATGAAGCCCAGGTCCCCAAAGCCTTCCAGCACAGCTCCCTCCGCAGCCTAGCATCCCACACCCAAGTTTGCACAAACATGAAGTTACGAAACAGCTTGGACAGAAACCACAGCTTAAGCATGTCAGGCTAGAAGCCTTGGGGCAAGGGGCACAGGGCAGTTTGGAGTCAAGGATGTCTGCCAGCTTTGCTCACCCACCCCTGCCATGGTTGTCCCAGTGCCACACTGCACCAGGGTGTCCTCAGAAGGCAGGTGGCTGACATCCAGCTTTAGCTGGGCTCGTGCGACAGCCACGTGTCCTGTGTGTCCAGAGCTTAGCCAGACAAAGGAGCCACCAGCTCACCAAGCAGTAGGCAGAGCAGGCTGCATCAGCCTGCAGTAGCGCCATTTCCAACTCACGAGGATCCCCTAGGGCAAGGCTGGGGCATCCTGCCCCTATGCCCTTCTGAGCTGAAACCCCATTTTGTTTTGTAGCACCAACTGGGACCCTACCCCCATCCCCACCTCCAAAAAGGGGCTGGTGATCCCCTGCTTGTCCTTAGTTTAAGGGTGGACATCTGACCCCCTGATGGTGAACTGCACAGACTGCTGGCACTCTGGGGACTGAGCCAACCACTTGCCTGGAGGAGCTGTCTGGGGAAAGGTAGATGGTGCTGTTTAAGCTGTGGGATCTGCTGAGTCTTTCTAGATTTGTTCTCTTTAGTTTTCCGGCCACATGAACCTGCTCTCTTTCTCACTGGGTTCAATTCTGTCCCTTACAATCAAAAGTCCTCCCCAGGGCCTGGGTGCTGGCTCAGTGGATAAAGCAAGTACTTGCCTTGCAAGTTGTGAGGACCTAAGCTTGGATCCCCAGAACCCACATAAAGCCAGGCAGGCATGGTGGCTGCCTGTAATCCAGCACTCAGGAGGCAGAGACAGGGGAGCATGGGGCAAGGTGGCCACCTAGACTAGTCAAAACTGGTGAGCTCTGGGTTTAGCAAGAGACCTTCCTCAAATGTGAAGCTGAAGGCCAGGGAGACAGCTTGGTGGATAAAGGCACCGATATATATATATACTGGTAGATACACATAATGAATTGGAGAACACAGTGCTGTCAGAAGATACCTGATGTCAACTTTGAGCTTCCAAATACATCAGACACACATATGACATACACACGTGCACCCACATACATGCAAATAGACACACATGCATACATACATTTTATAATTTTTTATTTACTTTTTTTTTGGTGTTTTTGAGACAGGGTCTCCCTGTAGTCCCAACTGACCTGGAACTCACTATGTAGACCAGGCTGGCCTTGAACTCACAGAGAGTCACCTGCCTCTGCCTCCCAAGTGCTGAGATCAAAGGCATGTGCCACCACATCCAGCTTGATTTATTTGTTTTTATTTTATGTGTATGAGTGTATTGCCTGCATGGGTGTTAGTACACCCATGTCCTACAGTCCCTCCGGAGGTCAGAGAGAGTGTTAGATCCCCTGGAACTGGAGTTACAGATGGTTGTTAGTCGCTATGTGGATGCTGGGATTCCCAGGTCTTCTGCAAGTGTTCTTCTGCTCAGTGTTCTCAACAGCTGAGCCATCTCTCCAGCCCCAGCCACACACACATTTTTTAAAAGTTCAGTGGGCCAGAGACAGGAGCTATAGCTCAGTTGGTAGAGTGCTTGCCTGCCTCACGTGCATAAGGCCCTGGGTTCCATCTTCAGTACAGTGTAGACCAGTGCGTGTCTGTAATTCTAGCATCTGGGAGGTAGAAGTTTGAAGTGGAGGAGGACCAGAAGTTCAAGGTCATCCTTAGCCACTTGGAGAGTTTGAGGCCAGACTGGGCTACTTGGGACCCTATCTTAATAATAATAATAACCAAGCACAGCAAGCAGAGGGACAAGTTCTCCTCCAGGAGAGCTCCTCTGGAAGATTTGTCAAGGATTTCCCAAGTAGAAACCAAGTCCACTAACGTACCTGCCCCCAGGGCCCCTCAGCAGCAGCAGAGGGAAAGGAGGACCTGCACGCAAGGTGGAGTCCAGCCAGCCTTTCTTCCAACTCCACAAGTCTGGAGCTGGCTCCCTCGGGTCACTAGCCGTATGGTGGAGCAAATACGTGCCTTTTAAGTTCCATTTTGGTTCTTTCTACAGAGCTGTGTAAGCCAATGAGACAGCCGTGGAACTATATGACTTTCATTATTGTGACCCGGGAAGCCCGGCTGTCTAATTGCTTTTGCCCACTGGTGTATAAAGATGGGGAGAAAAGGAAGATGAAGACCAGATGTGCTTAAGAAGGGGCTGGTGTTGGTTCTTGCTTTGAACAAAGCAGTCTGATCCCCCCTCTTTCTCTTTCTCTCTCTTTATAATTTTTTATAGACTCGATTTCACTTTTCACAGAAGATGAAATTGGGAAATTGGCCTTGAAAACTTTCTTTTCCCTCTCCTCTCCTCAAAGTAACAATTGTGGAAGTGAAGAACTGAACGGAGAGCCAGGCCCAGGGCTCTCGCCTCCCGGACAGCTGCTGCCTTACAGGGCTGCGGGAGGAGGTAAGTCCTCATGCAAATCAGACCCTCGGCCCTCAGCTGTCTGGGAACAAAGTCCTACGTAAATCCACTGAACTGATGTGATGCCGTCTTTAAATAGAACCACCCCGGGGCCCAGCTTCTGTTTCATTTTCCGAAAGAGCCCTAGATGTGCATCCATGGGTTTTTTTTTAAACCTCTCTGGTTATTTTTAGCACACTAGCCCACAGAGCCCAGCAGGCCTGTGGAGGTCTAATGTCCCCAGATCCTCATCACAGGTGTATCTGAAGTATGGAAGGAGAGAAGGAAAAAAGAAAGCAGACCCAAAGAAGTGATGACTTAGAAGCCAGAGCGGTGGCCCTGATGTTGCTGCACTCTAGGGCTGGCACCAGAAATACAATTCATATAAAGGTCACCTCCTTGTCTCTAAAATGAGTCTGTTTTCCTGAAAATGAAACTCTGCAATGGCCTGGGAAGAGACGTCTCCTGGAGCGTCTGTCATCTGAGGATCTCATGGTCTTGATCCCCGGGAGATGGGCAAGCACACAAGGAACCCTCCACCAGCCCCCGGGTGCTCCACCAGCCCCCGGGTGCTCCTCCCACACCTGAGTGGCTGCTCCCTTGCTCCCTGGAGGACAGCTTGCCAGTGTGCAGCTCTCTGAGTGCAGGGGTCTCTCCCACTCCTAGATCAGAAACTGTAGAGCTGCTTTCCTTACCTCCACCAGGGTTCTTCCCACTCGGTTACACCCCCTCCACACACCACTAATGCCTGCTTGGGGGACAACAAATAACTTGGGTTTTCCTCACTTATTTTTTAAAATATTTTATTCACTATCTTTATCTTATTTTATGTGTTTGAGTGTATTGTGGCCATCTATGTAAGTGCACCCATGTCACAAGATGCCCACAGAGGTCAGAAGAGAACGTCAGATCCCCTGGAACTGGAATTACAGACTGTGTTAACCTCCATGTGGGTGCTAGGAAATGAACCCAGGTCCTCTGCAAGAGAAAGCAGTGCTCCTAACGGCTGAGCCACCTCTCTAGCTCCTTCCTCAGTTATTTTATAGGCAGTCACTCCTATAATAACAAAGAAGAAAAATGTGTAAAAGAACATGCAATTTGTTATTTTAATTGAGATTTTGTACATTTCATACAACAGTTCTTTTTAAATATTTTATTATTTTTATTTTATGTGTATGAGTGTACTGCCTGCCTCTATGCGAGTGCACATGTGTCATGCAATGCCACAGAGGTCAGAAGAGAGCTTTGGATTCCCCTGGAACTGGAGTTAAAGACAGTTCGTAGCCGCCATGTGCGTGCTGGGAATTGACCCCAGGTCCTCTGCAAGAGCAATCAGTGCTCTTAACCGGGGAGCCATCTCTCCAGTCCCTATACAACAATTCTTAAATTTAGACATAACATGCAATTTTAAGAGTCTCTCCCCCCCCCATCCCCCACAGGGTCTCTTGGTATAGCCGTGGCTGGCCTAGAACTCACTATGTAGACCAAGCTGGCCTCAAGCTCCACCTGCCTCTGCCTCCCAAGAATGTACAATTTTAAACTTTGCTGGCGTGAGCCGCCCTCCCAGTACTTACTTTCACATGTCTTTCCATTGTACCTGTGTTATCATTCCAAATCAGACTCCCCCAAATCCAGGTCTTTCTGTTCCAACACAGTGCCCTTGGCTTTATGTGACTTCCAACAGGGTTTCTAGATGACCTCCTCCTCCTCCTCCCTCTCTTCTTCCTCCTCCTCCCTCCTCATCCTCTCCTTCCCCTCCTCTTCCTCCCCTTCCTCCTCCCTGCCTCACATTCTTGAGTGCTGGGATCATAGGGATGTGCCTGTAACACCTGGTGACATCAGCTTTTAACACAAGGGGATTCAGCACTCGGCAGTTGGGAAGATTTCCACTGTGCTCACTTACAGGTGTACAGCTCCCAGCCTGTGCTCATTCCTGTGTGTGGCTAGTAAGCTGACTGTGTGCCAAAAAACCCGTATCATTTATTTATTTATTATTTTTATTTTATGTGTATGAGAGTATTGTCTGCATGTATGTAAGTGCACCTGTGTCATGCAACTCCCGAAGAGGTCAGAAGAGGGCATCGGACCCCCTGGAACTGGAGTTATAGACGAGTGTTAGGGAGCTGATGCTCCGTTTCACTTCTGCCTGAGGTATAAGTGCTGCTTTTTACTCTTTTTCCTTTGACCTTATTTCAAATTCTCAGAAGACTCATAAGAGCATACAAATAGGAAAATAATGCGGCCACTTTGAAAAGTTTGTCAGTTTCTTTAAAAGTTCAGTTTTAATGTATCAAATAACACGATAATTCCACTGTCCGGCAGGTATATGCCCCAGAGAGAACTGGAAGCAGTCACAGAAGCAAACATCGTATGTGAACATTTGGAGAAGGTGGAAACCACCTGTGTCCACAACGTACAGAAAGGTGAAAAGGCTTGTCCTACTCTCCACACTGGTCAGTCAGAAAAGGAATCAAGTCCCGAGACACATGCCAGCGTGGATGAGCCGCAAAGGTAGGGCGTTGGGCCCAGGAGACAGCTGGCCAGGGAAAGGTGCTTGCCCTCTGCCTGGAACCGACATGGTGGAGGGAGAGAACCAACTCCGATGGGTTGTCTTCAGACCTCTACATGCATGCAGTGGCATGTGCACCAAGGTACTCATGCACACGCATGCACTAAATAGAGCAATAATTTTTAAATTATATTGTACAAAAGAAGCTGGGCGTAGTGGCAAATGTCTGTACTTCCAGCACTCAGGAGACTGAGTCAGGAGGATGACTGCAAGTTCTAGGCCAGCCAGGGCTACGCTGACCCAGTCTAAGAAAGAGAGAGAGGAGGAAGAAAGGAAGGAATGAAGGACAGACGGATGAGGGAAGGAAAGGGATAAAAAGAGGAGAGAAGAGAAAAGAAAAAGTAAAGAAGGAAAAAAAGACAAAACAAATCCATAGAGATGAGGCAGGTGGGCGTCTCCAGAGACCAGTGAAAGAGAAGTCGTTGTTCAGCGGGCCTGAGACCTTTTCTCTAGAGTGGTGAGAATCATCAATAGAGGTCGTCCAACATCACCAATGTGTCCAATGCCACAGACTGTGTGTCTAAGTATGTTTATGTGATGAGTTTCCTCTCCAGCCTTTAAAATTGTTCTAGGACTGTGGGACCCTGTATAAATTCGTGTGTGTGTGTCTGTGTGTGTGTGGTGTGTGTGTGTGTGTGTGTGTGATGTGTGTGATGTGTGTGGTGTGTGTGGTATGTGTGTGTGTGTGTGTGGTATGTGTGTGTGTGTGTGTGATGTGTGTGATGTGTGTGGTGTGTGTGGTGTGATGTGTGCATGTAATGATGTGTGTGTGGTGTGTGTGGTGTGTGTGTGGTGTGATGTGTGCGTGTGGTGTGTGTGGTATGTGTGTGGTGTGATGTGTGCATGTAATGTGTGTGTGTGGTGTGTGTATGTGTGATGTGTGTGTGTGGTGTGATGTGTGCATGTAATGATGTGTGTGTGTGGTGTGTGTATGTGTGATGTGTGTGTGTGGTGTGATGTGTGCATGTAATGATGTGTGCGTGTGATGTGTGTGGTGTGTGTGGTATGTGTGTGTGTGTGTTTCTGAGTCTTTTATACTAAATAGTTCAATGTGTATATTCCCCCAGAACAAAGACATGTTTTCCTACAGCTCTGGTAAAATGCTCCAGTTCAGGAAGTTCAGTACTATGGAAGCCCCTTTGTCTAAGCTGCAGTCCCCAGTGATGCTACTTATAGAAGTTGTCCTGCTAACTCAGAATCCAGACCACGGGGTGACTCCCTTCCGTGTCTTTAGCCTCCTGTGATCGGGACCTGTCCCTCCGCCTTTCTGCTTTCTTCTTCTCCATCTTTTCCGGGCATTGGCATCTTGAAGACTCCAGGCACCGGGTCATGCAGACCGCCTCAGAGTGGGTTCCTCTGCCAATTCCTGAGGTGAGAGGCTGTGGGGCTCTCATCTTGCCACCCAATATCCACTTTAGCCACTTGGCTTCGGTGCTGTCTGCTTGGCTCCACAGGGAAGCTCCACTGTTCCTTGTATTTAATAATAGACTATGCTGTTTTTAAGGCCTACCAAAACTAACTCATAAAATCTTTTTTTATGCCAGTTGTCATTTTTTTTCACTTACTAATTCAATCTGTACCTAGTCCAGAGAAGGACTATATATGGGCAAGGGGTGTGACTCAGTTGGTAAAGTGCTTGCCTAGTGTGTTAGTTACTGCCTGTTGCTGTGATAAAACACCATGACCAAGGCATATAAAAGGAAGAGTTTTTTGGACTTACAGTTCCAGAAAATATGTGTCCATCGTGGCACGGAAGCACGGCAGGAGGCAGCCGGACAGAAAGCTGAGCGCTCACATCTTCAAGCTCATGCAGGAAGCAGAGCGTGACTAGAAATTCCGCAAAACTGTGAACTCTCAAAGCCCATCCCAGAGTCGTGCTTCCTTCAATGAGGCCACGCCTCCTAAAGGTTCCCCCGACCTCCCCAAACAGCACCACCAACCGGAGCCAAGTGTCCAAATACGCAAGCCTGTGGGGGACATTCTCAATCAAACTCCCACACCTGGCATGCTCAAAGCCCTGGGTTCGATCCCCAACAGGGCATAAGACAGGTGTGGCGGAGCATACCCATCCCAGCACTTGGGGAGACAGGGGGGGGGGGGTCAGGAGTTTGAGGTCATCCTCAGTTACAGAGCAACTATAAAGTCTACTGGGATACATGAGAATTTATCACAAAAGAAAAGGCAGGGAGGGAGGGCGGCAGGGAGGGAGAAAGGGAGGAAGGAAGAAGAGATAGCAGATGTGGTCATTTCTACAAGAAGCAAGCACCTATCGACTTGCAAACAGAACTGACGAGTCTGGATTATCCAGCCCAATTAAGAAGGGGGGAGGGGCTAGAGAGATGTCTCCTGGTCGAGAGCATGTGCTGCTTTTCCAGAAAGCCCAAGTTCAATTCCCAGCCCTCATGCGGGGCTGCTCACAACTGCCTTTAACTCCAGTTCCAGGGAATCCAACACCCGCTCTGGCCTCCACAGGCACCTGCATTCATATGCCGTGCATTCACATAGACACACACAACATAGACACACACATAAATAAATCTTAAAAAAATAAAGTGTACTTTAAAAAGGAAAGAAAGAGCTGAGAGCTGACTGTAGCAGTGCGTGCCTTTAATTCCAGTTCTCAGAAGGCTGATCTTGGCATTCAAGGCCAGCCTGGTCTACATAGCAAGTTCCAGGCCACTCAGGACTAGTGATACTCTATCTCCAAAACATTTTTTTTTAAAAAGGAAGGAAGAAAAAGAAAACGATTGAAATAATCTACACAGGCTGATGTTACACCTTTTGGTAAAACCTATTTGAACATTTTATACTTTTAAAATAGTAATTGCTTTTTCTTTCTTAATATTTTTTAAGATGTTTTATTTTATTTGGTCTTTTTGAGACGGAGTCTTCCTGTAGCCCCAGCTGGCCTGGAACTCACTATGTAGACCAGGCTGGTCTCGAACTCACAGAGCTCTGCCTGCCTCTCTGCCTCCCTAGTGCTGGGACTAAAGGCGTGGGCCACCACACCCAGCAAGATTTATTTTATTTTTAATTATGCATATGTGTGTGCCTGTGTGTGAGTACGTGCATAGTCTGATTTCTGCCACTATAGCAAAAGACCTGACCCTAGACAATTAACTATGAACAGAGAGTTTTTCAGCTCAGGGTTCTAGGGTCTGGGAAGGGCTGAGGGGCCATGTCTGCTGAGGGTGAGGGCTTCGTTGCCTGTCAGGTAAGAAATCAAGAGAGTAAGTCAGATACAGTGGTGAACACCTGTAATCTCAACACTCAAGAGAGTGAGGCAGGAGGATCAGGAGTTCAAAGCCATCCTTGCCTACATAGAGAGTTATCAGACTGGGCTACATGAGGAAACCCTGGAGGATCTACCCTAAGCACATTCAATGGTTACTATTAGGTCTTGCCTCTCAGTTGTGGGCATAGAGGTATGTCACCTGACCTGATAGCTTCCTTCTCTAGGGCAAATGATTTAGACAGAGAGAGAGAGAGAGAGAGAGAGAGAGAGAAGAAATAAAAACAGGAAAAAGAAAAGAAGGAAGACAAGAAAGCCAAAGAAAGAGCAGGAGGAGCCCTCGTTCCCTAACTAACCCACTTCCACAACACACCATTAAAACCATTAAATCCCTTCCTGACGTGCTGTCTGCATAATCTAATCTATTTTATTTTATTTCATTTCATCTCATTTTATGGTAAGTGTTTTGCCTATATGTATGTTAAGTGCACCTATGTCACGTAATGCCCACAGAGGCCAGAAGAGAGCATCAGATGCCCTGAAGCTAGAGTTGTTAGCCATCATGTGGGTGCTGGGAACCAAACTAGCTCCGATGCAAGAGCAGCCAGAACTCTTAACCACTGAGCCATCTCTCCAGCCCCCATGACCTGATAACTTCTTAAAAACTTCACTTGGGCTGGTAAGCTGGCCCAGTGGGTAAAGGTACTTACTGCCAAGCCTGATGACCCGAGTTCAATCCCCCACAGGGTGGAAAGAGAAGCAAGTCCCCCAAGTTGTCCTCTGACCTCCACACACATTGTGGCACACATCTACACATGCACACACATACATAATAATAATTTTTTTAAAGACCTAGCCTGTCCATAGTGCTACAGTGGAATTATATTTCAATCTGAGTTTGGAAGGAAATGTTCAACTACAGCACCACAGTAAACGGTGGCACATGAAAATTTAAAAAATCAGGGGCTGGAAAGATGACTCAGTGGTTAAGAGCATGTACTGCTCTTCTGAAGAACCCAAGTTTGGTTCCCAACACCCATGTTGGGCCACTCACAACTGCCTATAACTCCGGCTCTTGGGGACCCAACATCTAACACCCTCTTCTGACCTCCAAGGTTATTAGTGATATACATTCACACATGTACACACAAATAAAAATAAATCTTAAAAAATAAAAGAAAATCAAGATCTTTAACATCCTCTGGACAAACCAAGACACAAGAGTCTTTTTAGACTTGCGCATTTGTGTGGAGGAGCAAAGGCCAGAGGACACTGTAGGAGGTAAAAGAAATGATGACTAAAATCCTCAGACCAAGAGGATCCCAGCAATCAAGAGCAGCGTTTCAGCAGGGTGGCTGCTGGCTGTAGCACCCTGAGGAACTCAAGGGCCTTCCTAGAAGACAGAGGCTATGATGACCTTCACTTTTCTTCTGATTATTAGTGTGTGTGTGTGTGTGTGTGTGTCTGTGAGTGTCTGTGTCTGTGTGTGTCTGTGTCTGTGTGCGTGTGTGTGTGTGTGTCTGTGGGTGTCTGTGTGTGTCTGTGTCTGTGTCTGTGTGCGTGTGTGTGTGTGTGTCTGTGTCTGTGTGCGTGTGTGTGTGTGTGTGTGTCTGTGTGTGTCTGTGTCTGTGTGCGTGTGTGTATGTGTGTCTGTGGGTGTGTGCATGTGCGTACGTGCAGGTGCACAGGTGTGGAGGTCAGAGGATAACTTTCAGGAGCCAGTTCTCTCCTTCCACTGTGGGATCCCAGGTCATTGGGTTTGCCAGACAAGCATCTCTGCTCTCTGACTCATCTCCATAGCCCTGGCTTTTGTTTTTCAAATGGCACTTGGGAGTCAGACGTGGTGCACACCAGGGAATTCTGAGGCAGAAGGACCACAAGTTTGAGGCCTGCAAAGCTGAGATCTCATCTCAAACCAACCAACAAGAAACACTCAGATGGCACAAAGGGCTGAGACTGTGGTCAAGGCTGCCACTGTTCTGCCCACCTTCCCTTACCCTGTGGGCATGCCCAGTCTGGCTCCCAGCGGCCAGCCTCTGCGTCTCTGTGGGAGCTGCCTTTGTGAATGCCACAGGCTAGGAGCTCCTGGGTAAGGCCGGTTCCTGGAAGCCTGACATGGGCCTGACAGGGTGCACACGCACCTGCTCCCACCTCCAGCTGTGCTGGACAGTTGCCATCTAGGTGTCCTGGGCTTCCTGCTGCAGTGGCCCTGCTGTGAAGCTGGGTGGACAACGCTCGGCCCTGGCAGGATTCCCTCCTGCCCCCAGCCTGTCCCTTCACCTCCGAGGAGCTGACCATGGACTCCCCATCTTGGGGAAGGCATCTATAGGAAACTCAAGGAGCTGAAGTCAGGCAGCTTGGAGGCCGGAGCTTGGTGACGATGGGAGTGAATAAATAACCCAGCCGAAGCTGGAACTGCAGAGCCTCCTAGACTAAGACAAATCACCACATCCCTGATTTGAGGGCTCCTGTGGGGCTCCTGAGCTTTGAGCTAGCAGAGTCTCAAAGTGGTGGTGGAGGAGAAGGGGGCTTCCTGGTTGCTGTTCTGACGGTCCCTCTGCTCAACCCAGAAAATTCACCTCCCCTTTCCTAACTACCCCAGCAGAGGAGACAGGGCTGGCCTTTCTCACCTCTCTACAATGCCCACAATGACCGGGGTGGGGTGCATGCTGGCCTGAGTCCTCACCTAGCACCTGTGGTGGCTTGGGACAGGAGCACTGGCCATCTTTATTCCTGGCAGAGGTCAGAGCTTTGTCCTTCATGTGGCAGATGGGCAGAAAGTTTGTGCAGCCTAGAAGTCCGGCTCCAAGCCCCAGAAGGGTACACAAATGTCTTTGTGGTGGATGCCAGGGCCGAACCGTGTCACCAAGAGCCTTGTGATGCCCTTTAAGAACGCTGAGGCAGCTTTCCCTTCAAAGGAAAACCTGTGTTTGAGGCAGAGAGAGTGAGCAGCCAGACGACATGAAATCATCATCTTTTGTCCCCCTGGGACTGAGCGTGAGGCTGCAAATTTCCCAAGCAAGCATGTGACTCATTTCTGTGAGGAGTGATTCACGGCAGAGACTGTGCTCCCGAGTGCGGGGGGGTTACAATCCGCATCTTGACTGTATAAACAGAGCACCATCCTCTATTATCACATAAGGAAAAGAATCCATTTCTGTAAAACTTCACAAAAGGGAGGGGCTAATGCTGTCCAAAGTTTCCAGATAACGAGAAGCTGAAAGCTATTAATGTCGCTTTACCTATAGTGTCGCTTTCCCTAAGATCACTGTGATGCTTAGACTCCTGTGAAGCCGCCTCCTAGGTCCCACTTCCTCCCCAGCACAGGAGTCCCTGCCTCCCGGAATTCTTTGTTAATCCAGGAAGCATCAGAGGCCACAGTTCCAGGGACCTGAGACCTGAGGTGAGGGTAAATTGGGAGGACTATCATGTAGACAGGGGTTTGGCAAGACAGCTGTTGGGGGAACACACCAGGAAGGAGTCCTACTAACAGGTAATGACATTTTATCCCTGAGCTGGAGGGGTTTTTAAACTTGAACCTTTCACTGGGGTTGTACTCCCCCACCCCGGTAACTGCACTTCTAAATAGCCCCTATTCTCCTAGGTTGAAATGTGGTTGTTTTTTATGTGTACGAATGGTTTTCCTGCACGTATGTCAGTATACTATGTGCATGTAATGCCCACAGAGGTCAGAAGAGGGTGTTGGATCTCCTGGAACTTAAGTTACAGATGGCTGTTAGCCACCACGTGGGTGCTAAGAACTGAACCTGGGTCCTCTGCAAGAGCAGCCAGTGCTCTTAACCACTGAGCCACCTCTCCAGCCCCTGAAATGATTAGTTTTTAAAATTTCTTTGTTCTCTAAGGGGTTTTGGTTCAAGATGGCTGACTAACCATCTGAGTCCCTCTGCCATCACATCTCCCTGAAGCGGCAGAGGAGTATCACAGTTACCTGGCCCTACCAGGCAGCAAAATCTCATGGTGTGGGGCATGGGGGGGCGCACAGCTGAGGTCTCAGCACTGAGAGGCTAAGAAAGGAGACTGCAAGTTCAAGGGTCACCAGAACTCCATAGAGAGACCCTAAGAGAGACAGAGACAGAGAGACAGACAGACAGAAACACGAAGACAGAGCGACATAAAGACAGAGATACAGAAAATAGAGACAGAGAAACAGAGAGAAAAACAGAGACAGAGAGACAGACACACAGAGAAAAACAGAGAGAGACAGAGAGAGACAGAGACAGAGAGACAGAGATAGAGAGAGACAGAGAGAGAGAGACAGACAGGAAGACAGAGAGACAGAGAAAGAGACAGAGAGAGACAGAAAGAGACAAAGAGACAGAGACAGAGAGACAGAGAGAGACAGAGACAGACAGACAGACAGACAGAGAGAAAGAAACAGAGAGAGAGACAGAGACAGAGACAGAGAGACAGAGAAACAGAGACAGAAAGAGACAGAGAGACAGAAAGAGACAAAGAGAGAGACAGAGACAGAGAGACAGAGGGAGATAGAGACAGAGAGAAACAGAGAGAGACAGAGACAGACAGAGACAGAGAGACAGAGAAACAGAGACAGAAAGAGACAGAGAGACAGAGAGAGACAGACAGAGACAGAGAGAAACAGAGAGAGACAGAGACAGCAGAGACAGAGAGACAGAGACTGAGAGAGACACAGAGAGACAGACAGGGAGACAGAGATAGAGACAAAGAAAGAGACAGAGACTCAGAGGCACAAAGAGAGAGAGACAGACACAGAGAAAGAGGGAGAGAAGGGAGAGGGAGTGAGAGAGAAGGAGGCAATTTGCCCTAAAAGTGAAATTTCCCAGCAGACTCCTGGAAAAAACCCAAGAAAAGAGGCATCAGGGAGCAGGAAAGGAGCGAGCAGTGCAGTGCATTGTCGTCAACCAGGAAGTGGTTGAAGGACAGGATGAGGCCCTGCTCCATGCGCCCGCTTGATCTGGAATTTGCTCCTTGGGAAAAACTATGTGAACCTAATAATAAAACAGAAATTCCCCCCTGAAAACTCCCCGCGAGAGTTCTGGCCCTGAGCTCCTGGGTAGTGCCAAGGGTAACCTTTGCCCTCGGGGAGCAGGCAGCTCCACACCCAGGGGATACCCTGGTTTCTCTGTACCACAGGTACAGACAGCCACACGTGACCTGATACTCAGGAGAGTCATCTGAATTAACACGAAAAGCAAATGAAAGCTCAAATTAGGTTTTGTGAATTGCCTCAGAAACAGTCAGGAGACAGAAAATGCTTTCAGGTTGTATAAAGAGTTAACAGTCAAGTCTGAAAAACCTGAATTTGATCCCTGGGACCTCATGATGGAAAAAAGAGAATCAACTTCAGAAAGCTGTCCTTGACCTCTGTGCACATGCTGTGGGGCACACGCACGCACGTGCACACACACACATCAATCAATCCATCAACCAACCAATGTATGTATGTAACTAAACTTTTTTTTTTGGTCTTCTAGAGACAGGGTCTCCCTATAGCCACAGCTGTCCTGGAACTCACTATGTAGACCAGACTGGCCTCGATCACAGAGATTCCCACCTGCCTCTCTGCCTGTGCCTCCTAAGTGCTGGGATTAAAGGCGTGAGCTACCATACCCTGTAACTAAACTTTTTTAAAAAACAAGAAAAAAAAAAGTCAGACGTGCTGGTGCTTGCCTTTACACCCAGCACTTGGGAAACAGAGACAGGCTGATCTCTGTGAATTTGAGGCCTGTCTGGTCTACATTAGAGAGTTCCAGGGCAGCCAGAGCTAGTGAGAGCCTGTCTCAAAAAACAAACAACAAAAAGCAAAGGACTGCAGCTGTAGCTTAGTGATAGAGCACCTGCCTAGCACACTAGAAACCTTGAATTGATCCCCAGCAAAAACAAACTATTTTTTTAAGTGTTTTATAATCCAAAAGGGAGTTTGTGAAACTCGAGGCCTCCACATCCCCCAAACTCCTATCTGTCCTCTTCCCTGGGAGATTCCTTTTTTGGACCCCAGGAGAACTTTCCAGAAGAAAGAAGTGTCTTAATGACAGACCTCTCCAAGGAGCCTTCTTCGAGCCGAGCCCTCGCCCAGTGGTTCAGGATGGGTGTGGTCCTTGCCTGGGGTGGTCTTGATGGGCAGCTTTCTCTGGAGATTGGGTCACTGGGAAAGGGGGAGGCCTCACTCACAGCACAGCTCTCCAGCCCACAAGGACACCCTCCACACGGCAAAGGGTGGGCCTTCTCCCAGCCCCTGGCAGAGGGTTGCTCAGAGGTACACAGCACCTAAGGGAATTCCCTCCTTAGCTAGGTAGCCGCCAAGTGAGAACAAGCCAGGAGAGGTGGTCAGTGCCTATCATCCCAGTCCTTGGGATTTTAGAAAAAAAATTGGTAGAGTCTCTGGTCCAGGCCGGCTTTGAACTTGCTACATGGCTGAGGATGGCCTTAAACTCCTGACCCTCCAGGGTCTACCTCCTGCATAAACTGGGTGTGGTGGCGAATGCCGGTAATCACAGGATTCTAAGAGTAAAGGTGAGAAAAGGCGTCTTCCGAAGTGCTCTGAACTTCGACCTTCACCTTTAAATCCTTGTCCCTGTCCCCAAGTCCAAGGCTAAACTTTCAGCAACCAGGTGTCAATCTCTCTCTCTCCTCTCTCTCTTCTCTCTCTCTGCCTCTCTCTCCTCTCTTTCTTCTCTCTCTCTCTGTCTCTGCCTCTCTCTGTCTCTGTCTCTCTCCCTCTCTCTCTGTCTGTCTCTGTGTGTGTGTGTGTGTGTGTGTGTGTGCTCTGTCTCTCTCTGTCTCTGTCTCTGTCTCTCTCTGTCTCTGTCTCTCTCCCTCTCTCTCCCTCTCTCTGTCTCTCTCTCTCTGTGTCTCTCTCCCTGGCCTGGAACTTGCCATGTAGACCAGGCTGGCCTTGAACTCACAGAACTCTGCCTGCTTCTGTTTCCCTCTCTGTCTCTGTCTCTCTCTGTCTCTGTCTCTCTCTGTCTCTGTCTCTCTCTGTCTATCTCTGTCTCTGTCTCTCTCTGTCTAGTCACACACACACACACACACACACACACACACACACACACACACACATACAGAGGATATTTTGCCCTCCTTAAAGTAAACCAGGAAACCCAGACACACGAGGCCAAATCAAATCCAAGTATTACATGGCCCTGTGTGTGGAGTGAGTGAGAAAAATCATTACGTCTTATTGTACTTCAGAACCTACTTACAGCTGACTAGTCATTTTGACTTGGTTTCCTTTGAAATTAAAAGCCCAGCCTGGCCTGGTGGCACCCGCCTTTAATCCCAGCACTTGGGAGGCAGAGTCAGGCAGATCTTTGTGAGTTCAAGGCCAGCCTGGTCTACATAGTGAGTTCCAGGACAGCTGGGGCTACAGGGAGACCCTGCTTAAAAAAAAGAAAAAAAAAAAAAAACAAAAAAAAAACCCTGTGATTAAAAAATAATAATAATAATAATAGGGAAGATGCAGTATTGGAAGAATAGTAATGGAACTATAAAAGAAAATCAAAATAAAATAGTATACTATTGTAGTTTAAGATGCAGTATTGGGGGGGTTGGAGTTTGGGCCACATCTTAGAAGTTCAACAACACAGTGTATGAGACCTAAAGGCCTCCTTCTCAGGGCCTCAGTCTCCTGGGGACGACATCAACAAAGATCATCATGTGATTCTAGAAAGACAATCAATTAGGATCAGAGGATGGCGAGGGGTCTCACTATTCTAGATGGGCCCTCAGGAGAGGCCAAATGTGCCTGAGGGGTGATGGAGAGGCAAGGCTGGATGGAGGTGGGGCGCCGAGGGGCTTCAGGCAGACTTGTGAGGAGCAGGAGGCTGGTGTGGCTCAGCGGGGTGACCAAGGGCAGGAGGAACCAGAGAAGGTCGCAGAAAGGTGGCGGGGTCCGACATCACAGGAGGCCCTGGAGGTTTCCGTTCGGCTTTGCCCAGAACCGAGAGGGCAGTAGAAGGGCTTGGGGAGTGGAGAAGCTGCCTGACCTGACTTAAGACCTGTCGGTCTGTCCGGGACTGGGGAGGCCGCAGATGGAAGTGGGTTAGGAAGCTCTCAGGGGCCAGGGGACGGTGGTGCGGTGTGCGCTGGCCGGCACAGGGACACTGAGAAGTGCTGGGCTCCTCCCTAACCCTCTCGGCAGTCAACAGAAGTGGTAAGAAGAGTCCTCCAAAGAGGCGGCCTGAGCGAGCCCCTTTCTTTCCAGGTCTGCACCTCACCCCCCCTTTGGAGAGGAAGTCTTTAAGCTATACAGTCTTAACCCTGCTCTTTGACGGATTATTTCCTCCCGGCCGGCTGGCAGAGTGGCACCCCAGAAGGTCCTCTAGGGAAGATGCTGTGGCCTTCTCTACCCTCCATTCTGCAGCTTGGCAGAGCAATGGCTTCTTGCTCCCAAGAAAATAGCCTTGATGGGCCACAATTAAATATTCAAAAGGGGGGCTGGAGAGATGGCTCAGCGGTTAAGAGCACTGACTGCTCTTGCAGAGGACCCAGGTTTGATTCCCAGCACCCACGTGGTGGCTATGAACCATCCTTAACTCCAGTTTCAGGGGAATCGAAGCCCTCTTCTGACCTCCGTGGCATTGCACGACACGGGTGCCCTCACATACATGCAGGCAATACACTCATACACACAAAATAAAAATAATATATAAAATATTTAAATACTCAAAAGGACGAAGTTTGGTTCAGAAAACTGATTTACCCTACCTGCAGGAGAGTCCTTTTCAGAAGCCCAGGGTCGGCCTGTCTGCAGCAGGTAGCGTGCCCAGGGATACTTGCTTTTAAAAACAAGCCCCTGTGGCTGGGGATATAGCTCTGCAGGTAGAGTGCTTCACTAGCCTAGCGTGCATGGAGCCCTGGGTTCCATTCTCAGCACTGTACAAAGCAGGTATACCTGCTCAAGCCTGTAATCTAAACACTCAGGCAGGAGGATTAGAAACTGAAGACCAACCTAGTTATATATGGAGTTTGAGACCAGCCTGGGCTGCATGAAATCACATTTCAGTGGATGAATGAATCAATGAATGAGTAAATAAATCTAAAAACAGGCTCTTTAGGGCTGAATAGTGACACACACTTATAATCCTAGTACTTGGAAGGCTGAGGTAAGAAATCATGAGACAGAGGCCAGCCTGGGATGTAGAGTTCAAGGTCAGCCTGACTACATAATGAAACCCTGCATCAAAACAGACAAATAAAGCTGGGCTGGGACTGTGACTCGGTGTAGAGCCCTTGTCAGCTTGCATGAGGCTCTGGTTTCAATTCCCAGCATCACGAAAAAAAAAAAAAAAAAAAGATACGGATCTTGGTATTACAGACCTTAAATCCCAGCACTTAGAAAACTGAGACAGGAGGATTGCAAGTAGGCTAGCCCGTGCTTCACGGTGAAATCCTGTCTAAAAACCCAAAACAAAAAACTGACCTTGAACACTAGTGCAAAGACTTAACTTGGTGAACGTGTGGCCCAAAGAGATGTTTGGAACCGGAGTGGGACCCAAGAAGATGCTCTCTACATCACATGGGGGTTACCCTCGTCTCCATCCTTTCACTACTTTCCTTATGGATGCATTCGTTTGTCTACTGCAATTAGTAGATGCCTACTGTGTGCCAGCCACACACTGCACACTGGGCAATGGACTAGACCATTCTTATTGATATGGTTTGAATCTATAAACGTGCCCTGAAGGCTCATGTGCTAAAGGCTTGGTTGTGGGCTGATGAGCCTTTGAACAGACTCAGAAGTGACCTCTCAGGAGGTGACTGGAGATGATGAGTCAGTGGGAGCGTGCCTTCAAAGTGTGTCTTGTTCCTGACCTCCACTCCCCATCTCTATCTGCTTCTGGCCCTGAGATGAGCAGCTTTTCCCTACCATGAGCTTTTGTCATGGTGTTCTACTATACAGGCCTCCAAGCAAGGGAGCCGAGACGCCACAGATGGAAATCTCCAAACCCAGGGGCCACAGTAAATTCTTTGTCTCTTAAGTTACTCATTTCAAGTATTTTGTCACAGTTAGGAAAGGCTGACGGGCATACCTACTTAGAAGGAATTTTCGTAGCTGGAATGCTACCTTTCTCTATCCCAAAGGTCAAGGGCTATAATACCAACAAAAACATGTCCTCTGCAGGACCTTAGAACCACTGCACCCAAGGGCTGGTAGGTCTGCATTTAAGCCCAGCCCCTATGTAGGTCTCTCTACCACCCAACCTGGGGTCGTTCGCACATCAATTTCTTTCTTTCCTTCTTTTCTTTTCTATTTTTTTTTTTAAGCAGGATTTCTTGTAGCTCAGGTTGGCCTTGAACCTACTATGTAACCGAGGCTGGCCTTGAACTCCTGATCTTCCTACCTCCATCTCCTGAGGGCTAGTATTCCAGACATGCACCACCTTACCCTGCTCTATCTTAATTCTAACATTGCAGTTGAAGGAATTGAAAGTCGCATAAGGTGCTTTCTGATCAGAGCCTGAGCCCCAGACAGCAGCTTGTCTATCCCAGTCTGAAGCTATTTCAGAAATGCCTGTCTTGTAAATGTGAAAAAAACTCAGGACACAAATATAGACATACAGAATGATCCCAATTTGTTTGAGACACATGTGTACGTGTGTGTGTGTGTGTGTGTGTGTGTGTGTGTATGTGTGTGTGTGTGTGTGTGTACAACTACATGAGCGGAGAGAGAAAATACAACTAAATGTCCTAAATTTGTCTCAAGATGGTAAATTTGGGGGGATTTTTACATTTTTAATATCTCATAATTTTTTGAAGTCCTGTGTTAATTATTCATCATTCAGGCTTCAATAAGGTCCTATACAGACATTGAGAAAGACGCTGCAAAATTCCCATCACCAAACACATTTCAGCTCTGTACGCTCTCAGCAGTGTTGCCTCGTTTTAGAGCCCCACCCCGTAGCCCAAGCTGGCCTGGAAGTCACTATGTAGACCAGGATGGCCTTGAACTCACAGAGATTCACCTGCCTGTGCCTTCTGAGTGCTGGGACTAAAGGCGTGCGTCACCACCCCAGGCAGTGTCTAAACTTTCAACAATCCTGAGCTCATCTTCATTTTGTAGATATGTGACTAAGACTTAGAAAAGTGAAAACAGGACTGGAGAGATGGCTCAGCAGTTAAAAGCACACACTGCTCTTCCAGGGGACCCAGGTTCAATTCCCAGGTCACATGTGGGCTGGCTCACAATCACCTATAACTCCAACTCCAAGGGCATCCAACACCTCTACCTTCCAGAGGTACACGAACTCACATACCTACATCTATTTACCCATAGTTAAAGATTTTAAATGAAATAAAATAAAAAGAAAGGCAAAAACAGATTCCAAGAGGTCAGAACAGAGGAACATAGTGGCACACACCTTTAATCTCTGCATTCGGGAGGCAGAGGCAGGTGGATCTCAGTAAGCTCATGGCCAGCCTGGTCTACATAGCAAGTTCGGGCCAGCTGGTGCTACAGGGAGATCCTGGTCAGAACAGGTGCTTGGGTGGCAATGCACCCGGAGAGAAAGCACAACAGTAGTAAGTCCACGCTGACTGCCTGGAACCTGATAAAATGCAAGACAGACACACAGGTCTAGGGCAGGGGCTGGGCCTGGACACTGCTGTCCCGGGACCGCACAAACTGCAGTAAGGCATCGAGTCAGAGGGAGGAAGTCCCGACTCCAAGGGGATGGCTGAGATCTTATCCCTTCCTTGTCTGTGCCTCAGTTACCTCTTCTGTAAGGCAGATGCCAATTCAACCACCTAGGTGGTTAGGAAGACAATGGAGAAGAGGGAGTCACAGAGCACACAGGCCGCTGCCCTGTCCACAGGAGCCCTCCATGAACCAACACTACCCGCTTGCACCACCCTGGTGCCCGCTCCTGGTTACCCTATCTGCACGCTCCACTCCGCCAGCCTTACTGGAAGCCATCAACAACTCTCTTATTCCAGCTCCTCCAAGCACAGCCCGACTCACCCACAGGGAGATGTAAATATTGTCCAAGGTCCAAGGGGCCTCTGTTTGCTAGAAGGCCCAGGAAAATACTAAGCCTTTCTTTGCTGGAGAAATTGTGCACATTTTCCAAAAGGGTAAAAAATTCTTGTTTGAAAGGTTTGCTTGGGGACTGAGAATTAAAATTTGTATTCCTAACCATCAAGAGAGTTTTCCGGGAAAACTTAAGTTTTGAAAATCAGTATAAAGATGGGCAAGCACACACACAGACACACACACACATACACACACATCACGCATGCGCACACACACAAATTAGTGCAAAGAAAGCTAGAGAAAAAAACAAAGGCAGTTTTGTTAATTTCACAAATACTCAAAAGGAGGGTGGTGATAGACACAAGGACAGAGGAAGGTGAGGATGAGGCTGCCCAGGTTTTCTGACACCTGTGCCATTTTTCTGAGCTAGCCTGTTGGAAGACTCCCGCGTCTGAGGAAATGCCTCACCTGCACTGTCAGTCTCAGCTAAAAGAAAGCAGTAAGTCTGTATGAGCCACAGAGAGTTCCCGTGTTCCATGCCCATTTATAGTCAGCTAGCCCCGGAAGGAAGGCAGGCTGTTTCCTGACCTTGGCACTCTGGCCCTAGCTCAGCATTTTCCTCTGACCACTGGCTAGGAATGGTTGCATTTTTAAAAAATATTTTATTATTTTTATTTTATGTGTATGAGTGTATTGCCTGCATGTATGTGAGCACACCCGTGTCGTGCAATGCCCCGGAGGTCAGAAGAGGGCTTCAGATTCCCCTGGTACCGGAGTTAAGGACTCAGCTAGCCCCGGAAGGAAGGCAGGCTGTTTCCTGACCTTGGCACTCTGGCCCTAGCTCAGCATTTTCCTCTGACCACTGGCTAGGAATGGTTGCATTTTTAAAAAATATTTTATTATTTTTATTTTATGTGTATGAGTGTATTGCCTGCATGTATGTGAGCACACCCTGTGTCCTGAAATGCCCATGGAGGTCAGAAGAGGGTATCAGATACCCTGGAACTGGAGTTACAGATGACTGTTAGCTGTCATGTGGGAGTTGGGAACTGAACCCAGGTCCTCTGCAAGAGCAGCTGGCTAGTGCTCTTAACTATTGAGCCATCTCTCCAGCCCCAACAGTG
>NW_008338533.1:3735992-3752247 GCF_000622305.1 Nannospalax galili | reverse complement strand
AAATAAATAAATAAATAAATAAATAAATAAATAAATAAATAAATAAGGATGCTGGGAACCAAACGCAGGTCCTCTGCAAAAGTAGCAAATGCTCTTAACTGCTGAGCCGTCACTCCAGCCTTGGAAAAGCATTTTTAAATGATTTTTTCTTTTTATTAAATTTGGGTGGGTTTTTTTTTTTTGACAATTTCATGCATATACCTAGTGCAGTGTCATCCTCTCTTATTTCGGTCAGAAAATGCATCTAAGAGAGCTGCGACGGACGGGTCCTTCCAGGAACCTCGTGGTTGTTAACGCTGTTTTGGGACCAAGGGAAGCGACCTGGAAATCAGTATTTAAACACTTTCATGAAGTGAGCTGCATGTCAAATGCAACAGGCTAAAGGATGGTAAGGTGCTGTAAAGGAGGCTTGGAATGCGTCCACAAGTCAGACCCTGTGTCTGCCTCCCTCTGGGCAGTTCTCGGTTCTTGTTGATGGGATTTCTTTTATCCAGTTGTCTGCACCACCGCAGCAGGTACTTAGTGCAGGACTCTAATTGATTTATATCCCTATTTGGCACCGCACCGCACCGCACACCGGATGTACTCTTCACTATACGGTCACGAAATTACGGAGTAACATCAGTGAAAGTCTGAAAGGCAGAGATAAACAAAACTCAAAGCAGTCCTTCCGTCGCCGAACATAACTGCATCTCAGTGTCAAGAGTCCACCTTTTCACATGTTACTTTGACCTGGAACTCACTATGTAGACCAGGATGGCCAACAACTCACAGAGGTCTGCCTGCCTCTGCCTCCTGAGTGCTGGGATTAAAGGTATGTGCCACCACACCTGGCACAGCATGAGGGTCAGTCCTGGCCCAAGAGTTCAGCTTTCTGCAACCTTTTTTTTCTTGAAGATTTATTTTATTTTTAATGAAGGGTACATGTATGTCTCTTTGTGGTATGTACACATGAGTACAGGTGCCTGCTGCCTGCAGAGGCCAGCAGAGGTTGTTGGATCCCCTAAAGCTGAAGCTGGAGTCTCAGACACTTGTGAGTTTTCCTACACAGGTGCTGGGAACTGAACTTGGGTCCTCTGGAAGAGCAAGAAGTGCTCTGGACCACTGAGCTGTCTCTCCAGCCATTCTCTGACATTTATAATGACTTCTACAGCATTCTGCAGCCAAGCTAGTCAGCTATGCAAACCACTTCACCTTGTACAAGCTGTTTGACCTTGGCCAGATTGCTTAACTGCTCTGTGTTCCAGTTTCCTTACCTATAGAAGGGAGCTGGGATAGTGACACCTATTTCTTTGGGTTCAACTAAATGGTGAATGCAAATCTCTTATGGAGGGCTGAGCAGAGGGGTCAGAGGTCTGGGCAGAGCGGGTCAGAGGGCTGGGCATGGCAGGTGAGAGGGCTAGGCACGGCGGGTCAGAGGGCTGGACAGAGCGAATCAGAGGGCTGGGCTCAGAGGGTCAGAGGGCTGTTGGTGATTATTTTCTCCTGCAGTCTTTACCACCAAAATCTGTGCAGCTATTGAGATTGGGATTGTTTTTGTGTCTCAGAAGAAAACTGCAGCTAGGGGAGTTCCCACTGCCATGTCATGGTTCTGGCTTTAGGTCCTAAGGTCGGTTTGGTTTATAGTCTTGGGGGTCAGACCCAGGGCCTTGCACACTTGCCCATGCTAGGAGAGCGCTCTACCACCGAGCTGCATTCCCAGCCCCACAGAGGTTTTTAAAGGCAGATGTGCAATGGTAGATATTTCTGCTTTTCACACCTTTGAAGACGAAGAGTCATAGTTCCCCAACATGACGCAATAGGAAGTATATCCTGTCACCCACAGCTCCGCTGTCTTGTGGAAAGCCTATAACTGCAATGGAATCAGGGCTTTCTATGAAACCTCAAATTTACAGTGCCTAGAAGGGGCAGAGAGCTCACTTTCAGCAGCACAGCACAGTCAAGCAAGTTCAGAATGCACAGCCTTCTGCAATACACACTGGCCATATATTTTCAACAGGTCAATGCCACAATCAAAAGAGAGGCAGGGGATGGGGCGGAGGGAGTAGTGAGACAGTCGGAGAATGTTCTAGATGGAAAGAGACACCGCGAAGGTGATGTGCCTGGCCCCATAGCAGGATGCTGATCTAAACTTCAAAGACCGTTACAGATTGCATATAAACAGAGTATTTAGAGAAGATAAGGGAGTTATTGGTAGTTTTGTCAGTTGTGATAATAGTACATAATTTTGTTTTTAAAAATCATGTTGAGCTGGGAGTGGTGGTGCACGCCTTTAATCCCAGCACTTGGGAGGCAGAGGCAGGTGGATCTCTGTGAGTTCAACATTAGCCTGGTCTACATAGAGAGTTCCAGGGGCTACAGGGAGACTGTCTCAAAAAAAAGGCCAAAAAATAAATAACTAAAAAGTAAATTACAGGGGCTGGAGAGATGGCTCAGCAGTTAAGAGCACTGACTGCTCTTGCAGAGGACCAGGGTTCGATGTCCAGCACCCACATGGAGGCTACAAACCATCCTTAACTCCAGTTCCAGGGGAATCCAAAGCCCTCTTCTGACCTCCGCGGCATTGCACAACATGTGTGTACTCATATACATGCAGGCAATACACTCATACACATAAAATAATAAATAAAAAATTTTTAAGAAGTAAATTACAGATATCAAGACAATCCTTTAAATTCTTTAACATGTTTTTTTGTTGTTTTTTTGTTTTGGGTTTTTTTTTTTTTTTTTTTTTTTTTGAGACAGGGTCTCTCTGTAGCCCTAGCTGGTCTGTAGACCAAGCTGGCCTTGAACTTGAACAGGGATCTGCCTGCCTCTGGTGCCCAAGTGCACCACCACACCTGGCTACAATTTACTTTTTTAAGTTTTCTCTTTTATTTTTTAAATTATGTGTATGTGTGGGATGTGTGTGTGCACGTGTGTACAGGTGCCCTCAAAGGCCAGAAGAGGGCGTCAGATCCCCTGTAACTGGAGCTCCAAGCTGTTGTGAGCTGCGTGGTATGGGTGCTGGGAACTGAGCTCTGTCTTCTGAAAGAGCAGTTGAGCTCTTAATTGTCGAACCATCTCTCCAGCCCCAGTGTAATTTACTTTTAAATGGAAACAAAAATTAAAATGTAGCACACATACAGCAAAACAGCACTAACTATTGAGCACAGGTACTGAAGCCGGTCTCTGGTGCCCCTGCACCGATCTTGAACCCCTTAGTGAGTTTGGACGTTTCCGTAATAAAAAGTGAATGAACAGACGTATTTTCCAAGCGAAGTAGCTGTGTGTGAGGTTTGAGGTGGCCTAGCACACCCCTCCTCAGTAGCACCCCCTGTCCAAATGTCTGTCGGAGACTGTAGCGTGCGGCTCAGCCCAGCTTCCTCACTGTACACAACTGAGAACTGTTCCATGTACATTTCATGAGGAGGGACACAGGGGAAAAAAACACACTAAGGTCACTGGCAAAGCCTCTTTAGTCATGTTTCTGAAAGGCAAACCTAAATCGCCTGGTTTTTGAGGCTGTAGTGCTTACTAAATCCTCTGGTTTGTGAGGGTGTAGTGCTTACTAAATCCTCTGGTTTGTGAGGGTGTAGTGCTTAGCTCTGGAATGAATCGATGATGGGATGAGGTAAATTTTGTTGTTTTTGAATTTGAATTTTGTTTTGAATTTGGTGATACTTATAATTCCCAGTGTTGGAGTTACAGGCATGGCTACCACAATGGGCTGTGCAGTTCACAGTAATACATGTTCATGGGGCTGGAAAGATGGCTCAGCAGTTAAGAGCACTGGCTACTCTTGCAGAGGACCCAGGTTTGATTTCCAACACCCACGTGGTGGCTTACAACCATCCGTAACTCCAGTTCCAAGGAAACCAATGCCCTCCTGACCTCCGTGGGCATTGTAAGACGGGTGCACTTATACACATGCAGGCAATACACTCATCACATAAAATTTTAAGAATACTAATAAATGTGTGTTTATAATGTAAGCTCACTAGGACCAGAAGTGCTACTTTGTTTTGTTCTGTTGCTACAGGGCTTTGCTATGTAGCCCAGACTTGACCTTATGATCCTCCTGCCTCAGCCTCCCAAGTGCTGGGGTACAGCAGTACAACTCCACACCCTGAAATATTTTTATTATTTATTTATTTAGCTGTCTCTATGTCTGTCTGTTTGGTTAGTTGGGTTTGTTTTGGAGGTGGTCTCCCTGCAGCCTCAGCTGATCTGGAACTCACTATCTAGACCAGACTAGCCTCTATGTCACAGAGACCTACCTGCCTCTGCCTCTGAATGCTAGGACTAATTGTTTGTTTGTTTGTTTGTTTGTTTGTTTAGGAGACAAGGTCTAGCTACCTAGCCCTGGCACTCTTGATGTAACCCACAATCCTCTCATCCTTCCAAGTGCTGAGTCTACAGCCGTGTGCCATTGCACTTGGCTCCCCTGCCCCCTACACACAGACAGTGTTCTCCTGTGTAGCCCAAACTGGTCTAGACACCCTTTGTAGACCAGGCTGACCTTGTGCCTTTGATGATCCTCCTGCCTTTGCCTCCCCAACACTGGCATTCTAGGCATGTGCCGCCATACCTTACTTAAAAAAAATGATTCTTGCTGATTTAGATAAAGATTGATCCACAAAGAAAGCAATCTATTAAATTTGGCCAGGCATGATGGCACACATCTTTAATCCCAGCATTGGGGAGGTAGATGTAGGCAGGTTGGCAGATCTCTGTGAGTTCAAGGCCAGCCAAGTCTACATAGTGAATTCCAGGCCAGCTGGGACTACAGGGAGACCTTATCTAAAAAAAAAAACAAGCTCTAGAATTCGAATTACTCATTCCCACTCCTAGGAGAGTAAATGCACTCACCCCCAGGTTCATAAACTCTATTTAACTTTCAAGCCAAGTTCACAGAAAATCACAAGTTTTCATTTCACTCTCTAGCAGTTTCCAAAAATAACATCTTAAATACATATCTCTTGGTCCAACCCACCACCCTGAGGATTTATTTTAAACTAAGACACAACTGGAACTAAGTAAACTCTCAGCTTCAGAACATAAGCCTCATATAGAAAGGTCCCTTCTACTCCGCCACCCTGGCAGTGAGACACAGTGGTGCTGGGGAATGAGCAGCAGGGGTGGAGAGCCTTCCTCACTAGTAACGGTCACTGAATGGAGTCTTTACTTATAGGGGAATGTCTACTCTCAAAGCACAGTGATGGCTCTCAGCCCTCAGTTCAGTAAAAACTTAGAATCCCCACCCCCCAGGTTCAAATCCCAGCACCCACATGGCATCTAACAGCTGTCCGTAACTCCAGTTGCAGGGGATCGAGACTCTTGTCCTCCGCAGGCATTGCAACGACACGGGTGCACATGCAGGCAATACACACACACATAAAAATAATAAATAAAATACATTTAAAAAGTTAGAATCCCAAGAAGACACATATTCTGACAAATAATCCAGTTCTAAATATCTTTTGTTTGTTTAGCTTAGAATAAAACTTAAGGGGCAGCAAGATGGCTCAGCGGGTAAAGACACTTGGCACGTGCAAACCTGACAACCTGAGTTCAAGCACCAGATCCCACTTAAGGTGGAAGGAGAGAAGACTCCACGAAGTTGTCCTCCAACCTCCATATGTGTACCATGACAGAGTGCCCACATGTCATGCGTACATAATAATAATAAAAATTGGAAATGAAAAAAAAATCGTTTTGTCTTTTTTGAGGCTGAGTCTCCCTTTAGCCCCAACTGACCTGGAATTCACTATGTAGACCAAGTTGTCCTCGAACTCACAAAGATCTGCCTGCCTCTGCCTCCCAAGGGCTGTGCCACCACACGGGGTGAAATTAAAAAATTTTAAGGAAATACTATTAATTAAAAAATAAGAACAGCCGGGTGTGGTGGCGCACACCTTTAATCCCAGCACTCAGGAGGCAGAGGCAGGCGGATCTTTGTGAGTTCAAGTCCAGCCTAGTCTACATAGTGAGTTCCAGGCCAGCCGGGGCTACAGGGAGACCCTGTCTCCAAAAGACCGAAAAAAAAAGAACAAACTGCAAGGCCAGCCTGATCTACCTAGCGAGTTTCAGGCCAGCTGGGGCTACAAGGAGCTGTCTCAAATAGATCAAAAAAATAAAAAAATTAAAAAAACCATGAACTGGTCCAGGGGATCTGACGCCCTCTTCTGACCTCCACAGGCATTGCACGACAAGGGTGCACTCACATGCAGGCAATACACTCATACACATAAAATAAAAATAATAAATAAATAAAGTAAATAAGAATAAGACCTCTAATGGGACAGCAGGGGACATAACTCACTGGTACCCTGTGTGGTAGGAGGCTGAGGCAGGAGGATTGCCATGATCTAGAGGCCAGTCTTGGCTTCACGGTCCATCCCAGGCCAGCATGGGCTAGAGTCAGAGCCTGTCTCAAAAAAAACAAAACAAAAAAAGAAATTGAGGGGCCAGCAAGATGGCTCAGCTGATAAAGGTACTTGCTGCCAGGCCTGACAACCTGAGTTCAATCCCCAGGACCCACACAATGGAAGGAGAGACCTGATTCCTGCAAGTTGTCTTCCGACTACTGCACACACACACACACACACACACACACACACACACCCCAACACACACACACTAAATACACGAACAAAATAAAAGATCTAGAATGAGTCATAGACGGTACAGAAAATAGCCTTTTCAAACAAACGCTAGTTGTGGTTGGTCCACAGTTTCTAAGAATGCAGTATGCAGATCTCAGGCGAAGAGCCAGCACGTTGCCGAATATCATCGCTGAATCCCCCTGATGTCCCACGTCGTGCTCGGCAAACTTCACAGGATACTCCTTCTATTCTTGTTTCTTTGAATTTTCCCACTTGCCCACAGTCAGCCTTCCTGGAACTTTCTCAGACGCTGGGCTACCTTTCCATCTCAAGAGAAAGAATTGAGATCCTCTGCAAAGATCCTTTTCCGGACGGTTTTCCGAAGAATTTCTGCAGAAGTGTTGGGCATCTGACTCTCGTGCACAGAGGAAGAAGCCGTGCACGCCTGGTTAAACCCAGATGATCTGACTTATCCATTGGTTCCTCCTTTGGAGCCGGCCTTGGCTGCAGTTGGTCAGCAGGTGACCCCTCCGCTCCTGGTATGAACTTGCACTAGGCTGAGCTGGAACTGGACAGGGTCCTCCCCACTTTTCTTCTCCACTTATCAACCAGCAGTAAATAGAACAAAATAGCACCTAAGTGAAATCGGATGGACATGCACTTCTAATTTAACTCTGGAAGAGCCAGAGCAAGTCCAAGGTCACAGAATAGACCTTAACAAAAGTTAGGCCACTACACGTGGTAGACACTGGTGACAGTCACAGCTATTTATTGGGCACTTGGTCTATACCAAGCATTGGACAGAGCATTTTACAGACGTTTCTTGTTTAACCTTCAGAAAACCTTCAGAAGTGGCTGGGTGTGGTGGCGCACGCCTTTAATCCCAGAGGCAGGCGGATCTCTGTGAATTCAAGGCCAGCCTGGCCTACATAGTGAGTTCCAGGCCAGCTGGGGCTACAGGGAGACCCTGTCTCAAAAAGACTAAAAAAAAAACCCTTCAGAAGTGAATTGTAGCTTGTGCTGCAGTAAAAGAAATTTCCGTGGATTGAAAACCTGGCCCTGGGGCTGGAGAGATGGCTCACCAGTTAAGAGCACTGGCTGCTCTTGCAGAGGCCCTGGGTTCGATTCCCAGCACCCACATGGCGGTTAACAACCATCTGTAGCTCCAGTTCCAGGCGATCTAACACCTTCCTCTGACCTCCACTGACATTGCACGACATGGGTGCACTTACACACGTGCACGCAATACACTCATACACATAAAAATAATAAAATATTTTCTAATAAAAGAAAACCCAGTCCCAACCAGGAAGACGTAGAGTTGTAGAAACTCGGGTCCATGTTGTCAGCCTCCCCGGGCTGCACGCCTCCCCACGATGGCACAGGGGAACATGGAACAGGGGGTACAGAGGACAAGGGCACGCCACTGCTCTTAGACCCTGACAAGCCAAGGGAAGCCAGCCACGAAGCAAGTGTTCATGCCCACTGTTCCTGTCTCGGGTCTGCTATGCAGCGATCTAGAAAGAGATCTTAAGATGAACGAGGGTCAAGGAGAAGGAAGGATCTTAGGCCGATGTTTCTGTTCTCTTCAACGCGCCAGGCAAATGATAGCTGCGCTTCACTGTGATGCGGGGGAGCTTCCAATTCAGTGAGAGGAATCCAGGAAGCAAAATGTTAACATGTGTCCACATGTATATGGTGTATGTTGTATGCACATGTGTATACATGCATATCTGCATTTGTGTGAATATATGTACACATACATGTGGGCACATGAGTGTGCGTGTGTGTGTATGTGCACGTGTGTGTGTGTGACGAGTCCCAGGCTTGGGGATGTCATGTCTAGGAGACAGCCCAGCTCCCTGTGCAGCTGGAATGGGAACGGCACCTGCTTGTGGTGCTTTGAGTTCAGGTGCAGAGGTCTGGATTCCCTAAATCCCCACAGTCCCCTTCAGTTCCGCACAGGGAAAGGTCCTGGTTCTGTGTGTGACCTGACTCTGAAGACATGTCTCCTCTCTCTGCACTCCAGCCTCCAATGGGGTGCATTGGTGAACCCTAGGCCCTTGCAATTTGAACTCTGAAACTCTGACATCAAAGCTGGGATTCCTAATGCTGGGGGTCACTGACCTCACCCTGGAGTCACCTATGTCCCCTGTCTATAGGCAGTTGACTCCATGACAAGGGTCAACTACCTGATGGTGTAACCACTTCTGTGTGAATCAGAGAAGAGAAAAGAGACATTGTAATGCTACAAAGCAAAGCTGGTTTTCACTCTATCTTTATTAGTGGATGAATCGTTTCTTTCTTTTTTTAGGTAGGGTCGCTTTCCAGCCCAGGCTGCTCTTGAACTCACGGTGACCCTCTTGCTTCAGCCTCCCCGGTGCTGAGAACACAGGTACCCACCACCACATCTGGCCTTCACTGAACTTTTATTGCATGCCTACCAAGTTCAAAACCAGTCTTAAGCAGACAAACTCTCTATCATGCAGCCTGGATTCCCAGGGCTTCAGCACTGAACAGCGATTGGTTAAAGTACGGTAGAGCTTTCAGAATTAGGAGCTACTCCCTAAACCCACACTTCCTCAGTGCCCCCCACCTTCTTTCTTTTCTGGCTTTTCTATCATTTTCTTTCTTTCCTTTTCCTTTTTAAATTAAATGTAGTTGTTTTTCACTCTTTCACACACGTATTTGATGAGTTTTAATCCTTATCTCCACCTCCTTCTCTAGTTGACTCCCTTCTTCCCAACCCATGTCTTGTGTGTGCGTGTGAGAGAGACAGAGACAGAGAGAGAGACAGAGAGAGACAGAGAAAGAGAGAGACAGAGACAGAGAGACCCGCTGAGTTTAGTTAGGGAGGGAGGTTATTTCTGGAGTGAGGGCAACTGATCAGTAGCTTACCACTGAAGATCACGACACCCCTTCCACCAGGCACCACTATCAAAACTCCCTCCAGTAGTTGTGGGGCCCCATGAACGCTTCCCCTCTCATGATGAAATGTCGACAGGCCCAAGCTTGTTCGGATCTTATGCAGATAACTACAGCTGCTGTGAGTTCAGGAGTGCATCTGCCCTGTTAAGTCCAGAAGACACTTTTCGCAGCACCCCTGTCCCCTCTCTGACTCTTAGAATCTGTCTGCTGACTCCTCTTCTAGGATGTTCCCTGAGCCTTGGGGGTGGGGTGTGTGTGTGTGTGTGTGTGTGTGTGTGTGTGTGATGTGCTGTTTAGGGCCTATTGCTTAGGACCTAGCATTCCACAGTCACATTCTCTACAGTTTAGCCAGTTCTGAGTCTCAGTATTAACACAAAAATCCCCTCAAAAAGAAGCTTCTCTGACCAGGCCATGAGCTGCACTGATCCCTGGTACAAAGACAAACACTTAGGTTTGATACTATGCCCATTTAGCAAACTAGTAGTGGACTGGAATTCCCTTTGTGGCTGACCCTGAATTCCTGGTCCTCCGTCTCTACCTTCAGAGAGCAGAGATTACAGGCCTGTGGCTCAGCTCTGAAATCCAGGTCCTCAACTCACCACTTAGTGCCTTTCCAAGCCCCCTTCCGGGGGTGGGGGGGCACTCACTGCTCTGAGTCCTTTAGCCAAACTGCTATCATCTCTTCGGGCTCCCATCATTCTCTGGGTTCATCTGCCTCCTCTCATTGGTTAAATAGTGATTGAGGGCTGGAGAGATGGCTCAGCAGTTAAGAGCACTGACTGCTCTTGCAGAGGACCTGGGTTCGATTCTCAGCACCCACATGGCAGCTCTGAACCGTCCTTAACTCCAGTTCCAGGGGAATCCGAAGCCCCCTTCTGACCTCTGAAACATTGCATGACATGGGTGCACTCACATACATGCAGGCAACACACTCATACATATAAAATAAACATAATAAAATATTTTAAAAAAACAGTGATTGAGCCTCTATCTATTGGGGGGTTTTGAGACAGGGTCTGGTTATACAGCTCTGGATAGCCTGATACTGTCTAGTCCAGGCTAGCCTCGAACTTCTGGCTATCCTCCTGCCTTGGGGTCCCAAGTACTGGATTTCAGGAATCCTATCATGCTTGGTGCTGTTTTGAAAAGTAAAACCGGCTGGCCATGGTAGCACATGCCTTTAGTCTCAGCATTTGGGAGGCAGGGGCAGGTGAATTTCTGTGAGTTCAAGGCCAGCCTGATCTACACAGTGAGTTCCAGGCTAGCCCCACTACAGGGAGACCCTGTCTAAAAAAAAAAAAAAAAAAAAAAAAAAAAAAAAAGAAAAAAAGAAAAGTAAAGTAAAACAAATACAAAACGTAGGCAATGTCTCCTTTATTTCATTTCATTCTCTTTGAGGTAAAAAATAAATGATTAAATAAATAAATAAGCAATATTTCCCTCCTTCCCCTCCCCTCCCCCTCCTCCTCCTGATCCTCCTGACTCCACCTCATAAGTGCTGGGATTACAGTTGTATGCCACCATGCCTGGTAATTTTTTTAAACCTCAAATTTACAAGAAAGCCACATAAAAGCCAGGGATGGTTGTGCAGGCCTGTAGTTGCAGCATTGTGGGGGGGGGGGTGCTGAGGCAGGAGGATCAGGAATTCAAGGCCAGCCTCAGCTACACAGGAAGTTCAAGGCAGCCTGCGCTACATAAGACCTTGTCTCAAAAGAAACATAGAAAGGAGAGGAGGGAGAGGAGGAGGGAAGAGGGGGGAGGAGGGGAGGACAGGGGAGGAGGGAGAGGAGGAGGGGGAGGAAGAGAAAGAGGAGGAGAGACGATGGTCACAATATTACAAAGACATTAATATACCCTGTATCTGAAACCTTTGGGTGCATTATTTTAGCCCCACCTCCCGGCACACATTGAGGTTTATTGGTCTTAACAATTTTGGGATTTTAGAGGCAATGTTGTCCACTTAACCATCATGCCTCAAGTCTTTAATATTTCTGTGTATATTTTCTTTAAAAATCCTCAGCAAGTTATCTACTTCAGGAAATTAAATATTAATGCAACACTTCTATCTAATCTAACTTCATATGCTAAATGTTTCTAGTTGGCCTAGTTCTGTCTTGGCATTTCCCATCCAGCACAGGTTCTGGTTTGGGATCGCAGATTACAGTCAGTGCTCCTGTTTCCTGGAGTACAGAATCTTCATTTTCTTTCTCTTTTATACTAGTGACTCTTTTTTTTTTTTTCGGTCTTTTTGAGACAGGGTCCCTCTGTAGGCCCAGCTGGCCTGGAACTCACTGTGTAGACCAGGCTGACCTTGAACTCACAGAGATACACCTGCTTCTGCCTCCCAAGTGCTTGGGACCACAGGTGTGTGCTAGCACACCTGGCCCCCTAGTGGTATTTTTGAATGGTAAAGGCTTCTTTCTGGGTTTTGTGGTGGATTTTGTTGTGTTTGAGACAAGGTCTCCCTATGGCCCCAGCTGGCTTGGAACTCACTATGTAAATCAGGCTGTCCTTAGTCTCACAAAGATCCACCTGCCTCTGCCTCTCTAGTGCTGGGGTTAAAGGTGGGTGCCAACCTGCCCCATGTGTTCTTTTTGAAACAAAGTCTCATCTAGTCCAGGCTGGTGTCGAGCTCCATAAGTAGGGATGGGAACCTTGAACTCCTGATGCCTCTGCCTAGTGTGTGTGTGTGTGTGTGTGTGTGTGTGTGTGTGTGTGTGTTTAGGGGACAACTTGTAGGAATTAACTCTCTCCTTCCACCATGTAGGTCCTGGGGCTTGAACTCAAGTCTCCAGGCTTGGAGGCAGGCACTTTTACCTGCCCAGCCATCTCACAAGCCCCCGTTTTAAATAAAATCTTTAAAAAATAATTTTACAATCCAAATGTACAAAAATGCTTTTAAATATTTAGTTAGTTAGAAACCCAGTCTGGCTTTTTACTCCAGACTGACCTTGGACTCACTTTATAGCAAAGGCTGAACCCATAATCTTCCTGCCTCACTTCCCAAGTGCTAGGGTTGTGCATACACCCCACACCTGGACTTGCTTCATTCTTTTCTTCTCTTTTCTTTTTTTGAGAGAGGGTTTTTCCCTGTATCCCCAGCTGGCCTAGAATTCCCTATGCAGACCATGCTGACCTCACAGAGATCCATCTTAAAGGGTGGGCCACCATGCCTGGCTACATGGTTGGGTTTTTTTGTTTGTTTGTTTTGTTTTGTTTTTTAAGAGACTGAGTTTCAGGCAGGAGCCAGCACTCCTGGCTGAAATCCCATCACCCTGGAGGTAGAGGTAAGGGATCAGGAGTTCAAGGTCATTCTTGGAGGCAGCCTGGAATACATGAAGTCCTGTCTCAAAACAACAAAAGATTGATGTCTTTGCTGCTAATTCCTTCTGGAGTTTGTAATTATTGTGCAAATTTTCAACTCAGGGTTGAAAAAATGGACTTGGTTGATTTCTGTTGGGTGCCTCACTCCTGCCTCTAACTGCAGCTACAAGGGACCTAACAATCTTTTCTGGTCTCTGAAGGCCCCTGCAAGCATGCACCTATATCCCCACAGAGACACACACATACACTCACGTCATTTAAAATAAAAATAAACCTTTAAAAAAAATTTGAATTCAAAACTGGATCTCTGACTACAGATTTGCCTGAGGGCTGGTGAGATGGCTCAGTAGACAAAGGGGTAAGTTCCATCCCCAGGACCCACACAGTGGAAGGAGGGAACTAACTCCAGCAAGTTTCGTCTGACTTCCACATGGGTACCCACACACATACACACAAAATAAATAGATGTAAAAAATTTAATTATAACATTAGGAAACTGTGGGAAAGGGGTAAAGTGGTTTTGAGGGGCTGTTTGTCTGTTTTGTTTGTGAGAGAGTCTCACTCTGTAGCTCAGGCTGGCCTGGAATGCCAGGTAATCCTTATACCTCAGTCTCCTAATATGGGGTTACCAGTGCAAGCCACCATACCTGGCAGAAATTGGAATTTGTTTTAAAAGCTCCACTATAAGAATGTGAAATGAAATTAATCTTCTCTACCTATTTCATTCTCCCAAATTTCAGTAAAATGAAAAATGTTAAATTCAAGAAAAAGCTTTCAGACACTAATAAACCACGCTGCTCAAACCACACCCGGGGTGTTCTAATATAATCTCTCTTGCTAAACACTTCCCATCTTTGGACAGCAAATAAACCCTTTGCCCTTGTCTGAGAGAGCACCAGACTTTTATCAAGTCTTGGTAAATACTGAAAATCTCATGGTTATCCAATGCCTCCGTGTGGTAGGAAAATATCTTAGTTCTGTCTCGGCTTCCTGTGACAATAACACTCAGGACCAGCAAGGGGGCAAGGCACAGGGTCTCAGGGGTCTCTCTCTCTCTCTCTCTCTCTCTCTCTCTCTCTCTCTGTGTGTGTGTGTGTGTGTGTGTGTGTGTGTGTGTGTGTGTGTGTGTGCCCATCCTCTTCCCTTTTTTCTCCTCTATGAGAAAATCATTGAAATTGAACCGGGGCTTTTTTTTGTTTAGTGAACTTTCCATATCTTCACATATAAAGAACAGATTTTCAGCCACAGAGTGATTATAAGGCAGTGCGTGGACTGAAACTCACAGTGAGCCCATCTTTTCCAGACAAGTTTTAAAGAAATCTGTAAAATTCCAAACATAAGTCATTAAGATATTTTTGTCTGACAGAAAAAAATCTTTTCTATTTGACTATAAGAAAGTTTTAATACCAATATTAGAAGTGATACAGTCCTGTAATCCCAGCATTGGGAGGCTGAGGCAGGAGGATTGCCACAAATTCAAAGCCAGGCTGGTCTCAAATAATAAAAATGAAAACTGAGGGGCTAGGGAGATGGCTCAGTGCTTAAGAACACTGGTTGTTCTTGCAGGAGACCCAGGTTCGAATCCCAGCACACACATGGCAGTTAACAACTGTCTGTAACTCATCTCTTCTGACCTCTGCAGGCATTGCATGACACAGGTGCACTTACCTACATGCAGGCAATACACGCACACACATAAAATAAAAATAAATATTTTTTAAAAAATGAAAACTGAGGGGCTACAGAGACGGCTCAGTGGTTAAGAACACTGGTTGTTCTTGCAGAGGACCCAGGTTCGAATCCCAGCACCCACATAGTGGCTACAAACCTTAACTCCAGTTCCAGGGGAATCCATTGCCCTCTTCTGACCTCTGCAGCATTGCGCAACATGGGTGCACTCACATACATGTAGGCAATACACTCATACACATAAAATATATTTTTTAAAAAAATGAAAACTGAGCCAAGTGTTGTAGTGTACGCCTTTAGCTCCACCACTTGGGAAGCAGAGGCAAGAGGATCATTGTAAGGCTAGCCGGGTCTACATAGTGAGTTCCAGGTCAGCTGTGGCTACATAGTGAGACCCTGTCTTAAAAAAAAAAACAAAACAAAATCAGCAACAATCAAAAAGAAAACACATCTATCTATCTATCATCTATCTAATTTGTTACTGTTGTTGCTTTTTTTTTTTTGTCTTTTTGAGACAGGGTCTCCCTGTAGCCCCAGCTGGCCTGGAACTCACTATGTAGCCCAGGCTGGCCTTGAACTCACCATGCCCAGCCTGCTTGTTTTTTTCTTTTTGAGATTTTGAGATAAGATTTCACTCTATAGCCCAGATTGGACTAGAATTCACTTTGTAGCCCAGGCTGGCCTTGAACTTGCAGTGATCTTCCTGTCTCTGCCTCCTGAGTATTGGATTATAGACCATGCCCAACCAAAAAACACTACATTAACAAATGTCAATTTCCTTGACAATTCTTTGGATTTGGTTACGTTTGTGTTTCCAGACAGGGTCTGCCTAGGTAGCTCAGCCTGGCTTTCACCTTGTGGCAGGCAATACTCCTGCCTCTGCCTCCCAAGTGCTAGGAACAGAGGCTTGTGCTACCCTCCCAGTTTTGACAGTCCTAGGAAATAAAATTGGACAAAGAGCTCCGTTATCTTTACGAAGCACTGGGATTTCAGTGAAATATTCCCCATGCTTAAAATTGAGACTGGGTTTCTTTGTTTTGAATCACGTACTTTATCTCATCTCTGAGAAGCCAGCCAGTGCCTTGACCTTCAAGTGCCTCACTTAAAACTACTTGATACTCAATGGGCGTGGTGGTGCATGGCTTTAATGCTAGCACTCAGGAGGCAGAGGCAGGCTGATGTCTGTGAGACTGAGGTCAACAAAAAGTATTTGATACCCTTTAAGGAGGACTTGAAGAGACCTGGCTCATTCTGACAGCCAGATGCAGATTCTGGTAAGACCTGAAGCCCACGTTCACTACACCACCAGGATGTCAGTGTCCAACCCCTTGAACTTGTTTTTTTAATTTTTCAGTGTAAACTGAGCAGTCCAGGGAGAGCATTCAGTGCTTTGTAGCCTTTGTTTGCACATGATCACAAGTAACTGCTGCCTCTGGGGGAAGTTGGGAGTCGGCGGAGGATACTTTAAAAAAAAGTAACATGAAAATATATCCACAAATGTAAAATAAATAAACAGTGATGGTTATTCTTAGGATGGGGAACTTAAATAGCGGTCCATGGTTTATACACACAAATGTTACAGATTCTGTGATTTCCTCAGCACATCCATCTTCCCACCTCCCCACTTGACTGCTAACGATTTAGGTTTCTTTTTTTTTAATATTTTATTTATTATTTTTATTTTATGTATAAAAGTGTATTGCCTGCATGTATGTGAGTGCACCCGT
>NW_008338533.1:3731432-3735806 GCF_000622305.1 Nannospalax galili | reverse complement strand
CAGAAGAGGGCTTCAGATTCCCCTGGAACTGGAGTTAAGGACAGTTCATAGCTGCCATGTGGGAGCTGGGAATTGAACCCGGGTCCTCTGCAAGAGCAGTCAGTGCTCTTAACCACTGAGCCATCTCTCCAGTCTGATTTAGGTTTCTTAAAACAGAGTCTCGTGCAGCCCAGATTGGCCCGGAACTTACTGTCTCAGAGCCTGGCCTGGCACTCCTCCTAATCCTCTTGCCCTTCAATTCTTGACCTTCCTGTGTACACCTTCCAACCCACACCATCACACTGGGCTGATGGTGCATTCTTGAAAACATCATCAGAGCCCTTTGTATATAATATCTTTTTCTTGAATATAATCAAGGTTCCTCTTCTACACCAATATTGCCAGGACCAACAAGGTCATCTGTGGGTAGTAAAGGTCATCTTTGCTATTTGCCACCAATGCCAATGTATTGCATGACCTTGGATAAAATATGTAGGGTTTCTCCTTTTCTTCTCTGTTACCTCTCCTTCTGTAGCACAAATGTAAGCTAGAAAATGGGCTTTCTTTCTCCTTCCTTCCTTCCCTCCCTCCTTCCTTCCTTCCCTCCCTCCCTCCCTCCTTCTCTCCCTCCCTCCCTCCTTCCCTCCTTCCTTCTCTCCCTCCCTCCCTCCTTCCCTCCTTCCTCAATTCTGGTTTGTCATTTCCACCAGATATATCCTCTTATCACATACACTTACTAAATATAGAGGTATTTATTTGCTTTAGTTATTGCTGTTTGCTTGGTTATTTATTTTGAGATTGAGTCTCATATTGTCCAGGCTGGCTTCAACCTATGCAGTCAAAGAAGGCCTTGAACATCTGCATATAACCAAAGCTGGTCTCAAACTCACTATACAGCTGATAATGAACTTGAACTTCTGACTAAATTTTTTTTCTACAATACTCATCATCAAATCCGAGTCTTAAAGATCCCAGGTCCTGGGCTGGAGAGATGACTCAGTGGTTAAGCACACTATCTGCTTTTTGTTGTTGTTGTTTTTTAACTTTTTAAAAATTTTTATTATTTTTATATGTACACATGTATTGCCTGTGTGTAGGTAAGTGCACCCGTGTAGTTCAATGTCCATGGAGGTCAGAAGTGCCTGTCAGATCCCCTGGGACTGGAGTTATAGTTGTTAGCTGCCATGTGGGTGCTGGGATTTGAACCCGGGTCTTCGGCACCACATGGGTGCACTTACATTCTTACAGGCAATACACTCATACATATAAAATAAAATCAAAATTATAAAAATAAAATATAAAAAAAAGATCCCAGTTCCTAACAAAATGCCTTAGAACAGGGTCAGGCTGAAATCATTAATTCACTTGGCAGAACAGTAATAAACCATGTTCACTGTGGTTAAGCATTCTATCCTGCCCGTCAATAAATCCGGGCATTCTTGCCCTTTATCGATGAGGAACTGAGGCCAGGGGGCTCAACTTGGGTCCTTAAACCTTACAGTTAAGAGTCAGGCTACAGGTGTAGATCAGTGGTACAGCACTTGTCTAACGTGTCAGTAAAACATTAGAAATTTGAAAAAGAAACAACTGCGTATTTAGAATGTTCGATGTAAAGATCATTCTCTTTTTTAATTAAAAACGTATCAGCATATTTAGTATTAGGTTTCATTATGGTATTTCAAACAAAATCTGCTTTCATCAATTCTCCACCCAATCTTAAGATTAGTCTCCTGAAAGGACTGGACTCCTTTCTACACATTTTGAGGTCTTTATTTCACTTCAGCAGGTCTTTCTAACAGCATAAAGCACCAACCCGCCCTACTGTGGATTATAGATTAGGGTTATAGTACACACAAGGAGGCTGGAGTCTCCTAGACAGCTACTGGGAAAGCACTTCCCTGTATGGAAAGAGCACTCAGAGTTCGTGATCTATTTCCTTAGGGACCATTCCAACCCGAGAATAGCAATAGGACAAAACATTTTGTTTTACTTATATAGGGGCTGGAGAGATGGCTCAGCGGTTAACAGTGTGTGCTCCTCTTAAAGACAACCTGAGTTCAGTTCCCAGCATCCGTTTCAGGTGGCTCACAACTGCCTGTAACTCCAGCTCCAGGGAGCTCAGACACCACCTCCTCACACGCCCACACACAGACACAGTCACACACACACACACACATACACACACACACATAATTTTTTTAATCTTTAAAAATATAGTCAGCATCCAAGTATACAATTTATACTAACTTTGTTTGTCTGTTTGTTGAAACAGTACGTAGCCCTGGCTGGCCTGGAACTCATTATGATGACCAGGTCAGTCTCAAACTCCCAGAGATCTGAGTGCTCCTGAGCACTGCGACTAAAGGTGTACACCAGCATGTCTGGTCTTATGCTAAGCAATTCATCCTCTGTCCTAGTTGCTTCATCAAATCAAATCTTTTCTTTTCCTATGGTCTCTGTCAGCTCTTTTCCTTATACATGCATGATTTTTCTATCTTTTCTGGTTGAACTCATAGGCTAGATACTTTTTTTTTTCAGTGCTGGAGATTGAGCTCAGAGTTTTGTGCACAGTAGGCCAGTGCTCTACCACTGAGCTACATCCCTAGCTTACACAAACACATACACACACACGCACATACAATTTATTTTTTATGTGTGGGTGCCCACAGGTGTCATGGCATTTGTGTGGAGGTCAGAAAACAGCTCATAGGAGTCAGCTCACTCTCTCCACCATACAAGTCCTGGGATTGAACTCAGGTCTTGGGGCTCAGCAGCAAGTGCCTTTACTTGATGACACAAGCTCTATGATCCTACACACATATTTTAAAATATCAGAAATCTAAATTTCACAAGAGAAATGTTTCATTCGGTGGTACTTGATATTGAACCTGGGGCCTCATGAGTGCTAGGCAAAGTCTCTACCACTGAACTACATCCCGGAAATATCCATCTTAATAACCACCTTTTGATAATTTTCCTCAGCCCTAGTAAGTTCAGGGTATTTACTTTTTGTCTTCCATCAGCAGTACAAAAAGGATGCAGTCTAGTTTTAAGAAATGTTTTGGTGCTGGGCACAGGGGTGTGTTCCCTGTAATCCCAGCACTCAGGAGATGGAGGCTGGAGGATCAGGAGCTCAAGGTCATCCTCAGCTACACAGTGAATTTGAGGCCAGCCTGGGCTACATGAGACTCTGTTCCATCTTTTCAAAGCTCATAGGGCAGGGAATGCCACCATCTTCATCAGCTCTACCAGGATATGTGAAACCAAACATCCAGGTTTACATGTGGTGATTTTCTTCAAAACACATATTTTGGGTAATGGAGGGGCTGCTCTTTCTGGAGGCTCAAATCATGACCAGTAAGGACTCTTGCAGTTTTCACACTCCTAGCTTACAGGTTTCCTTAAGACTGTGCAGAGTGCACGATTACTTTATGAACCTTAATACGGTGGAAGGGGTTTGGCTGGGTCGTAGAACCCAGGTCGCTTTCCCGGGTACTGGACAGCCATCAGCCTCCTTTATGTCTTGTGTTGTAACTGAAGCCACTGTTGCCATGGGAAGTGACGGCAGTTTGAATGAGATAATTTAAAGCGGACCGTGGAAGTCTAAGGAGGGTTGTCTGCTGCACGGTCAAGCTCCTGTGTGTGTGACACTGTTGTACTTGGGTGGGTGGCATCCTTTCCCTTCAACTTCAACGACATACAGGTAAGAAACAAAGCCCTGATTTGATGGCTGAATGTTTTAAAAACCAAATCTGGTACAGTGCTAAGGAGAAATTTAGTGGCACTGCTAAATCACAATTTAGTGTGATTGTTATAAAAATATTTGAGCTTGTATGGGAGCAAAAGGAGCTACGGCGGTCCCTAGAACTTCCCAGGAATTTCTAGAAACCAGACTTGATTGAATGCAAAGCTCCAAATCCTGTCATATTGTGATCTCTCTCAGTGTCCAACCGACTGCAGATCCTCGGGCGTCAGGAAGGCCCACCACGTTCATAAAGCACCCCTTCTACAACCGGTGAAGGGGGTTCGCACTGCAAATCGCACGTACCCGGAGCCTGCGCAGAAAAGCAGGTCTGGGGTCTTTCCCAGGATGTGACCTCTGCTCCCAGCCGGGCGACGGCGGAGGGAGAAGCCCGGGCAGCCCAGGTCCTTCTCTCCTCCTCCTCCCCTCCCTGTAAGCCGAGCACTTTTGGGGGGCGTCCGAAGTCCTCCGGGATGCCACCTTCTGCACTCATCGGCCCCTCCTCCCTCCACCCCCACGCGCCCCTCCCCAAAGCCCGGGTGGAAGCACTGGCTCCCTGGGCCCGGGTTCCAGCTGCCCCGGCGGCCCCGCCCTCCCGGGGGGGCGCTCGGCCTGCCTCGGAAGTGGCTCGGGGTCGCTCGGCAGACCCCCAG
>NW_008338533.1:3726890-3730921 GCF_000622305.1 Nannospalax galili | reverse complement strand
GGGGCTGGCGGCGCCCGGCCGTTCCCGTCTCCTCCCCCCGCGTGTCCGCGGCCCCCGCGTGTGCGCCGCGCCCCGAGCCTCCGCCGGGGGGGGCGCCCTGCTGACCCGCCCCCCCATGGCCGGCGCTTCCGTTCTGTCCTCCCTGCAGGGGCCGTTCTCGGGTGGGTGGGGGGTTCGCTATGTCTGATGACGATTCGAGGGCCAGCAGCAGCTCCTCCTCGTCCTCGTCGTCCACGCAGCAGCCCGAGAAGGAAGCCAGCACCCCCAGGAAGAAGGACAGCAAAGTCAGCATGAGCAAGAACTCGAAGCTGCTCTCCACCAGCGCCAAGAGGTACCCGGGCCGCGGGCGCATGCCGGGGTTGGGGGGTCAGGGAGGACCTCGGGGGCCGGGCGGTGTCCCCACGGCCGCCCCGGGTCCCGGGATGCCCCTGTGCACGCAGCAGCCTGCGGGCCTGCTGCAGGCTGGCCGAAGTTTGCCGGAATGCTCATCGCTTTGATGAGGGGCTCCCGTCTGCCCCCAGAGGCTTCCTCCCCAGGCTGGCACCCTGCTTGGTGATCAGCAGCACCTTCCCAGGGACTCTGCCACCCTGGGTTCTGACCATCCTACTTCCTCCACCTGTTGCCAGGATGATGTCTTTTCCATAAACTGCTCAAGGAAGAGCTAACTCCCATTAGTGGCCGAGGAGTTGGGGAGGGGATGTTCTCTGGTGCCACTGAGTGAGCCTTTTCTGGCTCAGAGAGTTGAGGCAGATGAAGAAATAAGTGAATTGGTTGTAAAATGGTCACTCCGGGTATTTCAGGAGGGTCTTTTTTCTGTTTAAGAACTTCAGTGTGACAGTTTTTAGGGAGATTTTTTTTTTCTTCCATGCTGTTTGATATCTGTGTGTGTGTGTGTGTGTGTGTGTGTGTGTGTGTGTTGTTGTTTTTAATCACAGCAACAGAAAAGTAGTTTAAGACAGGGTCTGGTTCTCTAGGCCAGGTTAGCCTTGAACTCAAAGCATCACAGTACTGTGATCCTGCCTCAGCCTCCTGAGTGCTGGGATTCCAGGCAAGAGCCACTACACCCAGCTTTGATGTCTTATTATGATGTAAAAATCTTATTTCACCTTTAAAAAAAAACATTGAATTCAAGTGCCTTTTCCTCTTTTTCTTAACATCTCTGAAGTCAGGTGGAACCTCTCATCCTTCAGTAACATCCTCTGAGCCTTGTGATCCTTAAAATAACCCCTAGCAGATACCTGGGCACCCCCAGACATCTTTTCATTGATCTCCCTTCATCCAGAGAGTTGTTGAACTTCTAAGTGACAAGATGACAGTAAGGAACCCAAACAGTGGGCTAGATGGGGTGCTAGTCTTTAAAGCACCGAAGATGGTGTGTATCCAATGACTTCAGGTCTCTGCTGAGTAGAGAGCCTGGAACTCAGACTCTGACAGTACGTTCTGTTTTTCCTCCCTGACCTGGAATTCAGAAACTTTGGGGTTGTGTTAGCGACCTAACCGTAGGCTGATGGAGTGGGTTCAGCTTATTTTAAATCGTGTGCAGGTTTTGACAGAAGTGGCATGCCTTGGTGTGATGCTCATTGGTTTGGTGCTGCTGCAGCCACTGGGGTCCTGACTGGCCCTCTTGATTATCTGCCCTCTTGCCCTGGATGGCCAATCTTTAAGTCTCCTCTCCCCCAACCCTCCTAGCTCTCCATTCTTACCAGGCCTTGGCCTGACCTGACTCACTGCAAGCTGTTAGCTTTAGGTCAGTGGTGTTTTCATATTGTACTAGGCATCCCTGGTGTGCATGAGTGTATTGGGAGAAAATGTATAGGTAAATAAAAAGTAGTTTGCTTTTTGTCAGTGTAGTACAAACAGGATTTTTTCCACCTAGACACAATTCATTTATGCTAAAGAAGTTAAAAACTTATCTGAGAGGCAAATCTGGTGATGCGCTCCTTTAATTCTACTACTTGGGGGGCAGAGGCCGAAGATCTCGGTGAGTTGAAGGACAGCCTGGTCTATATTACCAGTTCCAGGCCAGCCAGGGCTACAAAGTGAGACCCTGTCTCAAAACAGAAAATAAAGATTGTATTTGGTAGCTGAGATGGTCAAGTGCTGGCCTAGTGTTCATGGGTTCAATTGCCAGCTGCATGGGCATGGTAGCATAGGCCTATAATCTCAGCACTCAGGAGGCAGAGGCAAGAGGCTCCTCAGTTTGAGGCCATCCTTGGCTACCTACTTGAGTTCCTGGCTAGTCTGGGCTTCCTTGAGAGCCTTTCTAAAACAAACCAAAATCAAACAAGCAAAAACATCTAGGAAGGAAATGCTAAGGTGTAAGACTGGAAGGCGGGAAGCAGTCAGTGGTCATTTCACCTCAGAGTTCACAGTTGTGTGCTTAATGCGGTGAATTTGGGTTCCTAGGTAGCCTGCAGAAACTGGCTGTTTGTGTTGGTGCTAAGGCTGACATCAAAAAGTAAAAAGTGGACAGCGTAGCTAAGAAAAACATTGGGGGGCGTTGGTATTGGGGGACATTGATATTGGGGGACGTTGGTATTGGGCGACATTGATATTGGGGGATGCTGTAGAGGCTGCTCTGTAGACATTGATTTTGGAAGGGGCATGTGTGCAGGAGATGGCAGGAAAGGGAAGCCTCGATTAATTGGCAGATTAACATGTTCCACTCATTGGAAAGTGTTTTCTAAACCCGGGTACAGGAAAGTACCATGCAGACTGGGAGTGAGCTAAGCTCGATGCCCTCCTGGGACTGGCTCTTGCAGATCTGTGGTTGGAGCTCTGCAAGGTGCTGGTTGAGATGAGGTGGTAAAATGGCATTACACCTAAAAAAGATTTTGCATTACAATTTTGTGTGTGTTTTCCTGTGTATGCTTGGATGCAGGCATGTCACAACACGTGTGGAGGTCAGAGGGCAACTGGCTGGAGTCTGTTCTCTCCCTCTACCATGTGGGTCCTGGGGAATTCAATTTAGGTCTGTAGCACCAGCTGGCCTGGAACTTGGTATGTAGACCAGGCTGGCCTCACAGAGATCTGCCTGCCTCTCCTTCTGGAGTGCTGGGATTAAAGGTATGTGCCACTATGCCCAGCCTGTTAGGCCTTTTTTAAAGTATATATATGAGTGTATTTGACAGCATGTGTATAAGTGTACCTATGTCGTTCAAGGCTGGCAGAGGTCAGAAGAGGGATATCAGATCCCCTGGAACTGGAGTTACAGACGGTTGTTAGCTGCCATGTGGGTGCTGGGATTCAAACACTGGTCCTCTGCAAGAGCAGCCAGTGCTCTAACCACCGAGCCATCTCTCCAGCCCCTTGTGCTTTAAGTTTTAAAGGAGCAGCTACCTACCTTTTCAGAGCTCGGGAGGAGGATATTTTTGCTCTCTGACATAAGTCTTAAAGTACAGTGAAGTCTAAAAGGCACAAGTTAAGAATCAGGAAACCAACTTTCCAAACTTTGAGTGGAACATCCCCAGAGGAGGGAAGCAGCCAGCCAAGATTCGAATGTCTGGGGGCTGAAGTCTGCTGAGGTGGCTAGCAGTGACGTCTGGGGGCCGAGGTGGCTAGTTGTGATGGGGGGCGCTGAGGTGGCTAGTAGTGATGGGGGGCAGTGAGGTGGCTAGCAGTGACGTCTGGGGGCCGAGGTGGCTAGTTGTGATGGGGGGCGCTGAGGTGGCTAGTAGTGATGGGGGGCAGTGAGGTGGCTAGTAGTGATGGGGGGCAGTGAGGTGCCTAGTAGTGATGGGGGGCAGTGAGGGGCCTAGTAGTGATGGGGGGCAGTGAGGTGGCTAGTAGTGATGGGGGGCGCTGAGGTGGCTAGTAGTGAGGGGGCGCTGAGGTGGCTAGCAGTGTCCTGCTGGTGGCTAGCAGTGACGTCTGGGGACAGAAGCCCAGGGCTAGCGGTGGGTCAGCAGTGGACTTCCTCAGTTGAGAGCATCTTGAGGGGCGGGGGTGCCCTTCCAGGAGAGTTTAAGGAACTGCTCTGGCCTCCACCCCTTCTCCGCCTCTAACTGGACAGAGCTGTGGCTGCTGCCCCT
>NW_008338533.1:3713711-3726627 GCF_000622305.1 Nannospalax galili | reverse complement strand
AGGAAGGGGCGGGGAGAAGGGGGGGCCTGGCTCCGCCCAGCACTCGGGTCAGTGACTAGCGGCCATGTTAGCTTCCCCGGAGGCGGGGGTGCTGGTGTAGGGGGTGTGTGTGTGGGTCCTGACCTGGGGGTGCGGGATGGGGTTGTTGCAGGGGGTAGGTTGGGGGTGTTGGGCCGTTGAGGACACTGGTCTGTTTGTAGGCATCCATCTGGGTCTGCAGGGACTGCTGGTCAGAAGGCACTGGTCCTACAGGTCCAGGCCTGAGGGGGGCATCCTGGCGTTCTGCAGGGTTGGGGCAGTGGGAGGCACTGGTCCACATGTCAGGTCTGCAGGAGTGCTGGTCTGCTGTTGGACAGCATTGGTCTGCAGGGCATGGGACTATGGGGTTCAGGTCTGCTGGGTATGGGGTTCAAGTCTGTAGGGTATGGGGCTCAGGTCTGCAGGGCATGGGACTGTGGGGTTCAGGTCTGCTGGGTATGGGGTTCAAGTCTGTAGGGTATGGGGCTCAGGTCTGCAGGGTATGGGACTATGGGGTTCAGGTCTGCCGGGTATGGGGTTCACGTCTGTAGGGTATGGGGCTCAGGTCTGCAGGGTATGGGACTATGGGGTTCAGGTCTGCAGGGGTCCAGGTCTGCTGGGGTAGCAGCAGGTCCACAGGGACTTGGGGTACCCAGGGCAGGTGAGGCTGGGGGATTGACCTTCCCACCTGCAGAGCTTGGTCTGGTAGCAGAGGTACCAGAAGGGTCCAGAAACCAGCCCACAATGGAGAAACTTTAAAATTGTTTCCTGAGTGAAAACCACCCAGAAGAACCACTGCCCAGGTGTGAGGAAGGATTGGAACTCAGTGCTGTGGGGGTGGGAGAGACTCAAGACTGCTCTGTCTGCTGGGAAAAGTCCCACTGAGCCCTAGTCACCTCCTTTGCAGTGGAGTCAGGTGGGCCTGGGGTTCCCAGTCAACTCCCACTGACTTTCTGTCCCCTCATTTCCCAGGATCCAGAAGGAGCTGGCAGACATCACTTTAGACCCTCCACCCAACTGCAGGTGAGCTGCCTTCCCATGGTTTCTGTTTAAATTCTCTAACCTCTGTCTTTGCATTTTCTTTCATTGTATAGAATTTTGTTTCTCTCATGCTGTTTGTGCTCGTTTGGGTGTTAACATCAAATACCCACAGAAATGTATTGTTGCGTGCTGGTGCCGGCCTGCTGCCGGACCCTCGGTTCTCTCCTTAGCCTTTATGTCGTTCTGGGGATTGAACTCACGTTGTCCACAGAGCCATCCTAAGGGCTTGGTGAACTTTTGCCAAACTCAGAATTATTGAAGGGAAGTAATGGATTTATGCAGATTGGACAGTTTTCTTTGTATGAAGCCAAACTTCAAAGTTAATTGAAAGGTGTACCCTTGCCTAATGGACCTTTGTGCTGGTTAAAGCCGAGATTTATGCACTCAGGTACGTTTTGGTTTGCTGCAGTAATCTTATTCCAGCTTTCCTAATTCCAAGATGATACAGAGCTTGAAATTAAATCAAATTCTGGATCCTCAAATTCACTCCTTTGTATAGAACTTTGGCCAAGCAGTTTAGGAAATAACTTGTAGCTTAACAGAAGGGTTTTGTTTTTAAACCATAGACTCATGTTTTGTTGGTGGTGCCATTGCTTAATCCAGAGTGGATCTGTGTGCTTCAGTTTGAAACCAGCTTCAGTGGGTGTTGGTCATCTAGCTTTCTTTAGCGTTGCCTTTTGCTCCTGTTCAGTCTGGGCAGAAAGTAAGCTTGCAGGCTTGCTAGGCGACATGAAGTGAGAGTCTTGTAGCTGTGGTAGAGCCACTCTGGCATGTAGCTTCTGGAGACTAAAGACTGACCTGGCCCATCTGGGTTCCCAGCTCGGCCATGGAGGGAACGGGAGGTTTCATTAGTGTGCTAAGCTGCTAGGTAGGCGTTACCAGCAGTGTTCAGTGGCCATGGGTGGAATTTAACATGAGTCTGTGCAAGCTTTCATGATGGACAGTAGGTGAAATGGGTTGCTTATTTATACTGATCTTTTAAATGTGTGATTGGTGGGTTGAACACAAATTTTAGTGTTGCTGCTTTGTTTGCGTGTGTGTGTGTGTGTGTGTGTGTGTGTGTGTGTCTGTGTGTGTCTGTGTGTGTCTGTGTTAGAGGTCAGAGTACAATTTGGTGGAGTTTATTCTTTTACCTTTTACGTAGGTTCTGGGGATCCAACTCAGGTCACCAGGCTTGAGATGCAAGCCTCCCTGCCTGCTGAGCCATCTCGCCCACCCCGGTGTTTCCTTCGTGTATAAATTTGTTCTTAATGTTGATTAGGTTTGTAATGTTCTTTTAAATTTTGTCCTGATTTGTGAGGAAAGCTCATTTTGAGTGTTGGGTGTTTTCTCCCTCCCTCCCTCCCTCCCTCCTTCCCTCCCTCCCTCTCTCCCTTCCTTTTTTTTCCTGAGACAGAATCTCATGTAGCTCAGGCTGGAGCTTGCTGTGTACCTCAGGATAACTTTGAACGTCTGATCCTCCTGCCTCCAGCTCTGCCCCAGTGCTGAGATTACAAGTGTGAGCCACTATGCCAGGTTTATACCATGCCAAACCCAGGGCTTCATTCATGCTAGAGAAGCACTCTACCAACTGAGCCCCAGCTCTTAAACTATCTGTAACTGCGCCACCTAATGTTGTTGAGGGTGTCTTCGTGGCTCATGATCTCTCCCATGGTTGAGAAGGTAGAGATGGGAAGGGTGGTTCAGACGGAGGCCTGCCGAGTCCTCAGTTGTTTGTGTGGAACGGTGGACATTCCCCACAGTAGGTCTGTGCTGTAAGCTGCCGCTGCTGGTGCCTTGGCTCTCCTGTGTGTGTCCCTGGTGAGTTCACACGGCTCTGATTGCTCAGATTATAAAGCACAGCTTCAAAATGAGCATCGTTTATCCAAACATGCAATGGCTTCCTTGTGAATAACAGGTACTATCAAGTTTGAAATTGTAAACCATTTGAGGATTTCTTTGTTTTTATTTTATGTGTATCAGTGTTTTGCCTGAATGTGTGCCTATGTCATGCAATGCCCAAGGAGGCCAGAAGAGGGCATCAGATCCCAAAAACTGAAGTTAATGGACAGTGTTAGCTGCCATGTGGGTGCTGGGAATTGAACCCAGGTCTTCTGCAAGAGCAACCAGTGCTCTTAACTGGGGAGCCATCTCTCCAGCCCCTACAGTTTGAAGATTTTCATAAGACGAATCATTTTTAGAGGCAGCATAGGTACTCTTGAGTTTCATGTCTTGTGGCTGAGTTCATCTATAATAGACTGTGTTTCGTAAGCTTGGAGAGCTTTTGATCTTTGTAAATTCCTCCTAATCACCCCTTTAGGTTTGAGCACTGCTTGTGGCCGGGAGAAGCCCTGCACTGGATGGCAGTTGAGTGGCAGGGAGGCAAACCTTTCTACCTGTAAATGTGTTAAGAATATGTGATTTCAGGCCAGACATGGTGGCGCGCACGCCTTTACTCCCAGCGCTCGGGAGACAGAGGCAGGCGGATCTCTGTGAGTTCGAGGCCAGCCTGGTCTACAGTGAGTTCCAGGACAGCTGGGGCTACAAGGAGACCCTGTCTCAAAAAGACCAAAAAGAAAAAAAAAGAGAATATGTGATTTCAGAGAGCGTGCTTACTTGCTTCTTTATTTTGCAAAACAATATATTCTGTCCTTACGAATACCGGCTGCAGTTTCTGAAGGAACCTCCCACTGTCCCCTTGAGGTGACGTGGATTAGTGTCTCTCTTGCTAACCCTTCAAAGTGTTGCCATCCTTTTTTATAGGCATTCCGATACTGGGCGTTTTACGTGAGTTTGGTTTTATCTTTTGTGCTCTAATTTTTAGTTACATTTATTTATTTTGTATTTGTATGAGAGTGCACATGTACCATAGCATGTATGTGGTGATCCGAGAACAGCGTGCAGAAATCCTTGCACCATGTTGGTTCCAGGCATTGAACTTGGGTCATCAGGTCTGGAGGCAGGGGCCTTTTCTTGCCGATCCATCTCTCTGGCCCTTTACAGGATTTAGTCATTTAGTATATTGGTGTCCTTTATTGTTGGAGATAGAACAGATAATTTAGCTTGGGAATATTTTTGAAGCTAGCTTCCAATTCTCATGTGTGAATTAAATAATATATTAAATGTTTGCAGGTTAAAATTTTTTCTGATGTCCTCAGCATAAGAACTCAGTAGTTTGTTTGTTTGTTTGTTTGTTTGTTTATTTATTTATTTATTTTGGTCCTTTTTTTTGGTCTTTTTGAGACAGGGTCTCCCTGTAGCCCCATCTGTCCTGGAACTCATTATGTAGACCGGGCTGGCCTTGAACTCACAGACAGCTGCCTGCCTCTGCCTCCCAAGCGCTGGGACTATAGGTGTGTGCCACCACACCCGGCTATTTTGGTCCTTTTGAGACAGGGTCTCCCTGTAGCCCCAGCTGGCCTGGAACTCACTTTGAACTCACAGAGATCCTCCTGCTTCTGCCTCCCGATTGCTGGGATTAGAGGCATGTGCCACCACGCCCGGCTAAGAGCTTAGTAGTTTTAAGCTGGGCATGGGGGCACACACTTTTTTTTTTTAATATTTTATTATTTTTATTTTATGTATATGCGTGTATTGCCTGCGTGTAAGTAAGTGCACCCATGTCATACAATGCCTGTGGAGGACAGAAGAAGCTGTCTCATCCCCTGGAACTGGAGTTATGGACAGTTGTTAGCTGCCATGTGAGTGCTGGAACTCGAACCTGGGTCTTCTGCAAGAACAGCTGGTGAGTGTTCTTAACTGCTGAGCCGTCTCTCCAGCCCAGGGCATACACTTTTAATCCCAGCACTTGGAAGGCAGAAGCAGGTAGATCTCTGTGAGATTGAGGCCAGCCTGGTCTGTATAGCAAATTCGAGGCCAGCTGGGGCCACAGGGAGACCAAAAAAAAACAACAACAAAAGAACGCAGTAATTTGGTTCCTAGTGAAATAGTAGTTTCATCAACTATAAATTATTTATTTGCGTGGGGGGTGTCCCTGTAGCTCCTGCTGGCCTGGAATTTGCTGTGTAGACCAGACTGGCTTCGATTCCCCAGGGGTCTTCCTGTCTCTGCCTCCTGAGTGCTGGGATTAAAGGCATGCACCAACCACCACATCCAACACTATGAATTATATTTTGAATGAGCTAAGTATTAGCTTCAGTTAATATATTTTAGATATATTTTGCCCTTTCTAGAACTTCTTCTGATCAGTGCTCAGTGTGTAGTTTTAAACTGAAACACAGTGCTTTCTTAAACAGCAATGGACTCATGGCAATCTCCCATGAACAGTTGCATGTCAGGAGAACCACTCCTCTCGAAGGTGGGGTACTGTCTTTGTTCACTGCACTTAACACTTGGTGGAAATATTTGGATTTGCAGTTACTGAACTTTAAAACTTGTGAAATGCAGTTGCTAAATATGTTGTAGTTAATGAAAAAGCTAATCTTTACTGTGTATTATATTGAGTAGATAACTTTTTAAAATTACGTGTATGTGTGTGTGTGTCTTGAGCATGGGTTTGTGTGCAAGGAGGCCAGAAGAGGGTGTTGAATCCCCTGGAACTGGAGTTAGAGGCAGTCGTAAGCTACCCCATGTGGGTGCTGGGAACCAGACTTGGGTCCTCTACTAGAGTATGTGACCACTGCACCCTCATTCCTCAACCCCTGAGTAGATATTTTAAGAACACAGTACAATGCAGATTATTCAGTGGAGAGATCAAAAGTATTGTTTAAATTACTTTCTATTGCTGTATAAATTAGATCCTTTTCACTATCAGACTGTTTGCAGTTGTTGTGTGTCTGTCTGTCTGTATCTCTGTGTGTCTGTGTGCACACATAGTGAATGAAATAGCTTTGCAATTCACTGTGTGTTCAGCAAGGCTTTTTCTCTACCATTTGTTTCTGTTCTTTTTTTTTTTGGTCTTTTTGAGACAGGGTCTCCCTGCAGCCCCAGCTGTCCTGGAACTCACTATGTAGACCATGCTGGCCTTGAACTCACAGAGATCCGCCTGCCTCTGCCTCCTGAGTGCTGGGATTAAAGGTATGCACCACCACGCCCAGCTTTGTTTCTGTTCTTATAGGGGAGACTGCTCTTGTGACTACTGTAATGATTCCCTACAGCTCCCCGAGCTTGTCAGGCCGTACCTTGTAGTTAACTTGGGAACTCCGGGCCACGAGGATCAGTTTTATAGCTGTTGTTTGTAGTCCACAACTCACACTTTGCTGAGTTGACTAGTTATGGCTGGGTAACTCAACATGAATATCTGTGGACAGTAAGTTTGCTCATCATGGTTGGCATGTTTTGCCCAAGTCCTTTAAACTCCAGGTTTATCTGACGGGTGCATTAGAAATAGACCTCTAATATGATGGAAACCTAAAATTCAGATTTTTGGTTGGTGCTAGTTTAGATAAAATGTCTTTGAGAAGTCATGAAGCATTTCAGACACAGGGAGACGGTAATAAAAATAAATTTCCTTTTATGTGATTTTATTGTATTTGACCAGCATTTTGATGTTTTTTGGATACTTAAAACTAAGTGAGTACATCTTCCTCCCCCCAAAACTGCTATATAATTAATTGGATTCAGTTGATTTTAGAGTTTACAGATAAATTCCACTTTTCTTTGGTCTTTTTGAGACAGGGTCTTCCTATATCCCCAGTTGGCCTGGAACTTACTATATAGACTAGGCTGGCCTTAAACTCACAGAGATCTGCCTGCCTCTGCCTCAAGTGCTGGGATTAAAGGTGTGCACCACAACACCTAGCCATAAATCCCACTTAAAAAATAATTTTTTAAAATTATTTTTATTTTATGTGTACGAGTGAATTGTCTGCATGTATGTGAGCACACCGGTGTCATGCAAAGCCAAGGAGGTTAGAAGAGGGCTTCAGATTCCCCTGGAATGGGAGTTAAGGACAGTTCGTAGCTGCCATGTGGGTGCTGGGAATCGAACCTGGGTCCTCTGCAAGAGCATTCAGTGCTCTTAACTGCTAAGCCATCTCTCCAGCCCCAAATCCCACTTTTTAAAATATGATTTTAGATGAAATAGAAGAGTGTTTGAGAAAAATTTAGTGCCGTTGTCTAAAACGCCTCAGCCTTTTACCCCTCAAGGAAAAGGGCCAGTGCTGGCCTTCCTATCTTGTAGTATCAGAAGGCACAACTGAAATCAAAGTTCTCTTTAAACTATAAGTATTCTAATTACCTGATTAACTTCTAGTTTTGTTTTGTTTGAGACAGGGTGTAATGTAGCTCAGGCTGGCTTTGATCTTGCTGTATAGTTGAAGATGACCTTGAACTCCTGATCCTCCTGGCCTGTCTCTCAAATATTGGGTGGCTCAGGCTATCATGCCTGGGCCTTGTTTTTGAGACAGGGTCTTTTTTTTTTTTAAATTTGTGTGTGTGTGTGTGTGTGTGTGCGTGTGTGTGTGTGTGTGTATGTGTATGTATGTTTGGGGTATGTGCATGGGATTGCAGGTGCCCAAGGAGGCTAGAGGCATCGGATCCCCTGTAATTGGAGTTACAGGTGATTTTTAGCCCCATGTGGGTGCTGGGAGCTGAACTCGGTCCTTTGCAAGGGCAGCACACGTTCTTAAGCACTGAGCCATCTCTCTAGCTTGAGACAGGGTCTCACACGTAGCCCAGGCTAGTCTTTAGTTCACAGTCCTGCCTTGCCCCCTGCTAGTGAGTTACTTCTTTTTTTTATTAATCAAATATAAGTCTAATGTAAAGACTATGATTTTTAAAACAATATTTATTATTTTTATTTTGTGTGTACAAGTGTATTGCCTGCATGTATATGAGGGTACCCGTGTCATGCAGTGCTGCAGAGGTCAGATGAGGGCTTTGGATTCCCTTGGAACTGGAGTTAAGGACAGTTTGTAGCCGCTGTGGGTATGCTGGGAATCAAACCCCGGTCCTCTGCAAGAACAGTCAGTGCTCTTAACTGCTGAGCCATCTCTCCAGCCCCTGGGAGTTATTTCTTAATTCATACAGTTTCTGTATTGATTGGTGAACATTTCAAAGGTAGATGGTGGCTGTACTTGTACATGTTGTTATGTAATTAATATCTCTGAATTATGCACGTAAAACTGTTAAAATCCTAAATGATCCATAGCGTGTATATGTCTATAAAATCACAATAAAAATTACATTGCGGGGGCTGGAGAGATGGCTCAGCGGTTAAGAGCACTGACTGCTCTTGCAGAGGACCTGGGTTTGATTCCCAGCACCCCCACTGCGGCTACAAACCATCCTTAACTCCAGTTCCAAGGGAATCCAAAGCCCTCTTCTGACCTCCACAACATTGCACGACACGGGTGCACTCACATACATGCAGGCAATACACCGTACGCATAAAATATAATAAGATATTTTTTAAAATTATGTTGCTGTTAAAATAATCAGGGTTTTAGGAAGACTCCTGCAACTTAAGTTGTACTGGTTCTTGTAAAGGTGCTAATACTAAATCTCTGTTACCGACCTTGAGTACTTATACATGGAAAGGACCTGCCTTCATCAGCTCTTAGACTAGTCAGGGAGCTAAGAAGTATGAACATTGCCTGTGAGGTCATAAATGCAGATGATGTCAGGAGGGTGCAGAAGAATGAGAGATTGCTTTGACCTGGTGTGCACGGTTGACTGGCGGACTTAGTCATCTGGGAAAGCTTCAAGAGGAGGTTGAAGAGTCGGGGCAGACTGCCTGCAAGCAGTTTAGGGCGGGCATGGCAAGGGCGCTGTTGCCACGTGTGCAAGCCTTTGGCTGCAGAGTGAGGAGTGGGAAAGTGCAGTGGAGGCTGAGGCTTTGATTCCACTCTGTGGACACTGGGGAATCTGTGAAGCTCTCGACCAGAAGCTCATATTCCCACAGGGCAGATGGACAGAGAGGAAGGGTGGGATAGACCTGCTGTGGCTGCTGCAGTATGGAGGGGGGGCAGGGGTGCAGGCAGGGGCAGGAGTGGGGGGGCGGGAGTTGGAGGGGCAGAAGGGCCAAGGAGCAGGAGGGCGTAAGGAACAGGTGTTGACCATCAGTGGAGATGAGGGGGAGGCAGGAGGATCAGGAAGCTTGGTGCTGCGGAGTGGAAGCAGGGTTCTGGTTTGGGGAAGATGAGGGAAGGGAAGGGCAGGGAAACCGGCAGTGTGACGGCAAGTCCTCTCCAGAGCTGTTGTGTGGCTCATAAACAACACCTAGCATGTTGTGCTGCTTAGTAGGTTCTCAGTTGGCAGTTTGAGTGTGCATTTGACTTTTCATTAGTCAATCATTGAACTCTCAGATCTTCCCACTTTTAAGAGATTAGGCAGATTTCTCTCCACAGCAAAGACAGTAACATCGGTCTGTGATTCTGACTCCATGTTTTCAGTTCAAAAAATTTTCAAAGTTCCAAAAGACAATGGGAGGGGTGCAGTGCATATCTGCCACTCATATGTAAACATGTGTGTGAACATATTGAGTGTTGTGAACACATCATGTCTGCATGGTGTTCTAGTATCATTCTGTTACTGATAAAGGCCCCGTGATGGCCAAGTTCAAGCTGACAGTGTAACACTGAACTGGGATCCCTGCTCAAGACTGGTTCTCGCAGAGCGGACCTGCTGGCTCCAGCACCTCTAGGAGCACTGTGCTCCAGGACTGCTCCACGGGTTAGGGGAGTGACCAGTTGCTAAGTTGTTGGTGGCTCCAGGTGGCTCAGGAAAGCAGCCCGTGAGGGAGTGCTCACCACTGGCACTGAGGAGCAGTAGCTCAGGTGTCCTACCTTCTCACCAGGGCCTCAGCCAGCCCAGAAGATGGCATCGCCTCTTCTCCTGCTCATAGGATTGGGGATGGTGACTTCCTGGAAGGAATTTTGAAAGGTATGAGCCGGAATGTGGACCAGACCTATGGCTCAAAACTGATCCCTGCTTTACCCGGTTCTTGGAACCTGGCCGGATAAATTGTGGTATACCCTGTTGAGTTCACACCATGGCCCTCCTCTCCTGAGCTGTCCTCTCTCTCTCTAGCTCAGTGATGGAGCCACAACTTGTGAGCGCCACTGTGGGCCAGCTGCTCCTCACTCCTGGCAGCAGCCTCCTGCAGTGCTCAGGAGTCTCAGGTGAGGAGGCAGGTGCTTGGTTCTAGGTAACAGCGAGTGTCCTAGCTCATTCCGTGACTGTGACAAACACCATGACCAGAAGCAGTCTAGGGGAAGAGAGGGTTTATTTCAGCTTAGGTCACAGTCCATCCCTGAGGGAGACCAGGGCAGGAACTCAAGGCAGGCCTGCTTGCTGTTCCACTCACAGACAGGAAGTACAGCAGAAACCATGCAGGAATGCTGCCTGCTGGCCCCTACTCCGTCATGCTCAGCTAGCTTTCATACACAGCCCACAGTACCTGCCCATGGACTGGTGCTGCCCACAGTGGCCTGGGCCCTCCCCTGAGACTTGCCCACAGGCCAGTCTGTTCAGGCATTTCTGAAGTCGAGACTCTTCAGGTGACTGCAGGCTGTGTTCAGTTGGTAATTGAAGCTAACCAGGACCCAGGGTTTCCTTGTGTGCCCATCTGCAGAATGTGAATGAGAACTGCTCATTCATAACGCACTGGCATCCAATCTGAAGGGTCCTGGCAGAGGTGCCAAGACTGGAGATGGTTTTGCAAGTCCACACAAGCTTTGCAAGTTTCAGCGATGGTAGAGACAGAGATTGCCCAGGAAGAGGAAGGGCCAGCAATTGTTTTAAAAGCCAGATATGGTGGTGAATACCTACAATTCAAAGCATTAGAAAACTGAGCCAGAGGGATTGTGAGCAGTCCTGGGCTACCTAGCAAATTCCAGAAAGAACTGTGTTCTGAGAGGTATCTGCAAATGAAGAGAGCCCAGAGAAAGAAGCCTCTTGAGGGGCGAGGGGTGCCATAGCTCCTGGGAAAGCCAAGGAGCTTCTCTCTTAAAGCTTTAAAATGAAAGACTTATGAGGTGTTTTGTGGACACTGGGAGGGAGAAGCAGACACCGTTGGGGAATGGTGGGGGAGCTGGGGAGTTGCTGTCCCATTTCACAGCTGTCTGTGGCCAGCAGTGTTTCTGAGTTGGCACCCAAGCATTATTGGCAGTTTGGACTCCCCCAGAAACACTGAGGAGCTGCCACTCGCTAGTTAGTGTGGTAGAAAAGATGTGGCCCCTGCCTCAGACTAGACCAAGATGATGTAGTAAAGAAAATCACGGCTCTGGTGCATGTTTTGGCTTTATAAAGTTGCTTTATGCCAGCAAGTGAGCCTGGGTCTAGGAGTGCCGAATGAATTGGGCTTCCTGAGATGTCATCCATCCTGAGGCTTTCCCAGAGATCTGCTTGAGGGAGCGATGCTGGTGTCCACTGGAGCCATCTCACATGCTTGTGTGCCAGTGATGTCAGCCTTCCTACCCTCCCTTATACCCAGCTATGATGTGAAACTAAAGACCTGCACCTATGTCACCTTGTGCGTCTGACCCCTGGGTGGCCTCCTGCTCTTAGAGGCTGAAGCCCATCAAAGTTCCTGCTTGAGGATCTAAGCTGGGGGGGGGTGTTGTATGGACAGCTCTTTTCTTTAGACAGATGCACGTGGTGATGGGTAACTTTCTAGAGACGATGTCACTCACTTGTCACAAGTGAGAACCCTTCCTTGGCAGACAGAGGTGATGCCCCCACCCTGCCAAAACAGTCCAGCAGAGACCTTCATAAAAACATTAGAGCAGAAGCCAGTGCCCATCCAGCTCACTCTCACTCTAACAGAATTGTTAAAAGCCGAACTCTGTCTGCTTGTCAAAGAGCAGGCTGGCCTGAGTGTGAGAAGTTAGCAAAACAGCCAGACCTTAAGTCGGTCCCCGTGTAGCACTCAGAAGCAGTGTGTCACATTTGACTTTTCCAACCTGTAATCCCAGCATTTGGGAGACTGAGACAGGACTGCCTTGAGTTTGGGGCTAGCTTGGTCTATAGAGTGAGACTGTCTCAAAAAATGGCCTAGAGAAAAATCATTTGGAATGATCATATTGGCTGTGTTATAGCTCAGAAAGTCAGGGCTGTGATGGAAGCCGTGTTGTGCAGTGGCATGAGCAAGCCAGGCCCTGGTGCTCTGAGGAGGGTCACCAGGTGCTGGCATTGCACCGTGGCATTGTGCCATAGAGGGCCAAACCAGAGAGAACCCTTTGTGACCTGTGAGCTTGGGTTTTAGTAAGCAGTACAGGCAGCCAGCAAAGGGGTTGGTATATGCCATGGTGGCTGGGAAGACAGAAATTCACAGCAGGTCATGTACACCATGGAGGGAAGCAGCTCGAGTCCACCATGGGGGGATGCAGGTCGTGTCCACCATGGGGGGATGCAGCTCATGTCCACCATGGGGGATGTAGCTCGTGTCCACCATGGGGGGATGCAGCTCGTGTCCACCATAGGTGACACAGTCTCAGCGTGGTTTTAAAGAACTTTTCTCACCCCCTGACCCTCTGGGTGTGGAGCATAGTGAGGGGAAGGGTGCATGTAGAGGGGTGTGCTGTATCTAAGGGTGTAGTGGGCATGGGGGTGGGACACCTGGATCTATGTGGATTACGTGTGGGCATTCCGGAAGGCACAGAAAGAACTCTCCCAGTTAGTGGGTTTCCCTGTTGGCACGATGATGTGACCCTTAGCCGACAGGGAGAAGGCTGCCTAGAGCCAGGCAAGTCAGTGGGAATGGGAGGGACCCGACACAGCATGACCATTAAGTCCGAAATGATGCTGAAGTTTGTCACAGGTCCAGGTTAGAGAACACTGTGGAAGAGGGGTCATCTTCAGGACAAAAAGATGGTTGTTATTCTTCCCAGTTGATTTCATTGTATTTATACAGATAAATGATTAGATAATCCTTTTTTTCCTCTTTGGGACAGAATTCTCTCCCCCCCTCCTCCAT
>NW_008338533.1:3684700-3713659 GCF_000622305.1 Nannospalax galili | reverse complement strand
TTTTTGCTTATGTGCATGTGAGTGTGTGTGTGTGTGCTACGTGTGCAGGTACCCAAGGAGGCTCGACATGAGTGTCAGATCCTTTGGAGGTGGAGTTGCAGGAAGTTGTGAACCACCTAGTGTGGGTGCTGGGAACCAAACTTGGGCCCTCTAAAAGAGCAGTAGGAGCTCTTAACAGCTGAGCCATCTCTCCAGCCCTGAGAATTCTTTTTGTTTGGGGGTGAAGGGTGGCCTGGAACTCACTATGTAGACTAGGCTGGCAACAAACGCAGAGATCCACTTACCTCTGCCTCCTGAGTGCTAGGATTAAAGATGCTCACGACCGTGCCCAGCTTCTGAGAATTCTTTTGGGTTTTGGGAGGGTGGGGAGGAGGGGGTGAACCGGGGCCTCCCTGTAACCCCAGCTGGCCTGGAACTTGCCATGTAGACCAGGCTGGCCTCAGTCTGACAGAGATCCGCCTGCCTTTGTCTGTCGTATGCTGGAATTAAAGGGTTGCACTGTCAGGCCTGACCCTGAGAATTCTTAGAACACCTGATAGATGCCGTTTTCCTACTGAATGTCCCATTGGTTTGTTTTAGATGATGCCAGGTACTGTTGATCCTGCTTAGCTTTGATAAGTTAGGGCAGCATTCAGAAGCTATCAGGATTAAGAGCATTCCAGTCAGGAGAGTAATTAATAGGGTCACAGAAGCCCAAGATGCGGCCTGACAAGGGAAGCTCGCAGAGGACTCCGCACGAGTCGTTAAATTTCTTCTCCACCATGACCATGCCTCCTCTGTGGGAACATACCTCACTTTCTAAACATAATTCACTAGAATTGGTGTGATAAAAATTTATTTCTTGGCAGACTTTACTAGACCAGATTTATCCTAAATAAAAGAAGATCATTCGATTGGTTTACATAAAAGACCCTCAAAGAAAACATTTGTTTTATTACAAGCGCCTGGGGAGGGTTTCTTAACCATGAACAATATCTTTCCTCCAACCTAAGCAGATACTTCAAAATAAATGTATATTAACTGATTACAGGAAGGTGTGCCCAGATGCCACCAAGGGCGGCTTCATGCTCTGCTTCCTAAAGATGCTGCCTTACCCTTGATCTTTGTCTGCAGAGCCCCTGGAACGTCCTCTGTCTGCATTGCTTCATGCAGGAGCCTGACTGCCCAGCTCTCTGAGATGCTCCCATGTGTGGAGTAAGCACTACACAGTGCAGGACTTCTCTGAAGTAATCACACTGGAAGCACAGTGCTTAGCAGAACTGACTTTGGTGACTTGGGCCATGCTGGGGGATTCTCCATCCCAGGTGCAGTTCCTCCCCCATTTTAGGGCAGCACAGTTTGTTTTTGTTTTTTGTTTTTTTCCTTTTTCTTTTTTTCTTTTTGAGACAGGGTCTTGCTCTAGCCCCTGCTGGCCTGGAACTCTCTATGTAGACCAGGCTGGCCTTGGACTCACAGAGATCTGCCTGCCTCTACCTCCCGAGTGCTGAGACTAAAGGTGTGCGCCACCACGGCCAGCTTAGAGTTGCCTGTTTATATATGCAGGTTGGAAGGAAATTTTGTGTTGTCGTGCCTGCAAGTTGAAGCATGTTTGTGGAAAAAAGTAAAAAGCTGTTTGATCTCAAGGCAGCCTTTTGAGGTGTGAAGGAGCAGCTCTCTGTCTTTGTCCCTTGTCCTGCTTCCTATGAGCCGCACGCTGACAGTTGTGAAGAAAGCGTTCTTCACAGTGGAGAGGGCATGGAGAAAATATCTGCAAACAGCAGGAGCCACTCCATCCTCCAGGGCTAGTCAGTCTCATGTTTTGCTTTCCAGAGCCACTCTGCATTTACTGTTTGTCACAGTCCAGCGGTCACTATTTCTTCGGGTTGGTTCCAGGCTGACAGCCCCTCTGAGGGCCGTTGTCTTCCATTGGAAGCTTTCCAGATGCCCTCCAGGCCTCTGAAGGAGTGCTGGGTGTGAGCACCAGCACATGTGCCTGTTGCCGTTTGACCTGAGGATGCCAAGAGCAAAGCTGTCTCGTTGCAGGTGGGCTTGGTCCAGGCTCGGAGTGTCTCACCGCATGTGCCCTGAGGTGGACCCTTGGCAGCGTGCTTGTGTGTCCGGCTCTCTCCTGCCCAGGTGCGCTTCGTCTCCCTACTCCTTTATGAGGATGTGGCCCGCCAAGTGGGTTTCTCAGCAATTTCTTACGGCCGTGCTTCCTTAGCCAGAAAACAGGTTGTGACACTTGAATTTTCATGAAACAGATAAAACTGTGTCTGGGTGGGGATAGAGCTGTGTGGTAGCTCTTGCCTAGCATGCGTGAGGCCCTGAGGCCCAGCCCCAGCACTGCTGGGGATACAGTCGAACTGGCAGAGTACTTGCCTGGCATGTGTAAAACATGTAGTTTGATCCCCAAAGCTGAATAAATAAACCAGGCATGGTGGTACATGTCTGTAATCTCAGCACCCTGGGGATGGAGGTGGGAGGGTCAGAGTCAGGGTCATCTTTGCTTTCTTAGTGAGCCACTCTGGGATGCTTGACCTGAAAAGCACAAAATCCAAAGACTGTACCAGACTATATATCTGATTCTTAAGGGCCAAACCACAGAAGGTATTGTTAAGTTCCCAACAAGAATGTACCACGCTAAGTAGGGTTAGTAATTTCATCCCTTAAATGAATTTTTTTTAACATTTTATTTTATTATGTGTCTATTAGTGTGTTTAAATGTATGTAAGTGCACCCATGTCTCACAGTGCCCACAAAGGTCAGAAGAGGGCATTAGATCCCCTGGAACTGGTGTTGCGGGTGGTTATTAGCTGCCATGTGAATGCCGGGAATCGAACCCAGGTCCTCTGCAAGAGCTGCCAGTGCTCTTAACCACTGAGCTGTCTTTCTAGCCCCAGCTGCCATGTGGGTGCTGGGAATCGAACCCGGGTCCTCTGCAAGAGCAGCCAGTGCTCCTAACCACTGAGCTATCTTACCAGACACCGCCCTTGTGTCAAAAGAACTGTAGACACCAGCTTGTTGGTCATCGACTTGAGTCTTTCACTGCTTTTGCATGTGCTGAGGGCACATGTGGTTGTGGAGGCCCAGCTGGGGTGGGCAGAGCAGTGTCCTGTGTGTCCCACCCTGGGCCCCAGCTGAGCAGGTCGCTGATGGTCCTGCTGCGGCCCTGTGTGCTGCCTGCTCGTGCGCTTGAGCAGCTTTGGTTTAGTCAGGTGCAGCTGAGGACACTGGCTCCTCCGTGTGCTCAGCCGTCCTGACATCTTGGGTGTTTACTGCTGTGTCAGGTATGCTGAAGGTTCAGCCATTGGAAAGATGGTGCTGTGCTCCTGAGCTGTTTGTATGGAGGAAGGGATGGTAAGAGAGACCAGAGTTCAGAAGTAATTTGGGGTCATAGCACTGGGAACTTACGATGGCCATGACTGGGCAGGGGGCATTGGCGGGTGCTGCTGGGGAAAGGTGGCCCTGAGTGAAAGGGACTCAGCCTTGAGAAGGGCATTTTAGGGAAAATAGCAGCAGCCAGAAAAGTGCTGTGGGTCAGGCAGTGTGGTTGGCACAGCAAACGGTGTGCCCACCAGTCCTCACCAGGCAGCCATACACCAATCCCTTTTTTGGCTTTTTGTTGTTTTATTTGTTTTTTGAGACAGGGTCTCCCTGTAGCCCCAGCTGGACTGGAATTTGCTGTGTAGATCAGACTGGCCTTGATCTCACAGAGATCCACCGGCCTCTGCCTCTGCCTCTTGAGTATCAGGATAAAAGGTGTGCCCCCCAAGAGCAGATTATGAGTCAGGCGTGGTGGCACACTTGGGAGGCTGAGGCAGGAGAATCGCCGTGAGTTCCAGCCTGGCAGAGGTACGTAAAGAGACCCTGTCTCAAGAAAAGAAAAGGAAAGAAAAGCAGGGCGTCTAGATGGCTGGCTCATCAGCTAAGAGCGGGCGCTGCTCTCACAAAGAGCCAGAGTTTGGGTCCCAGCACCCACTTCAGGGCTCATAGCTGCAACTCCAGCCCCAGGGAATCTGATACCCTTCTTGGCCTCCAAGGGCAGCTGCACACGTGTGCATACCTATACACAGACACACACACGAAACAAAATTTTGGAAAAGCAAAAACAACAAAAACCTCTCAAATCACAGATTGTAGAGAGATAGTCTAAATGTTTTTGTACTAACGATTTTACTGATGTTTCTTCATATAGCAGATGTTTTTATATCTCACTTCAGAAATTAAATAGGTGATACCAAAAATGTGTGTCTACCAGTGACGGAAATCCAGTATTGCTCAGCATTCTTAGTGAAAACGGCAGCGTGGAAGGCAAGTGTTTTGTAATGCACGCAGTGCCTACTGGTGAAACCCGGGCAAACCAGGGCGGCGCGTCTTTGTGTCCCCTTGCCCGAGATCCCAGTTGTCCTGACGTGAAGGCAGCCTGAGTACAGCAGTGGGCAGTGCCCAGGCTTGGCCTTGTCTCTTCAGAACAGGAACTGCCAACAAGACTAGCGTGAGGCATGGCCCCACCCCACGGACCAGGGCTCCAGGGACCGAGAGCTGAGCAGCTTGGAAGCAGCCAGGGAAACCAGAGACAGCCTCTCAGAATGCCTGCTGATCCTCGCACGGTTCCTTGTGGTAGAGAAGGACTTAGCTGCACAGTGGCAAGTCTCAGCTGAAGCTGTGTAGGCCTCTGTTTGTGAGTTGTGTGTGTGCATGCGTGTGTGTGCTGGGATTATGGCAGTGCAGCCTGGTTTGTGCAGTGCTGGGGGTCAAACAGCCCCATGCATGCTAGGCAAGCACTCTGCCAACTGAGTGCCATCCCAGCTAGGAACCCTCATCTATAGGAGGCCAAGTCCCACGTTAGAAGACACAGTGGGATAGTGACATAGTCGTTCCAAGATACATGTTGGAAATGTCAGGTACTAAAATTTTATTGTTGCGTTATAGACAATGACAACATGAAATGTAATTCCGGTGCATTTTCATAGAGTGCTACACTGATTGGAAATGACATTTCAGGGCTGAGAGATGCTCAGCAGTTAAAGAGCACTGGCTGCTCTTGCAGAGCACCCGGGTTCAGTTCCCAGCACCCCTGGCCCAGCAGCTCAGAACTGCCTATAATGCCAGCTCTTGGAGACCTGACACTCCCTTCTGGCCTCTGTGGGTACCTATACACACATGACATTTATACACACACACACACACACACACACACAAATAAAAATAAACCCTTAAAAAAAAAGGTCTTCCTTTGTTGGTGGTGGTGATTTGTTTTGTTTTGAGCCATGGTCTCTTGTATCCCAGGATAGCCTCTAATTGCTGTGTAGCCAAGGACAACCTGGAACTGATCCTCCTGCCTCCACCTCCCAAGTCTGGGATCACAGATGTGGCTCACCATCCCAGGAAGGACCAGTTTCTTATGCTTTGTTTCCCCTGAGTTATCAAACACCTATGAAAAGACTTGTAGAAAAAGTTTTTCACTTGCAAAGTAGAGAAAGAGTGCATGACATTCAGAATTCTTGAGAGGACAAAAGTGAGTGTAAACAGAACAACATTCCGTAGAGAATCCACCCCAATAATAATAAAAATACAGAGATCATATGTGACTTTGAAATGAATTAGGAAGTGATTGCATGAGTCAGTTTTATGGGCAGTGTCTTGATACGGAGTGAGGGAGGGGCAGCAGAAGGCTGGACAGCTGACGTGTGTGTGTGTGTGTGTGTGTGTGTGTGTGGTTTTTTGAGACAGGGTCCCCCTGCAGCCCCAGCCATACAGACCAGGCTGGCCTCGATCCCCCGCCCAGTGCTGGGTAGGAGGCGCGCCCCACACCCAGCTACTTTAGCCTCTTCTGCTTCATACTCTATGTTGTAGCTTTAAAAATAGAATGAAGCTGAAGTAATGATAGCAACAGCCATGTGTAGTCAGGGTGACTGTCCTCAGGTTACAGACGAACTTCACATGGTCACGAGGCTTTCCCAATGTCCCCGGGCTCCTAGCTGGTGAAGCTTTTGTTCTGGTCTCCAGCCTTCAAAGCCTCCTGTTTAACCAAAGGATTTTCATCAGAGTGGCCGTCCACCTCTGCTGGCCTGGGGCAGGCTTCTCATTCTTTTCTTTAAAAACCATGGCCCCACCTGTCCTTAAACTCTCAAAGACTGGGGATGCGGCTCAGTTAGTGCAGTGCTTGCCTAGCATGCATGAGGGCTCTACTCCCCAGCACTGCATAAGGGGGCATGATAGTGCACATCTGTAGTCCCAGCACTCGAGATGGAGGCAGGAGGATCAGAAGGTCAAGGTCTTCCTTGGCAACATATTAAGTTCAAGGCCAGTCTGGGCTGTCTGAGAAAAAAATGAAACTTAAGTACCCAGAATTCTTCTTCCATGTCTCCTGACTGTTCTCTCTCTGCTGCCTGGACCGTCCCCGCTGCCATTTCTGTCATCTTTCTTCAGAGCTTGATGAACACGGTGCACTGGGGCTGGGGTGGAGCAGGCCCAGGGTTCAGTACCGTACAGCATGGGGCCGGGAGAGGGACTTTCTCCATCCACACAGCCCACATGTCCCAAGTCATTTTATGTGTGTGTGTATATGTGTGTATATGTATATGAAGTTTAGAGCACAACTTGCAGGAGTTGGGAGCTGACCTACTATATGGGTCCTGGGCATCGAACTTAGGTCTTCAGGCTTGGCAGCAGACATCTTTACCCACTGAGTCTTCTCGTTGGCACAAAATATGATTATTTTTATTTCTTATACCCAACCCCTAATACCTAAAAAGTTGGAATAATTACTCAAATTGCAGTATTTGATGAGTAATAACTATAAATATTACTACTTTGTTTATTTAAATGTTCAAGTGGTAAAAGCTTGGATAATCCATTTTAGTCTTGTTTAAAAACATAATTTTTCCTCTTTTTTTTTTTTGAGACAGGGTCTCCCTGTAGCCCCAGCTGGCCTGGGACTCACCGTGTAGACCAGGCTGGCCTTGAACTTACAGAGATCCACTTGCCTCTGCCTCCCAAGAGCCGGGATTAAAGGTATGTGGCACCACGCCTGGCTGGTTAATTTTTACTTTTTTATATAAATATAATATTTTTAACATTTTAAATACAAATTTTTATTTGGTTTGTTAGGTTTTTTAATTTTTTGATTTTTTTTTAATTTTATGTGAATGAGTGTTTTACCTGCATGTATATATGTGTAGTCATGTCATTCAATGCCCAAGGAGGCCAGAAAGCAGTGTCCAGATCCCCTGGAACTAGAGTTACTAACAGTTGTTAGCTGCCATGTGGGTGCTGGGAATCGAATCCAGGTCATCTGTAATAGCAGCCAGTGCTCTTAACCACTGAGCCATCTCTCCAGCCCCGGAGCCTTGGTTTGTTAGTTGTTTGTTTTATTGACTTTATTTTATATGTGTTAGTATTTTGCCTGCATGTTTGTGCACCCATGTCATGCATTGCCTACAGAGCCAGAAGAGGGCGTCAGATCCTGGAACTGGAGTAATGGACCGTTGTCAGCTACCATGTGGGTGCTGGGAATTGAACCTGGGTCCTCAGCAAGAGCAGCCAGTGCTCTTAACCACTGAGCCATCTCTCAGTCCCGTAGGTTTGCTTTTTAAGAGAAAACACAGTATCCCCAGGATTAACATTGCCAGTCGGTTCCCACAAGAGGAAACCCACAAGGCTCATCCTTTGGCTTTGACTGATGCTAGTGCAGCAGTTTCAGGTAACACGAGAGTCATACTGTGGATAGATGTTACTCCTGCAGGAGGCCAGAACAATAGCTGCCATCAGAAAACGACTTGCATGTCTTTATGTGATGACCAAAATCACAAGCCGAGCGTCATAGCCACACATTGTGAATAAGCGTGGGGTGGATGCTGTCTGAGACCAGCACTGGGTTCAGGTCCACAAGTGACCTGAGATGGACGGCCGTGAGCGTCGGCATGGTTCCCTTTCTTCTAACCTGGGCCCCGGTGTGGTGACCCCCAGCCTACTTCCATCCCAGCTCACAGTTGAGCACAGCAACCCCCCTGCTTGAACCAGAATGGAGAAGGAGAGAAGGAAGAGGATCCCAAGGCTAGACGGCTGCTACTGGGTGGGTCCTGGGAGACTGTGACCCTCCTTGTGCCTCGAGGTCAAATTGTAACTTCTATAGAGCTGCCTTGGCATAGCAAAAATATGTCTGCACAGGTCCAAGCCCTGGACCAGGGACCCTGCTGGTGCTGAGACTGCGCAGGTCCAAGCCCTGGGCTAGGCACCCCAGGTGCCACTGAGCCACAGTGCTTACTTAGCGCACGGGACCTGCTTAGATGTCTGCTGTGGGTGAGTGAAGGGGTAAATCTGCTTTCTGAAAAGTATGAAGCAGAATTCAGTTTCTGATTCTAGGGAGTGGCTTCAGAAGTCTGGTCTAAAACAAGCCTTGTTTGTGTGTTAATTTTTTATTGAATTTTTGCCAATATCATAAAATATATTTTGGTCATATTTAGAACCCCTTACCCTGTCTGTAGTGCTCCCTTAGTCCCACTGCTGGAGCTCATGTACCCTGTCTTATGTTAAGGCTTCTCAGCATGCATCTATCCATAGAGCGTGAATTTTTAGCGAGAGAAGGGGCTGTATTTTTCTTGGAAGGTTGGAAGATCTGTAAGGGAAGTGTAAAGTCTTCAAGTGAGTTTTAACTCTAACATCTCACCTCTTTTCTCAGTGTCTGAATCTTTGATCTCAGCTTTTTTTTTTTTGTCTTGAGACGGTCTCCCTGTAGCCCTGGCTGACTTGGAACTCACTATAGACTAGGCTGGCCTTGAACTCACAGAGCTCCGCCTGCATCTGCCTGCCAAGTGCTGGGACTAGAGGCATGCGCCATCACGCCCGTCATTCTCAGCCCTTGATCCTCCTGAGCTTGCACTTCCCTTAACAGTGTGTGCAGAGGAGAGTGTTTGTGTTTGTAAATCTAACCTAAATGAGTGTGGTGTGGTGTTCACCTTAGCTGGAGAAAACTGGTGGATAAGCAGCTGTATTGATACATTTAGTTTGGCTTATTAGGTAAATTGTCTTCCCTCATTTTGAGAAAGTTAGTCCAGCCAGGTTGGAAGGTACAAGTTAATGCCAGTTGACAAAGCTCCAGGGTGTCTGAAAGCCATCCTTGGTAGTCTTCAAACGGTACAGATCTTATGCAGATGGGGGAAGAGTGTTGCATCAGTAAAGTTCAGCTTTTCATAGACATCAGGTTAACCCTTGCGTCATTGTTCAGAATACATCTCTGAAATGTCTTTGGTCAAGTGCCACCCATGGCTCATGGTCATTGAATCGTCCATTTTTCTTTGGTTCAGGGTCTTACAGTGTGTTCAGGCCATCCCTTCTGCTGGCTGGGAACCCTGGGCAGACCCTGCTGTGAGTTCAGGTCTTCCCTGCAGATCCTGCTGTGTGCACGGCCAGTTCTCCTGCAGAGGGTACACTCTGCTAGGCCTGATTATCTCACCTTCTCGAGTCCTTTCTGCCTTCTGTGGCTGGTCTCCTTGACCTGTCACTCCTGGGTTCTGCTGCCCCTGATAGCACTGCCTTTTCACTGGAAAGAAAACAAACTAAAGCCATCCTCTGTTCTCTTCAGTACTAGGAAAGCTCTTTGAGATAAGAAATTGTATATTTCCCTTAGACTTTTAAAAGTATTTTAACAAAATACTTTTGTAAAAGGAAGTTATTTGGGAGAAACTTTGTGTAAATACATCAGCTGGATGGTCACTGGATGCAATGCCTATAGCTTCTTAGATGCCAGCTGGAATGTCTTTTCCTACTGTGTATAAACCAGCCAGGTTTTGGTCCTTTTCAAGTTTTGTATCTCTGAAGAGGGTATGTTTCAGTTATGAGTTTGGGGGTACCTGGGCTGTTTGTACGTGGGCAGTTTGGGGGTGCTTAAGCTGGGCTGGCCTCCCACTGCCTGTGTCCTGGGATGACTCCTGGTCTCCTGCCTCCCCTTCTCTTCCTATTAGGTCTCTGTAGGAAGCGCCAGCCACTCAGCTCATTTGGGAAACTTGCCCTTCCCCACAGTGAAAGTGTGTGTTGCAGGTGGACAACTGGCTCTCAGGCAGTGGCGCCTTGTGACACCGCATAGCAAATGTTGCCTGAGATACCTCAAATCCATTACGTGTTTGGGTGTGAGGTTTTGGTCAGGTGTCCAAAAACCCTTTCCTGTGATCTCATATTCAATTAAGCCCTGCCCACAGTGTCATGACCTATAGGTTTAGGAACCAGGGTTTGAATACTTTGACTTCCTTTTACTGGCTGTTTATGAGTAGGCTTTAGGTTTTACCATTTTTTGTGACTCTTAGAATTTTGCTATGGGTGTTGAGGAGGTAAAACCGACTCCTGGTCTCCTCTCTAAACACCCCTGCTCACCTCTAAACACTCCCTGCGTCAGGCCACGTGTATCAGCCCAGCCCAGCCTGGCCTCCTGTCCTCCTCTCTGCCCAGGGAAGAAGCCTGGTTGGTGGAGTGGAAATGCCTGGTCCTGCTTGCTGTCTTTTCCCAGATGTAGTGTGTCTGCAGCCGTCCTCTCTTGCTTTCTTTACCTCCTTACGGGATGCTAAAGGCATTGACCCCATCCTCAGCTGCCCACATGTCTCTCAACTCTCTGGATTCCCTGGCTCATCCCCCTGACTTCACCATCCAGGGTCCTAACTGCCTGGGATCACCAGGTCCTCACTGTGAACACTAGCCCAGGTGAGGCTTCCCCCTCCTCTGGGAGTAGGAGGTCATGTTAGAGAAGGGGCTTAGGATGTGGAAGTTGGGTGCAGCCTGTACCAGTTAGCAGCTGAGTGACCATATAGGTTACGATCACTGCCTATGGGCTCTGAGCTTCAGAGTCTTCAGTGCAAAACAGGGAAAGAGTCTCTAGATGGTTTAAAGAACTTGCTGAGGATTTGCTTTATCCAGATCTCCCTGGCTTTTAAAGGTCTTAGTGCTGTGGCCTCAGCTGTCCACCCAGCAAACTTATGTGTCTAGCTCAGCACTGAGCCACTAGTAAGGTCTGAGTCTCTGTGAGCTTGCTGTACCATCAGACATGTTAGAATGCACTTCATACTGCTCTGGCCTCCAGTCCTGTGCGGAAGAGCCGCTGAACTTCCCTGCAGAGGAGCAGCCTGTGAGCTGAGGCCCGGCCCTCCATGGGCTCACAGCAGGCCACTCCCGCTAGATGGAGATTGAGTGTTCTGTCCCCTGGTTCAGGTTTCTATGGGCCGAGGACCAAGGCTGCATCTGCTGCTCCCTAGTGCTGGCCACTTCGCCTCCCTGGCAGGGGCCTCTCCAGGCATCTTGAGTGTTCTATTTTTATTGTTTGGCAGTGACGTGGCTGTAGCCTCCTGTGTGTCTTTGTGGTCGCTGACAGAGTAGGTACCCGCTAACAAAACACCTGATTGCCAGATACCGATGATGCCTTTGGCTGACAGTGTCCGAGGGTCAGGAATGCACTGCATCATATCAGCTCTCCCACAAGCTCACGTCAGTGTACATTTTACCTCATGTTTGTGGGGGTGGGGGGGCTTGGGGTCAACGTCAGGTGTCTCCCTCAGTCACTCCCCACCCGTTGTTCTTTAAGACAGGGTCCCTAACTGGACCCGGACCTCTCCAGTTCAGCTGTACTGCCTGGCCAGCACCTTCCAGGGGCCCTCCTGTCTCCATGCCGTGCTGGCACTGCAGGCTCACGCCCAGCTTTCTGTGTGAGTCCTGGGATCTGAATTGTGTCCTCATACTTACGTGGCAAGCGCTGACTGCGCCATCTGCAGCCCTCAGACTTTTTACAGAATTAAAGCTGGGGTTTTAGCCTCTTGAAAGCAGGTAACACCCAAGATAGCAGTGTGTTCTAAGATGGCCATGGACAACCGCAGTAAGTCAACAGTATGTAAAGTTACGCATTCCTAAACCAAGACCAGGACACATGGATGTCTGGTTAGGTCTTCAGAGGTACTCTCTCACTGTAGTTGAGGCTCATCCTGAACTGGCAAGTCCTTGTGCCCCAACCTCCTTTGTGCTGTGACTGATTACAGGCACAAGTCAGCCTGCCTGGTTGGAAATAACAGCCTTAACTAAGTCTTTCCTGGTAGTGCTCAGTGTGGTGCTGGAAATGTTTGGCATGCAGCACTGGAGGCTGGGGTGAGGCAGCTGGGATTCCATCCCGTTCCTTGACGAGTGGATGGAGTGTCTCACCTGTCCGTGTGGTGTGTGCAGCAGGTTAACTCTCTAGGGCTGTTGTCACTACAGCTGACGCAGCTACAGTTTTCCCAGAGCCTTTCTGTACTGTCTGCTGCTCGAGTCCTGAGCCTGCAGACGAGGCTGCCGCCACTCACCGGAGGGTGTTCTGTGTCCAGGTTTTCCATTCATACGATGATGACTGTCCTGGGTCTCATCCTTCCTGTGGGCTGCCCCTTTGTGGGCATTTACAAGCCCCACTGTGACTAGCCCCCCCTATTCTTTCCTGGCCCATCCCCAGCTGAGTTTCTGCCTCTTTCTCGTACTGTGGGCCAAGAGCACATGGTCTGCTGAAGCCTCTCCAGTGTTAGAGTGAGTTTCTTCACTCCGCTGTTCCTTTTCTATATTCTATTTTTAAGGTTTATTTTTATTTTAAATAATGGCGGGGGGGTGCACATGAGTGCTGTTGCCCATGGAGTCCTGAAAAGAGCCTTGGAGCCACTGGACCTGGAGTTGTAGGGGCTGTGATCCACCCGATGTGGGTACTGGGAACTGAACTCGGGTCCTCTGCAAGAGCAGCACATGTTCTTAGCTGCTGAGCCATCTCGCCAGCCCTCCTTTTTAGTCTTATTGTTGTCTGTGTTGGACTGTGTAATAGAGTGTGTCCTGAAGTGTGGTGACATTGCAACACTAAGCTAGCGTTCTGTTTTATCTTTGACTTCTGGGAGCCAAGTGGATGATCCTTTGGTAAAATAGTTAAATGTGTGGTGTGCACTGTGTGGAAACTTGAATTGGGAAAAAGTCACTGTGTGTTTGTGTGCTGTGAGACAACCCCCTTTGGTTCTCTTATGAAGATCAGGCACTCGCATAGTGGAAACACATGGCTGTTACTTTAGGGTTCATTGCAGAAAGCAAATGTCCTAGCAGCCTTCTCTGCATTTTGCTCTCTACTGGCAACAACTTGCCTCTTTGTCCTTTCAATCTTTGCGCGCACGCATTTGCCATATGTGTGAGAGGGTATGTGTGTGTGCACACGTGTGAGCTTGTGTGTGTGTGTATGCATGTGTGTTTGCCGTGTGTGTGCTTGCCATATGTGTGTGTGCACGTGTGTGTGCTTGCCATATGTACGAGTGTATGTTTGCGTGTGAGTGCGTGCGTGCGTGTGTGTGTGTGTGTGTGTGTGTGTGTGTGTGTATGCCAGAGGTCACCCTCCAGTGATGGTCCCTGGGAGCCATCCCCCTCGTTCTTGAGTCAGGCTCTCTCCCCAGCCTGGAGCTCACTGACTAGGTGCGTGTGGAAGGCTCTGAGGCCCTGAAATTCTCCCCTCCCCTCCTCCCCAGCTCTGGGATTTCAAGTGCACACCACTGTGCCTGGCTTTTCTGCTTGGCTTCTGGGGCTCGGGTCCTCGCCGCCCTGCTCACCCTGGTGGCTCTTTCCACGCCTTCAGGTCTGGCCCTCCCCTTGATTCCCAGCAGTGTGGAGTGTGGTCTTTTCACCCTCCTTCTCCTGCGTTGAGATTAGTATCCTTGTTTAGATCCCTGAGCATCACATGGTCCATCGACACTCACCGTACGCAGCTCCTGTCTGGTGTGGGTACCTCTTCCGCCTCCCTGGTTACCATTCTGTCATTTTCTGTGTCCTTGTCAGCCGCTCACCTAGTCAGAAGCGTTGGTTTTGTGCCACTTCCCTTGTGACGTGCTCTCCCAGAGCTTTCTGCTTTGTCCACGTGTGGCTGGCTGGCCACCCGCAGCATCTCTGCATGGCTGTCACACTGGCCCTGCTCACTGTCTTGGGCACTCTCCATTCAAACACTCACTTGATTTCAGTTTACCGTTTCATCTTCTTCTGCTGTCGTTTGTGGAGTGCATCCTTCATGAACTCCCTGCACAAGGACTCTGCGATAACATTGCAGATGGCTCCCCTGTGCTTGCCTGCTTGGTGGTCTTGGTGTGGGCTTTGTGTTAGAAATCATTCTGCAGACATTGCTCAGAGCCAGCTCATCCTGTCACTGCTGGTGTTGAAATCAGGGCCCGCTGACTCTGGGTTCCTTGAACCCCCCCCCCCCCCACAGAAACTGGCTGTGCTGGTTTGTGTTGCTTTTTATCCTCCATCAACTACCCCCTTCCCAGTTTGGGAAGTTTTCTCTTGTTTCTCCCTTCTCTCCCTCTCCCACGTGTGTGTAACCACTCCCCCCCCCGCCCCTGTGTGTGTGTGTGTGTGTGTGTGTGTGTGCGCGCGCGCGCGCACGCCATGCACTTGGAATGCATGTGTGGAGGGCAGAAGTCATTGCCTTTCTCTGTCACTTCCCACTTTTTAAATTTTTGTGTGTATGAGTGTTTTTCTTGCATCTATGTAAGCCCACCTGTGTCATGCAATGCCCACAAATGTCAGAAGAGGGCGTTGGATCCCATTGGATCCCCCAGAACTGAAGTTATAGACAGTTGTTAGCCACCATGTGGGTGCTAGGAACTGAACCCAGGTCCTCTGCAAGGGCAGTCGGTGCTCTTAACTGCTGAGCAATCTGTCCAGCATGCCCCCCTCCCCTGCATTCTTCAAAGCACAGTCTCTCATTGAACCTGGAGCTCCCACTCACTGTCGGCTGCATTGGCTGGTGGGTCTGTGCCTGTCTCTGCCCCTCTTGTTTCCTGGGTTACAGATGTACACCATCACTCAGGCTTTGATGTGAGCACTAATCTGAACTCAGGTATTCAGTGTGTTGTGGGGGTTTTGTTTTTGTTTTTTGAGACGCTCTCACTTTGTAACATTAGTAGCAGTCTTTGGGGGTTAGGGTCCCTGAGCATCACAGCGAACTTGAGGGATCTTCTTGTAACTTTCTGCTTCTGTGCCTGTCTGTCCTGTGTGGGTCATTTTTCCTCTTCACATTTTGGCGTTCTTTGCGCCTTTTAATTTTTGCATATGCCCATCTCCTATTTTCTGCCTTTTACTTTCCAAGGAGACTTCTACTTACCCTCCCTAGAGTTGTTGAAATCTGTTCTGTGTGCTTTCATTTTTAATTTCTAAAAGAAAAATTTTATCTTAATTCCCTCATCTCCACAATTCCTTTTTACTGTTGCTGGCCATCTTATCTTCTGGTTGGTTTGGATCCATTGCACTTTAGAAAGAAACCATGCTCCTTGGTTACTCAGGCCTTAATGCCCAGATTGAGGTCTTGGTCCAGGCTGCTCATCCCCTGAAAGGACACCGGTGGGGCCCAGACGTCTTCTGGGAATGGAGCGGAAGAAGGAAACCCGGGTCGTGTCAGTGTCTGGCTTGTTGACACTCCTGCTCAGTAGAGCACCTCTGCCCTCATTCCTCTTAATTACCCTGGTGCTGAGACCCTCCGTTTTGATCTCTAGAAAACCCAGCCAGACGCACAGGCTTTCACAGACGTAGCTGTTGAAAACCACATGCACGTTCTGTGTCTCACAGTCACATGTGGCAGCCTGTCTGAGTCACCTGCCCAGTCTCTCAAGCCTGCAGTACAGAGAGGTGGCTGCCAGATGTCCTGTGGGAGGCTCTTCCTGTCTTACAGTGTTGCTGTCCGAATCCAGTTTCTTGCAGTGTAGAGCTGAGGCCCCCACTTGCAGTAGCCACTAGCTCTCAAGCCTCCGTTGGCCAATTTGTGGCCTAGCAAAGTTGGCAGGAGAATCTGTGCTGCTCAGTGAAGACTAATGTGGGGAAGTGAGGGCCAGCCTCTTCTGTAGAGAGCATCCCACTGACAGGGCGTGCACTGGCTGGAAGGAAACTCAGGCTCTGTCCACATTGGAGAGCAGAGTTCAAGCGCCCATGTTAGACTTCTGCCTATCACAGAGGCTCTTGGAATTTGACCCGTGCCCCACTCTACCCCAGTACGTCCCAGAACCCAACACTCGGCAGAGCCACACCATCCAGAGGCACCAGATCCTAAGTCTTGGAGTTCTGTGGACTCCATGGTCTTACGTTTGGCTCCATCCGGCTTCCAGGCTTGCTGTCACCCTCTCTTTGTACTTTGTACGCCCTTATCATGACGCTGGCACACAGGTGGCCTGAGAGTTAAGGCGCATATTCTTACCTGTTCGTTTTAAGGAGGAAAGAGATAAGAGGATAAAGTTTTCCTTATACTTCATTCTCTGTACCCTCTTTTAAATTTTAAAAAAGTTTTATGTGTGGGGCTGGAGAGGTGGCTCAGCAGTTAAGAGCACTGACTGCTCTTGGAGAACCCGGGTTCAATTCTGAGCACCCACATGGCGGCTACGAACCGACCTTAACTCCAGTTCCAGGGGAATCTGAAGCCCTCTTCTGACCTCCGCGGCATTGCATGACAAGGGTGCACTCACATGCAGGCAATACACTCATACACACAAAATAAAAATAGTAAATAAAATATTTTTAAACAGTTTTTTATGTATATTCATATATTGCCTGCATGTAGATAGTCAGTGCTCTTAACTGCTGAGCCATCTCTCCAGCCCCTTCATTTTCTGTATCCTTTACTCTTTAAGGTGTATTTTTGCATTTGGGCCCCGCATCCCACTGTGGACCTTGAGCTAGCTCTCACCTCGGGCTGTGAGTGACTGTCTCCTTTCCTTTACCATGATAGTAGTGAGTTCTGAATTCTCTGGGAATATGCTTCATAAAAAGCTGGGAACCAGTAGGACTTTTTTTTTTTTGGTCTTTTTGAGACAGGGTCTCCCTGTAGCCCCAGCTGTCCTGGAATTCGCTATGTAGACCAGGCTGGCCTTGAACTCACAGAGATCCTCCTGGGACTAAAGGCATGCACCACCATGCCCAGCTTGGCAGGACATTTTTGTTAGGCCCCTTCTGGGGATGCTGCCTTGTGTTCCCTCGGTATGCTGAGGGTGTTGGAGGTGTTTTAAGAGGCGAGTGATAGCACAAGACTGTCTGTAGTACCATGTGTTCACTTCCGGGCAGATGGATTCCACTTTCTAGCTCCAGAACTCAGATTGTCACCCATGTTCAGTACTCCACCTGTGGGCCTCCAGCAGGGGCCCAGCTTTGTGAGGCCATGTTAGTGCTCAGCTAGAGGGGCTGTGTGGGGGAACAGGATGGTCACAGGATGGAGTGGCGGTGAGAGGCAGCCAGACCCAAGCCCAGCCCTGTACTGTGATGCACAGGCCATGGCCTCACCCAGCCTCTCAGCCTTAGGCAAAAGGAAACTGCTCTTCTGCAGGCCACCGAAGCCAAGAGAGACACCAGGAGACAGCTCCCAGAGAAATCGCTCTTGTTTCTGGTGGTTCTGTTGGGGGGGTTCAGCAATGAAGTGGGGAGGAAGGAAACAAAAAGGTCCAGCCTCAGCTTCCCAGCAGCTGCTAAGCTGGGCATGCTGCTGGATCCTCAGGCAAGGGAGGCCTCACAGTTCAGGGTAGATCAGCCCAGAGGCCGGCAACTTGCCAGTGCAGCTATGAGCTGCAGCAGAACAGAGGGGTGTGGCCCTGGATTCTAGGCTGCCTCTGGGACCAGCCTGACTTCCGTGCTGGGGAAAGTAGGCACCGCGTCCTGTCTTTGAGCTTTATGGGAGGGAAAATAATTGTGTCATTCTTGTGTCATTCTTTGCAACTTAAAGGCATGACATCTGAAACGTCACTTCAAACCTCCAGCTGTTTCTGATTTCCCGGAAGGCAGGACTCTCCTTTCTCAGATTGCCACATCATTGTAGAAACTTCTCTCCTCACAAAGTTCTCCATGTGACATGCTTATTTTAAACTATTTTATTTCTATCACTAAAATGAGTTGATTCATTTGTGTTTGGGCATCTGGGTACATGCATGTGTGAGTGCACATGTGTCCATCTGTGCGCATGCATTGTGTGTGTATGCTTGTGGAGGCCGGAAGTTAATGTCTGGATTTCTTCCTGGATTGCTCTACACCTTGTATATCATGTCAGGGTCTCTCTCGAATCCAGAGCTCACCAATTCGATTAGTTTAGCTAACTAGCTTGCTCTGGGGACTCCCTGTCTCTGCCTCCTAAATGCTAGGCCTGGCATCTACCTGGGTGCTGGGGATCCGAATTCCAGTTCTCAGACCTGCATGGCAAGTGGTTTACACATTGAGCCATCTCTGTAGCCCCAAATTTCTTTTAAGAGTTTTAGTGAGACCTTTTAGCTGATCACAAGATAGCATCATTTCTGTTCAGTCTTTTTGTTGTTCTTGTTGTTTTGAGATAGGGTCTCCCTGTCACCTGGCTGGTCTGGAACTTGCTATGTAGATCTGGCTGGGACTAAAGGTATGGGCTACCACACCCCAAATTTCTGTTTAATCTTAACTTCCACCCAAATGTGAAAGAAATTAGACAGGGCAGAGAAATAAATGTGAGGGAACAACCTTTGCGAGCTCACGGTCAGGTTACTACTTTAAGCTCTGTGGGTGTCTCAGAAAGACTATGCCCACAGCCAGATAGCTAGGATTGCCTGGGCTAGAACTGGCAGCCCAGCTACAGGAACACACCGCCTAACCTCCTGAGTCCATGTCCCTGTCTTTAAAATAGCAAAATATCACTTTTCTTGATCTGCAGAATTTGGCAAAAATTCTCTGTGCTAACAAAGGAACTTTGAAAATTGTCAGTTTTTCTGCCTTTATGTTGGCTCTTGAAATCCTATTTTAAGCACAACTAATAAATTATAGAGAAAGAAATTCAAGCTTAATTTTGCTTATATTTAGGTGAATTGATTTCAATTTCAATTATGAGTAATTGTTCTGATTATTTGGTGACTTGAACAGCTACTGGCAGTTTGGCTAGTATTTGTGCAGGTAAACGGGTGGGCACCTCTTTTTGTAGCCTCTGGGCTGTCAGGTCCTTGCCTCCTCTTAAAAGCTGGTGTGGGGTAAGCTTGCCTTTGATTTACACTGTGGCAGAGTTTGCAGTCCCTCCTGGGAGCTGGTGCTTGAGCCACCTGACAACTCAGTAGAAAGAGGCTAAGAAAGGGCGCCTGGACTGAAGGCAGGAAGGGAGACACGTTCCCAGAGGACCCAGGTCTGTCTTTAATGTGACTGCAGAGCCACAGGAGACTTGAACCCCATAGCCATGAGTAATGTAAAGGGCGTTAGCAGTCAGGGAGCTGGCTCAGTAGGTGGAGGTACTTGCCACCACACCTAGTGACTGGACCCAGGATCCAGTGGTAGAGGGAGGGAGCCAACACCTGCAAGTTGTCCTCTGACCACACACACAAATAGATAAATAAATGCAATTAAAAATAGAGGGTTGGCCAGGTGTGGTAATGCACGTCTTTAGTCCCAGCACTGGGGAGGCAGAGGCAGGCGGATCTCTGTGAGATCCAGGCCAGCCTGGTCTAATTTATTAATTTTTAAAAATTTTATTTAATATTTTATGCATATGAATGTAATGCCTGCATGTATGTAAGTGCACCTGTGTTGTGCAATGCCTGTGGAGGTCAGAAGAGGGCATCGGAGTCCCCTGAAACTGGAGTTATGGAAGGATGTCAGCTGTCATGTGGGTACTGGGAATCGAACCCCAGTCCTCTGCAGGAGCAGTCAGTGCTCCTAACCACTGAGCATCTCTCCAGCCCCTAATTCATTAAATTTTTAAAAGCCCAAAAATCCTGTGTGGGCAGGCAGGACACCTCAAGTAGAAAGTCCACACCTGATCCCATGTGACACTAAAAAATGCACTAAAAATACTATGTACAAAACATAAACAAGCTCCATGCTTAAACTTGGGCATATCCTAGATGTCTCATTTTGCACTCACACAAACACTTTTGCAAATCTCCCTCCGAACGCTAAAACAGGTCAGCCTGGGCATTTCTGTGGATTGCTTTTGGAAACATATCTGGGCCTGAGAAGCAAGAATATCATGGAGCTGCTCTGTTGTAAAAGACTTGAAACTGGACTTGAATAGAAGAACAAAGACTGAACAGCTAGAGCAGGACACCAGGGCGCGGGCGGGGCTACGCTCCTGCCCCCTAAGCCCTCTGCATTGGCTCTATCAGAAAGTACACTCACCTGAAGTAACCATGGTTACGTTTACTTTCTCCCCACTCTTAGCAGGTGATTCTGTTCCTTACCTACCCCCTGGTTTGATTTTTCAAAGTAGAAATACACTGTTACAGAAGGAATGTATGGTCATTATTCTTTAAGTTCATAATCCACCCGTGTAAACTCCTTTGTAGCCCCTCTGCCAGGAATAACCACTGTCAAGTTAGGTTATGTGATGTTTCTTATAAAAACACTGCTGTGGAACCCATTTTCATTTTCCTTAACACATTATGGTTCTTCCTATTTCGTGTGCTAACCTCATCTTGTTGACGAGCCACACATAGATAAACATCATACCACGGTACAATTGTAATCTGTCTCCTGTCAATAAGTTGACAGCTTGGTTAGTAAAGTGTCTGCCACACAAGTGTAAGGAACTGAATTTGATGCCCCAGAACCCACAACAAGAAACTGTGCACAGTGATGAACTGTATGTAATCCCAGAGTTGGGGAGGCAGAGACACAGGATCTTATAGGCCAGTCAGTCTGGTGGTCAGAGTGCTGCAGGTTCAGGGAGATACTTAGCTTAAAACGTAAGGTGGAAGGGAGGGGCTGAGGAGAGGTTAACTACAGTGACAGCTGTGCAAGCTGAGGACCTGGGTTTGGATCCCAGCACCTTCACAAAAACCAGGTGTGTCAGTACATGTTTGTAACGGCAGCATGGGGGGAGGATGGGGGTGGCAGTACATGCCTTAAATCCCAGCCTGGTCCATATAGCGAGTTCCACGCCAGCTGGGGCCACAGGGAGACCCTGTCTTGAAAACAAAACAAAAAAACAAATACCCTTATACTGTCCAGTGGTTTCCTTAGGACATGTGAGATGCAGAATTTCTGTATAAAAGGAGGGATACTAGAAATGTTAGCCATCCTAATAGGTAAAGGCTACTGTGGTTTAACTTCTGTGGGGCTAAGCAGGACTAGCAGATTGATTTATGAGCCATGCTGGTCTGTGTTTTTGAGAACTGCCTGTGCATTTTATCCATTGTTACTTGGGTTTGGATAGTTAAGATGCTCTGTAAGTATCTTCCCAGCTACCTTTTCTCTAAACTTTGTATTTCATTTTTCCTTTGTGTGTGCTGCAACATCAGTGGTGAATCGATTTTTGTGGCCCTGAAAATGATTCTGGAGATGAGATTTAGAATGCCAGTAACTAGCTTGTTAAAAGGCGCAAGAGATAGAAGTCGAGTTAAGAAGGCAGGGCAGAAAAGTCAAAGTTCCTTGTCTTGCCCAAACTGTCCTGGCTGGCATCTGCATGCCATCTGGGTGATGCCATGTGCTGAGTGAGCCTCGGGGTGGCTAGCTTTCTGCAGCAGTGATTAGTTTGCAAGGCACATAGACAGCTGCCGAGGACCCAGGGAATAGCTCTCCTTTAACATATTTTTAAAAAGGAAGGGAAGGAAGAACTCAGCTTGAGAAGTCTTAAAGCTGTATAAAATAATCTACTGAGTGGTTCTCAAGTGTTTTGGTTTCAAGATCTCAGTACCGAGTAGCAGAGCTAGATATGGTGACTCAGGGCCAGCTGGGCTAGTGGGGTGATATAACAATATCCTGTCTCAGGCCATAACAATATCCTGTCTCAGGCTGAACAAAACCTCCCTTTAGAGGCTAGAGAGCAGGGTGGGGGAGGGGCAGAGGGTGGCCCTGGGTAGAGTAGTCAAGTCCCAGGGTTCAAATCACTAGCACCACCAAACCAAACTGAAACAAAGATCCCACTGCACTCTCGAAACTTACGGTGCATCCAGCAATTTTGAATACATGACTAGTAGTCATGGTGGAATTTTGCTGTATTCTAAATTAAAATAAATATTTAAAATACCTTTAACTTCAAAACAATAAACACTTGGGCCGGGTGCGATGGTACATTCCTTTAGTCCCAGAACTGGGGAGGCAGTTAGTGGCAGGTAGATCTCTGCAAGTTCGAGGCCAGCCTGGTCTACGTAGCAAGTTTCAGGCTAGTTGGGGCTACAGCTAGACACTGTCTCAAAAACAAACAACAAAAAATTAATATAAACAGCATTTTAGGTGAAAAGAGCTGTTTTTCAACATTAAAAAACTTAGATGAGTGGCAAGTGCTGCTTTTACAGATTTGCAGGTTATTTTGCTGTCTGGCAGAACAGAGACAGCTGGGTTCTCACATGCTGTGTGCTGCCCATCACCGCCCCAGCTACACTGTGCAGCCATGCTAGAGCAGGAGTAGTAACTCAGGTGTCCTTGGAGAGGTGCCCCCCCCCGCCCCCGCACCAGTCAGGTGTCCTTGGTGAGAAGCCCCCCCACCCCAAATCAGGTGTCCTTAGTGAGAACCACCCCCCCAATCAGCTTGGCCTTGCCTGGTGATGTAAGTGCCAGCTTTAACTAAAAGCACATCTGTCCTCCAAAGAAATCTACATGTGTCCTGAACTGAGGTATGTTAACAGGTGGGATCTGAGTCCTGTGAGGGGTGTGTGGGTGGAGGTGAAGAAAGAGCAGAACTGCCAGCCTTGAGGGCCAGATGAGACAGTTCCAAGCTGTCGGGTACAGAGAAGGGTTGTGAACACTCAGAGACAGGGCTGTGTACAGCAAATCAGAGCACTTGTGAGAGCAGTGGGGGTGACAGCCACTACAATTGTCATCACTAGCACAGATCTTTCCACACTATCAAAACTTGTTTCATATTTCACACCAAGTTACAAAAACATCACTGCAAGTTCTGACTAACTGTAGCAAGAGGCTGGAGGCTGGTCCTCCCACATCCCCATTTGCGGCCCTCTGCTCAGCCCCAGCCTGCACTGAGACTGGCAGCAGCTGGAAACTGCATGGGAGGTGGGTGTGTGTGAGGCAGCGTTAGTGATGCAGATTCCCTAACCAAAGTAGCTCCTGAATCTCCCCACAAAACCTAGTAAAGCCTGGGGACTCCTTTATGAGAACCTGGTGTTTTGTAAAAGCTTTCCTGTGACAGCAGCTGCTTTCAGGGTCCACTACTCCTTGGGGTGGAGACGGTCCCCCTGTGCTCAGAAAGTCTGAATGGGCTGGGGGTGACTCAGTGGTTAGAATGCTTGCTGTGAAGCAGGAGGACCTGAGTTCAAGTACCTAGCACTCACACGAACACATGTTCCTATAATCCCTCACTGGGGAGCTGTGACAGGCTAATCCTGGGAGCTTGCTGGCCAGCCAGCCTGGCTGATAACAGTGAGCTTCAAGTTCAAGAAAGATCATCTCAGAATTAAGTGTGGAGGCAAGTAGTGGAAGACACTCATCCCATGCATGCACACACACACGCACACACACACATGTGCACACAAACAGTTTGAGCAAAGCTGGGCATGGAGAAAAGTGTAACCCTATCATTCGGGATGCTAAGACAGGAGGGCTCTGAGTTCTAGACCTGCAGGAGGGCTCTGAGTTCTAGACCAGCCTGGGCTACATAGGAAGACCCTGTCTCAAAAAACAACAAAAAACCTGCCTCTCGATTGATCCATGGTGCTGCTAAGACAGATTTTTCGCAAATACTTCCCTGTTCACTTTTCTAGGAAAATGGCTTTGAAGGCACACGGAATGCTGACTCTAATCCTCCACTGCAGGTCCTTGGTGGGGACAGAAATGTCTTGATTAGCTGGCTGCCAACTCACCACTATGCTGACAGGCCAGAGCTCAAAGCACAGTCCTTACCCCAGTTTATAAAAGCTCGTTGAGAGTGATGAACAGCCCCCAGATGACCGTGTTGTTTTAGGACTGTTCTTTGTCCCCTGTTTAAATATCTCAACCCTCTGCTTACAGATTATTTTCATTTTAAAAATCATATTGGGCCAGTGAGATGGTGCAGTGTGGGTAAAGGTGCTTGCCTCCCAACCTGCTAACCTGAGTTCTATCCCCAGAACGCACTGTGGGAAGGCGAGAACAGACTCCCTAAAGTAGTCCTCTGACCTCTGCATTTGCACACTCACACTCAGAATAAATAGATGAGTAAAATATGATTAAAGCATGTCCTTATGCATCCAGGTTTTTCCAGACAGGCCGTCATGCCGAGTGGTTACTGGGAACTGACGGGGTGAGATGGAGCCTTTGTGGTGCTGCAACGCTCTCAGCAGATTTGGAAGCATTGCGGTACACCGCTAAGCAGTGGTACATAGTGAACCTTTTGAATGAATGTTGTGCAGTAGTCCGATGCCAGGCCCTGTAGAGTGTGAGGAGGAAAGTTGCACTCTGCAGAGACTGATAATCTGGTGTGAGGCAGACTGGGACCAAGTGACTGGCATCCTGTGTAATATCCCACGTAAGTTTGTTCTCTTTCTAGTTTGGAATAAATTGCAAATTTTCAAAACTCCAGCCACCTGCAGCTATACAAGCCTGCTTTACAAAAAGCTACATCAGAAGTCCCTTTGGACAGTCAGTGGTGGCGTGAGCACTTAGGAGGTGGAGGCAGGAATATCAGAAGTTCAAGGCCAGCCTGGGCTGCACGAGTCTTAAAAAACAGGAGAAAACAATGCCTTGGAGAAGGCAGGGATGTGGCTCCGTGGCAGCACTCTTGCCTAGCACTCCTGTGAGAGGTGAGAGCCCCTGGGTTTGGCCCTCCCCTTCCCCAATTTCTCTCTCCTTGAGATTTGTCCACTTCCTGCTGCAGAGTCGAGTGGTGGCAGACAGGATTCACAGGCTTCATAGGGATCTGTTCAGTGGATCGCATAGTTTCTGACCAGGTCCCTGGGTCACTCTCCTTCCTTTTATTTAGGAAGATGCAACTGCATGTTTGGGCTCTCCTGTTCCAGAAAATGGTCCGGGCTCTGGACAGTCGTGATGTGCATCCTTGTGCATGGGCCAGCTTTTCTGGGGAGTTATGTAGGTTGACACTTGGCCTATGAGTTTTCTGAGGACAGCAGGCTGTGTGCTTGAGCCCTGGCAGGCTCAGTGCCCTCCCTCTAACAGCAGGACTACAGGAATGGTGGCCCCATTTCTCCAGAACACTTACCAAACATGTCCCCTCCCCTTAGTGTCTTGTTTGGACAGCCTTTTGCTCAGCCCTGGCCGGCCTGCTGCTGACCCCAGGCTGGTCTGGAACTTGGAGTCGTTCAGCCTCAGCTTCTCAAGTGCTGCGGTCATAGGTGCACACACCGTATCGGCTTTTAGTGTCTGGTGAGGTTTACAGAAGTTTGAGGCTCCTTCTGCCCCTTATGTCTAGGTCACAGATGGCTATTGTTTTATGAAGGGCTTGCTGAGTCAGGCTTTTTTTTCTAATAAAAGTCCTGTATGTGCTGAGTAGATCTGTGGAGAGGGGTGCTCACCCCCTCATTGTGGGAGAGAAGATTCATCCTGTAGATTGCTACGTCACAGCTGATGATGTTCTCTGTGACTTTCCTAGCAAAGGAGTGAGTAAATGGGTTTTGACTGGTATTTGTCATGCGGAATACAGAGGATTGAGGTTCTGATTTTTACAGACTAACAGCACTAAGCACCGCCAGGCCCGCTGGCTTACTGCAGTAACATGCAGGAGGAGAGCCAGCATAGAGTGGTCATTCAGCCTGGAAGGTGAGCCAGCACAGTTAGCACTCACGGCCACTCACTGTCCCCGTAGCCTATTTCTAAACCCGAATGTCTCAAGACTCACTCAGAGATCTTGTTAAAAAGCAAATGGAGGTGCTGGAGAGATGGCTCAGCGGTTCAGAACACTGGTTGTTCTTGCAGAAGACCCGGGTTCAAATCCCAGCACCCACATGGCAGCTAACAGCTGTCCATAACTCCAGTTCCAGGGGATCCCACAGCCTCTTCTGACCTCCGTGGGCATTGCATGACACGGGTGCACTTACCTACATGCAGGCCATACACACATACACATAAAATAAAAATAATAAGTAAAATATTTTTTAAAAAGTGAATGGATTGCGTCTAGAGGGTACAACCTGGTGTCTGCATTTCTAAGGAAGTCCCCAGGGATGCTGCTGCCAAGGGGCCACTTTGAGCAGTAAGTGCATAGGACATTCAGAGTACATGAACCCAACAGTGACAGCCGTACACCCCTTTTTAAAAAAAATATTATTTTATTTTATGTGTATGAGTGTTATGCCTGCATGTAGGTAAGAGCACCTGTGTCCTGCAGTGCCCGAGGAGGACAAAAGAGGCTGTCGGATCCCCTGGAACTGGACTTACTAACAGTTGTTAGCTGCCATGTGGGTTCTGAGATTCGAACCTGGGTCTTCTGCAAGAACAGCCAGTGTTCTTAACCACTGAGCCATGTCTCTAGCCCCCAGCCATACACCTCTTTTTCTGCAGCAGGTGCGGAGCAGTGACACAGGGTTGGACATCAGTCTGACAGCAGGCTGAAGCCGAAGGCTTTCCTTTCCAAGCTGGACCTTGAGCCACATTCTCTAAGGAGGGTCTTGGCCTCGCGCGCTCACTGTCATCTGAGCTGTTCTTCTGTGTTGACTTTCAGGTGCATTGCACGGTGATTAGCAGAGCCCCCTGGCCTCTGCCTCCCGGGTACCAGCAGCACCCTCCCAGTTATGACAGTCCAGATAGCTGCAGACATTTAGCTATTTCGGGTTATGCACTAAATAAGAGCCACTGCCCTGTGCTTCCTCTGAACTGGGGGGTTGTGGGGAGGGTTGTGGAATGAGTGGTGTGATAAAAAGCACTAAAGCACTAGACTGCTTATCTGTTTGTTTGGTTTTGTTTTAAAGTACAAGAGTAGGTAACTAAGTCTTTGTCATTATCACTAAAATAGCTGGGTGCAGTGGTGCACAGCTCTAATTACAGCACTCAAGAGGAAGAGTCAAAAAGATCTTAAGTTTGAGGCCAGCCTGGGCTGTACAAGATCCTGTCTGAAGTAAAATCAAAATCTTAAGAACTATACCTACACCAGGTGTGGTGGCTACAGGGAGACGCTGTCTCAAACACACAAGCAAAACAAAATAAAACAGTTTTTAAAAGTATACTTAGCTGGGCATGGTGGCGCACGCCTTTAATCCCAGCACTTGGAAGGCAGAGGGAGGGGGATCTCTGTGAGTTCAAGGCCAGCCTGGTCTACATAGTGAGTTCCTAGTGAGTTCCAGGACAGCTGGGGCTACAGGGAGACCCTGTCTCAAAAAGAGAAAAAAATACACACACACACTTAAAATAGGGTGTATCACAAATTCTAACAGAATTTTAAAGTTAATGAGGTAGAGGTCCAGCTTTAAATGCAGATTGTAACTTTCAGTCTCTGGATGTTAAAATCAGAGATGCCATTTGAAAACTAGAATGCAACTGGCCTGACTGTTGAAATGAAGAGCTGCAGAGTGGGCGGATGATGGGGACGACCCACAAAACATGACTCTAAAACAAAAGCTGAAGTGGCACTTTGTGGAAACTTTTATCCTGGAACATATCAGGTCCTATCAAGACTGCTCTAATGACAGGCTTTTGTTTGTTTTTTAACAGTTACTTGTACTGTTTTCTTAGAATTGTATCTTAAGTGACCTGAACTTGTTTGTGCTGTGTGAATTCTGTTTAAGCTGCATGTGTTCAGCAGATGACTGCGTGGACAGCAATCCGGTCCCAGTGAGGTCAGCAAGCGCAGCACACGCTGTGGTCACCAGAACAGCTGGCAAAAGGCCAACCTCACTGTTACCAGTGGAGATGCTGCCTGCCTGTCGGCTGCCTTGGCTCACCGCAAACCGCGCTCCTAAGGCTGTGTACCATGTGAGGTCAGAGGCGGTGTAGAAATAAGAGATACGGAGTCAAAAATAGGAGCCGTTTCTCTTCTCTTCAGGTGTGCACCATGGCCGCATTTGACCAGAAACAAAACCAGTCAGCTTTTTTTTTTATTTTTGCCTTGTGTGTTTTGTGAATTATAGTTTAATTTTGAAACATGTTTTGGATGCAAACAAACTTAGAATTTAAGAAAATCTCAAAGTTGGGGCTGGAGAGATGGCCCAGCAGTTAAGAGCACCCGCTGCTCTTGCAGAAGAACCAGGTTCAGTTCCCAGCACCCACATGGCAGCTAATAATGTCCTTAACTCCAGTTCCAGGGGACCGACGCTCTTTTCTGGCTTCCGTGGCATTGCATGAACAGGTGCACTTACAACAAAATACTCCCACACATAAAATAAAATTTAAGCTGGGCCCACAGCTTTCCTGTTCTCATTGTGCAGCCAAGACAAGGTAAAGGCTGGGTCCTGTCTCCAGTCTGGGCAGGTGATAGAAAGATGCTCGATAGCCGGGCATGGTGGCGCACGCCTTTAATCCCAGCACTCAGGAGCCAGAGGCAGGCAGATCTTTGTGAGTTCAAGGCCAGCCTGGTCTACATAGTGAGTTCCAGGACAGCTGGGGCTACAGGGAGACCGTCTCCAAAAAAAAAGGACCAAAATAATATTAATAATAATAATAAAAAAATAAAATTTTTAAATGTTTTAAATCTGGAAGCGGGGCTAGAGAGTTTCTCAGCAGTTAAGGTTGCTGCTCTTACAGAGCGGCCAGAGTTTGGTTTCTAATATCCACATCAGGCAGCTTGTTAACTACCTGTACTCCAACTCCAGGACTGGCCTCAAAGGGCACTGGGCACACACATGCACACAGACAGACAGACTCGGCAGACACAGACAGACATAAACAAATAAATAAATAAACCAATCAATCTTTTTTTAATTATTTATTTAATAACCACATACTTAGAAGAAGCATTTCATTACATCAGCATTGACATATTCAATAACAATTTTCTGAGCTACAATGCATCTCTTACAAAATTGGCCGTATGTTTTTAGGTTTACAGTTGAATTATTACAGTTATACAATATTGTATTCAGTATAAACCCTTTAAGACATAGGATTAAATGAGGTTTTAACCTTTAAAAAAGATCTCCATTTCATTATTAAAATACACAG
>NW_008338533.1:3672078-3684407 GCF_000622305.1 Nannospalax galili | reverse complement strand
TGAATTAATATATATTATTGAACTCAATATAAGCCCTGTAAGACATAAAATTGGATGAGTTTTTAACCTTTAAAAAAGATCTCCATTTCATCTTAGAATATTTTGTTCCTTGCAGAAAGACTCATTGTTTTTGCTACTAACACTGAGATATTGGCACACGCATCTCTTGTATGTGTCTGATTATTACTAGTCATAATCAGTTGCACTTGGATCCTTGGCGCCTGTGTATGTCTGTAAATTAATAAATAAATCAATCAATCATTTTTTAAGCCTAGACGCAAAGCCATGGCCTCTTCTCAGTCACAGTTTCATGTAGACTCTGATCACGTAATTAACATGTTCAAACAGAATAATTGACCATTTTAAAAAATTGCATTTCTGGGGAGATAATTCAGTTGGTAAAGTGCCTGCCACACAATCAGGAGGAACTGAGTTTGATGCCCAGAACCCCCATAAAAAGCTGGCTGTGCTGATGTGCGTTTGTAATCTCAGCCCCAGGGAGGTAGACAGGGTGAATCTCTAGAGCTCTCTGGCACCCACCTAAAAAGCTGAGTGTGGTGGCGCATGTCTGTAACCCCGGATTTGGGAAGGAGGGACAGAGCCAGGTGGATCTGTAGTGCTTTAGTTCCATACATTATTTTGATGCCCAGTGAATCTGGAGACCTTTCCGCTTCCTGTGTAGTCTGTGTAGCCTGCACATTGAGCGTCTTGTCATGGTGTTTCCTCATGAGGCCGTGTTACCTTTTCTGTCACCGGCCTCTTGGCTTTTCTAGGTTGGCTGGTTAGGTTTTTGTCAGCTTAACACAAACCAGAGACACCTGGGAAGAGGGACCTCAGTTACGGAATTTCCCCCATCTGATTGACCATATCTATGAGGCATTTCTTAAGTGATACTTCATGCAGGGGGGCCCAGCCCACTGTGGACAGTGCCGCTCCTGGACGGGGCCTGAGCTAAGGAGGGTAACCAAGCAAGCCAGTGGGGAGCAAGCTAGTCAGAGCCTTCCTTGCGGTCTCTGCTTCAGTCCTGTCTTGTGTTCCCTCCATGGGTGTAACCTATAAGGGGCTCTGAGCCCTCCTCCCCACCTTGCTTTCTGGTCATGGTGTTTATCAGAGCAACAGAAAAGCCAACAGACCAGTGAACGCTAGGTTCTTAGCGTCATTAAGCTGAATATGAAGACAAGTATGCCTTATTTACTTAAAGTTCTTAGTTATTTAATGTGTGTGTATGTTATGTGGGTGTGTGCATGCCACGGTGTGTATGTGGAGGTCAGAGGACAACTTTCGGGAGTGGGTCATCGGACCTGGCAGCACCTCTACCTGCTGAGCCGTCTCGCCAGCCAGACCACTAGTGTTTTTAGGAGGCAGCTGGAATACAGCCTGGGCTTTGTGGGCCTAGCTTCTCCTTGTCGCTTTGCTTCTGCATAGCCTCTTTGCACCTTTAGACCATAATATTTTGTTATGAACAGCTGTCTCCGTTCAGGACGTTAGAAACCCAAGATCGCAGTGCTGGCAGCTTCAGTGCGTGGTAAGGCGTCGTCCAGAGTCTGTCTCCAAGCTCCGCCCTCAGGGTGGCTTCAAGACACTAATCCCATTCCTGAGGACCTCCACCTCCTTGACCTAAGTATCTCCTAGGGCCCCACCTCCTAACTACTGTCAGGGTAGGAAGGGAACGATCCTCTGTTCTCAGGAGATAGACAGTGAGGATAGTCAGTGTTCTTTCAGTGGAGGGTCACCGTGTTCCCTGCAGAGGGCTGCTTTAGGTTTCTCCCTGGGAGGCTGGAGAGGCGGCTCAGCAGGACGAGCTTGCTGCCGTTCCAGAGGATGCATGTTGGACGGCTCTCAACCATCTGTAACTCCAGCTGTGACATGGTATATGTGACCACAGACACACATACACAAATAAAAATGAAATCTTAAAAGGAAAGTCCCTGCACCCCACCTTGTGTCAATGCCCTGTACAAATAGGAAATCAGTCCCTTAACACAGACAACTATAGAACGATCTCCAGAATGGCCAGTCTAAATGCATCTGGAGCCCAGGCTGCCTCCTGTCAAAGGACCGAGATTACAGTCTCACATAGCGTGAATGCTGACCACTGTCAGTGAGAACCCGAGCTCATGTAGGGTTCTCTCTGCTCTGGCAGCTTGTAATGGGTTAGTGAGTTGCACAAGGTCACAAAGCTAGGACACACTCAAGCCTGAGCTCTTTCTGCCCTTTGCCACCCCACTTTGGGCCCATATTTTAAAATGTCAGTGTCTGGTGTTTCCGTCCCCACCCTGTCCTTTTTGGTGAGCTTCCTCTTGTCCTTGTCACGTCTCCGTCCTAAGTTTCAGTCTGAAAGAAAACGGGCTGTGGTTAGGGTTAAAGAAAGTATAGTCACAGAGGGGCCCTCCTTCCTGCTTCCTCTTCTTCTCCTTACCTGAAAGACTCAGACCTGGTTTTGAGCTAGGTAACGTGAGATTTCTTGAAGTCAGTGTTTGCCTTGTACAGCACCAAAACTGTTGCCGTTTGGCCCTCTGCCTCTTGCATGAGCATTCGGTGAGGGGGTAGATCTGACACCCTAAGTGTACTGAAAAGAGCAGTTTTGCCTGTTGCGTAGAAATTTGACTGTACGTAGGTCTCTCCAAGCACAGAGCCAACATTCCCCAGATCTTGCCCTTCTCCTTCTCAGTCCTGAAGTACACTGCTTGCTTATCTGGGCAGGTACATTACTCTCTCATAGGTTTTAAAACTGTAGGGCAAGCTTTTAGGTCTTTGAATACAAAGTACTCTGGAACCCAATACAATATTTAGAAGAATATTGTAGCCAAATGAGGGTGTAACCAAGTGTATCTAATGACTACGGGTTCTGTTAATGTCCAACAAGTGGTGACAGTTTAATACCGAAATAAAAACTGACTAACTGGGATCAGCTACTTGACACCTCCTCCTCTCCAGTCTTACTTGTCTAAGAACCAAGCTGAGCCTGGGCAGCACACCTGTAACCCAGCACTTGTGGGGCCGAGTCAGGAGGACCATGACTTCCAAGCCAGCCTGGGCTACACAGCAAGACCTTGTCTTAGGGGACCAAAAAAGGGGCATTTAGGGCAATGTGTGTGTGTGTGCTTACACATGTGTGCCCGTGGGTCTTCTCCATGTCTCTGCACTTTCTGTGTACCATTTCTGTGAGCCTGGGTCTCACTGAACGAGTTCACCGATGAGGCCAGCCGCCTGGTGTCCAAACTCAGCCCTCAAGTCTGCTTGTTAGGCACTTTAGTCTGGGCAAGATCATGGAGATTAAATTCTTGGTATTTAAAATTTTCATAATTACATCATATCAGTTGGTCATCTAATATCTAAGATTATAAAACTTGGCATGTATGCAGAGCTACATGTATGATGTAGCTCTACAAAAAAAAGTTGTCACCAATTTAGCTTCCAAGAATGTTTCTTAATCACTGTGCTGGACACAGACTGGTCACCTGGGAAGAAGGGACCTTAGAAACCTTTTTTTTTTTTTGGCCTTGTGTGTTTGTGTATTATATAGTTTAATTTTGAAATATTTTGGATGCAAACAAACTTAGGATTTAAGAAAATCTGAAAGCTGGGGGCTGGCTCAGCAGTTAAGAGCACTGGCTGCTCTTGCAGAGGACCTGGGTTCGATTCCTATCACCCACATACCCACATGGCTAGCTAACAGTGGTCCCTAAGAATTGCATTTTCTTAACTGTATAGGAGTCCCAGCCCACTGTGGGCCTGGGCTGTCTAAGAAAGCTTGCTGAGGGGCTGGAGAGATGGCTCAGCAGTTAAGAGCATTGGCTGCTCTTGCAGAGGACCCGGGTTCAGTTCCCAGCACCCACATGGTGGCTAGTAACTGTAACTCCAGTTCCAGGGGATCCACGCCACCTTCTGGCCTCTGCCTGCTTACACACATGGGTTCATTTACATACATGTAGGTAAAACACTTATACACATCAATTAGAAATAGCTAGTTAGCTGAGCAGCCAGGAGAAGCGATCAGCAAGCCGTGCTCCTCTGAGGTCTCTATTGCAGGCTCCTGCCCTGCCTGGGTGCCTCCCTGGCTTCCCTCAGTGATGGACTGTTATACGGACATGTAAGCCAACTAAATCCTTTCTTCCTCCAAGTTGCTTTCGGTCAGTGTTTTATCACAGCAACAAAAAAGTTAAGACATCTATCAGGACATCTGTGAGTTGGGGTGTCTGGCCGTAGCTAGTACTGTAGACGCGGGACAGAGCTGACATTCTGTCCTGGCTCACTTGGCCAATAGCTGGTGGGTTTGCATCACATTCTGCTGGAAAGATACTTTGTGAAGAAAGCCCAGACACTGAACAAATGGGCATGGAGCTCTTTTCCACTGAGGCCGCACCACCTCCTTGTCTGTGTTGTCTCACAGTGCTGGTCCCAAAGGGGACAACATCTACGAGTGGCGGTCAACCATTCTCGGGCCTCCAGGATCTGTGTATGAAGGTGGTGTGTTCTTCCTCGACATCACTTTTACACCAGAATATCCCTTCAAGCCTCCAAAGGTAAGCAATCTCCCAATTTATTCTTAGTAATTCCTATGAGATATTGAGGGTTCAAAAGTAATCACAACTAGGCTCTTTTTTCCTATGCCTTAAATCCAAGCATATCGTGCATACCAAAGGACCTCTTTGAGTTGACTTCGCCTCACTTGGCATTTCTAGGAGTAAGGGCTTAAAATTGTGCTATGTATAGTAGTGTTATTAGCAGCTGAGAATCAGTCCCTCTTGTCCCCATAGACAAACTTCTAACAGTTAAAGCCTGTGCAGCCATGTGGCTATTGGAAGCAGACCTGCTCTTCGTTGACTGGTCTAGTTCAGATCCGCAGTGCTAGGCCTCCATTCTTGAAATTAGGAGTTAGACACCAACAGGAACAGCAACAAGAGGTAACTGGAAAGCGAATTTTAAAAATATATATTTTATTATTTTTATGAGTGTATTGCCTGCATGTATGTGAGTACATAATGCCATGCAGTGCTGCGGAGGTCAAAAGAGGGCTTCAGACTCCCCTGGAACTGGAGTTAAGGGCGGTTCATAGCTGCCATGTGGGTGCTAGGACTCGAACCCAGGTCCTCTGCAAAAGCAATCAGTGCTCTTAACCGCTGGGCCGTCTCTCCAGCCCTGAAAAGCTAATTTTTGATTGGTAAAAGGGAATTTTTTTATCCATACACTTCACAAGTAAAAATCAGAACCTCAACAAAGAACTCTGGTGGCCTGTGCTACCTCCTTCCCCATGGGTACTCCATTTTAATAAACTGTGATTTGGGTAGACAGTCTAGATCTACTCATAAAAGGCCTGTGTGTGCAGTGTTTGCTAGCTTTAAGGGATTGTGGTGACAACTACAAGGTTGACTCTTGGAGTAAGTGCTTAAGACTTAAGACATGTATTACTACCAATGGACACAAGAGGTCAGCAAACTAACGATGAAATGTTCCTATTTCAGAGGCCTCCTCACCAGGGTCCTGCAGGTCACTGTCTCCTAACAGGAGTAGGAGTCAAGTAGCACCAGTCCCAGAATGCCTCTCTAGATACACAGCAGAACAGTGTCCCACATACATAAAACGTGGTTGGGCTGAAGGAAAAAAAGGACGTCCATATTTAAAACATTAAAATTAAGCCAGAAGGATCAAGAGTTTGCAGCCAGCCTGGGATAGAGTGAGCCACAGGCTAGCCTTAGCTACATGGCAAGTCCCTATCTAAAAACAGGAAAAAATTCCACTAATCAGGAACTGAGGAAGCAGTAGTCCCTTCACTTTGCAGTGGGCACCACCTCCAAATGAGGCAAGCTGGTGTCAGTCAGCGAGCACGTCAGTCATCAGTTGCCTCTCAACCTGGTTACTTTGCCGTTTTGAAAACTAAGTATCTGGGACATTGTTCTCAATTGGATCACTCGGCTAAAAACGTAAAAGCTTGCTGTTTGAAGGTTGCTTAACAATACCTTGTTTCTTAGGTTACATTTCGGACAAGAATTTACCACTGCAACATTAACAGCCAAGGCGTGATCTGTCTAGACATCCTCAAGGACAACTGGAGCCCCGCCCTGACCATCTCCAAAGTCCTCCTGTCCATCTGCTCACTCCTCACAGACTGCAACCCTGGTAAGGCTGATAACCAGCTTCCCCAGAAGCTCTCACCACATAGACTGAGATTCTCTAAAGACAGAAAATCCAAGTCTTCCAGGAATTTTCAATCAAGGGAGGCTCAGCTTGGGTGTTTTGAGAATAGGCATTTGTGCGGAGCTGGGCTGGGTGGCCTTGCTGTGTGTGTTAGGTACTTTTCTGTTGCTGTGATAAAAACATTGACCAAAGCAACTTATAGAAGGAAGAGTTTATTTGGCTTATGATACCAGAAGAATTAAGAGTCCGTCATGGCGGCAGAGGTGGCTGGAGCAAAAAGCTAAGCTCTCATGTCTTACAGCAAGCACAGGAAGCAGAGAGTGACTGGAGATCCCACAAGGGTTAAGGACTCTTCTAAGTGACGTGCTTCCTCCAGCATGGCCACACTTTCTAAGACCTCCCGAAACATCACCACCAACTGGGGACAAAATGTATGACTACTTGGAGCCTGTGGGGACATGCTCATGCAAACCAACACTGTCGTTTTTCAGTGCTGGTTCACTAAACATCTGCCTCACAGCCAGGGGTCAGTTTTGAAAGTGGTATTTTTCTGCCAAATACTTAGTGATTACAGAACTGTGATTGTGTCGGGACTAGTCCTTTTTTTTTTTTTTAATTTTTTGTCTTTTTGAGACAGTCGCCCTGTAGCCCCAGCTGTCCTGGAACTATGTAGACCAGGCTGGCCTTGAACTCACAAAGATCCCCCTGCCTCTTCTTCCCAAGGGCTGGGATTAAAGGCGTGCACCACCACACCTGGCCTCTAATTTATTATTTTTATTTTATGTGTATGTGTGTATTGCCTGCATGTAGGTCAGTGTACCTGTGTTGTGCAATGCCCAAGGAGGTCAGAAGAACCTGTCGGATCCCCTGGGACTAGAGTTATGGACAGTCGTTAGCGGCCATGTGGGTGCTGGGACTCGAACCTGGGTCTTCTACAAGAACAACCAGTGTTCTTAACCACTGAGCCATCTCTCCAGCCCCCAGGGCTAGTCCTTTTAAAGTAAAAGGGAATTACTCTTTCCTTGCCTAACCGACATATCAATTATTAGACATTTCATTTCTAAAAAGATATTTATTTAGGTGGAGGTCCAGGGGGTTTTCTTTAATGAGGCCTAAGTTTTGATTAACCAACTTAGCCTTTTCTAGGCACATGGTGTGCAAGTGAATGGTGTAATGTGAAACAGCCGCTAAGACACCACAGCATCCATGGGGAGCCTACTGGTGCACACAGCTGGCCCTCTGGAGCCTTAAACATCCCAGACTCTTAAGTTGGGTCACACATGAAGAACAGAGCAGAACTGGGTGTTAACCTTTTGGGAGAGGTATGGAAGTCAAGTCAGACATTCTGCCCCCGTTTTACTTTATATTTAAAGATCAGAAGAAAAAAAAGACGTGTTTCAGCCATGGGCTTGATGACAAGTACTTGCTATGGAATTTCACAGAGGTGTCTACTTGCCTTTCTCCAAAATAATCTCCATGCTTTTCTTCCAGCTGACCCTTTGGTGGGAAGCATTGCCACTCAGTACATGACCAACAGGGCAGAGCACGACAGGATGGCCAGACAGTGGACCAAGAGATACGCCACATAAACTGGGGGTGCACAGTTCTTCTTGTCTGTCACAGAAGAGAGCTGCTTCGTTTGAAGGGGTGGGAGAGGGTGGGAGTTGGTACAGAGTAGGCTATTTCTATAACAGATATTATTCAGTCTTATTTCCCAAGATTTTGTTGTAACTTAAGGTATCTTGCTACAGTAGACAAAAGCTGGTGATAGCAACTTTTAAAACCATCAGTTCTGCAATATTAGCTGATCTTTAGTACAGAACGGAATGTACGTTTAGACATTTGGGTTCAATTGCTTTTAGTCTGTAATTTCAAAAACAGCTTAATTTTGTACAGGTTATACACATGGGCCATTTATGTAAAGTCCTAAGAAGGAAACAGTGATGATAGCGTCATCTCGTATAGTAAATGGACAGCGGCTTTGTAAGACACCGAGTAGGAGATGAGTAGTTAATGTATTTTAATTTACAAGCAAATAAACTTTAACGTTTTATTAAGGTTTGAATCAGGATTTTGGAGAACCTGTAGTGAAATACCTTAAGCTGTTAACTGTGCGGCGTGGAACAGGACTCGCTCAGTACGGCTCTGTGTTGCAGACTTGTCGGGTCTGCTTTTGTTACTGTGCTAATAAACATTACGAACAAGGCCTGGCCCTGCTGTGTTCATTCACGCCCCACTGGTTTGCTGGTTCTTTTCATATGAAGCATGCTAAGGAGTGCACACTCTTTGCAGAGGTCATCCAGGTGCTTCACAGTAGACTTGAATATGTTTTAGAAAAAGCTGAATAGTTCAAGCCAAATCCCATTTGGTTTATCAACAGGGCTAACTGCAAAATAGAAAAACTCTGGCCAGGCGTGGTAGCGCACGTCTTTAATCTGAGCTTTGAGAGTTCAAGGCCAGCAAGCGCCAGGCCAGCTGGGGCTACAAGGAAGACCCTGTCTCAAAAAGACCTAAAAAACTCTGATTGTAATCCTGTTTATCCTGACCTTGAGTTCTACTAGACTCAATGTGAACGAAATCATGACTTTTGTTCTACTGAGCAAACCCTCCACGAAGAACTCATGTAGCGTCCACACTGTTAGCCGTTACTGCTTCAGTTTGCATACACAAAACTGTCACATTTGATAATCTTAGATACTAGATGATGAACCTTTGTTTGTTTGTCTTTCTGAAACAGGTTTCCCTGTAGCCCCAGCTGGCCTGGAACTATGTAGATGGCTGGCTTTGAACTCAAAGATCTGCCTGCTTCTGCCTCCCAGAGTGCTGGAATTAAAGGTGTGCACCTCCATGCCCGGCAGATGATTACTCTTTTTAAAACAAAGGTATAGGCCTGTCAGGATGGCTCAATGTGTGAAATCTGATCCCCGTGTAAAAGGAGGGCCAACTCCACAAAGTTGTCTTCTGATGTCCGCCTGGATGCTCACAGTCATTAGGAATCTGGGAAATTATAATGAATGTGACAGCTTCTGACACAGGCTGGAGGAGTTCCACCTGGGTGCACTGTGTGCTCTCCAAACTTTATTTTGCTATTATTAACAAGTGCAAAATAAATGTCAGAATAGGTGTTAAATAATATAATTTATGTCAGGCAACAGTAAACTTAGCCCAATAATTTAATTATAACCTAAAGTGCATTAAATTACTACCTAGAGGTTTCCTAAGGGCCAAAGGTAGCCACAGGCCCTGTGTTAAGTACCAGCCTTCCACCGTGTTCACAGACATTTGACGACAGCCACTGCCCTATAAGGCTCCTTCAGTTTTCGGAGCTGGAGTTCCCTTTGTTTTTCCTCCCGGGTAAAGGGAAGCTGGATTTGCTCTGGGGCTGGGAGAGCTTGCTGGCTAGTAAGGTGAAGGGCTCGATTAGAGTCCTCCGGTCCGTCACTGTCACCTCCCACAGCCGCACTTTCTCACTCTTTGCCCACTGCTGTGCTACTTCGGTGTCCACTTGTCTCTGCTCCGAAAGGTCGATTTTGTTTCCTAACACGACAATCGTCACCTGGAAGGAGATTAAAGACTGCACTAGTACCTTGAAGCTTCAGCAAAAGATGGAGCTATAGATCAACATTCTTTACCAAACTTTTATTGAGGTGATCCCAGCTGCTCTTGGGGCTGAGGCAGTAGGATTGCAAGTTCAAGGCCAGCATGGGCCACTGTCAGAAAGAAGAGAATGGTGCGTGCCTTAACACCAGCATTTCAGAGGCAGAGGCACGTAGCTCAACATTAAAAAAAAAAAAAAAAAAAAAAGAAGCCAGGTGTGGTGGCGCATCTTTAATCTACCCTTTGACATCTCCATCTACAGTTTCCCTGCTAGAGAACAGCCCAACATTAAAAAAAAAAAAAAAAAAAGAAAAGAAGCCAGGTGTGGTGGCGCATCTTTAATCTTAATCCCAGTACTCGGGAGGCAGAGGCAGGCGGATCTCTGGGACTTTGAGGCCAGCCTGGTCTCCATAGCGAATCCAGGCCAGCTGGGGCTAGAGGGAGGCCCTGTCTCAAAAAGACCGAAAAAAGAAACAAGGAGGCCTGGGGATGTGGAGAGCTTGCCTACCAAGTGTGTTCTCAAACTAGTAAATATTCTAAAGCATGCGTAAGGGAAGGGAGGTATGGGTGCTGAGGTTGGACCTCAGGGCCTCCTAAACAGGGTTCTATCACAACACACACTGTCCCTGAGTTCAGAACCAGAACCTCGGGCTGTCAAGGGCACAGTGGGCGTGGTGGTGGTGGCACACAGACACACCTTTAACCCCAGCACTTGGGAGACAGAGGCAGGCCAATCTCCAGCCTGATCTACACAGTGCATTCCAGGCCAGGACAGCTGGCACTAGAGGATGCAGTGGGAACCAGACTTCACAGCAGTCCTCTCTACATGCCCTTCTTAAGTGTTTTTCCTTCTGTTTTGAGATACAGTCCCACTATGTAGCCCTGGCTAACCTAGAATACTTGGTATGTAGACCAGGCTGGCCTTGAACCTGTAGTGTACACCCTGCATCCAAGTACTGGGGTTATGGACTTGCCCCAGCATGCCCAGCTTGTTTTTGGTTTTGTTTTCATTTATTTATTTGTGCGTATGTGTGAGGGATCTCTGTGGTGCTGGAAGTTCTGAATCTCAACTATATCCATGCACACATCCTATTCAGAGCACCGTACTATGACTTTGCAAGATGATAGCAGCACTGGACTGCTGTGAGCAGGACAGTGCACACCTACGGGTGTGAGGGGGATGCCTGCCAGAGCACAGGAGTCTGAGGTCAGCTGGAGCCACACAGCAAGATCCCACCTTTGTATCAGTAAACCATCAACTAGAAGAAAATACAAGACAGACGTGAGCCTACGATAATCTCAAGACACTCAACATAAAATTAAATACAGCGGGAGCTGTAGAGATGGCTCAGTGGGGAAGAGCACTGACTACTCTTGCTCAAGACCCAGGTTTGGTTCCCAGCATCCAGACAACAACGTAACTCCAGTTCCAGGGAAATCTAATGCCCTTTTCCGACCTTCAAGGGCACTGCAGGACACAGGTGCACTTACACACATGCAGGCAATACACTCATACATATAAAATGAAAGTAGATAAAACATAAGAATCTAGGCTAAAAGGGCCTGTGTGGCTCTGAGGATGATGACCGAGCACATGAAGGGTCTACGTAGAGAAGCCGAGATGAGAGCTCCGGGCAGGAGAACCAGCCACGCAGGCAGAAACTGGTAGGTGGGCAGAGGCCAACTACTTACTAGTTTGCTTGCTTTTTTTTAGGAAAGATAAGCATCCTAGCTGGGCTCCGGAGCCGTGAAGGCATACCTTGTACAGAGTGAATGAGCAAGAAACAGTGCCGAATGCGCTTGGCACTGCCCGTCAGACACGTGGAAATCCTAACGGCACGCTCCGTCCTCATGTGACACTCACCTCTTTCTTGTCTTTGAACTTATCGATTTCCTTCTTTAGAAGCTCCACTCTTTGAAAGGATTCAAGGTTATTCACACTGTACACAAGAACAAAACCATCAGCAAATGAAAAATAATGCTTCGGCAGCTCCACGCCCTCCTGCAGGCCTCGGGTGTCGTACAGGTGCAGCTGTTCCTTCACGCCTCGGTCTGTCTCCACTGAGGCCATGTACACATCTTCCATGGTTTCAGAGTCCTCCATCCCTAGACAGGAAGAACCAAGGCCGTGCTCACCGTGCCCCTGTCCTCAGCAGCCTGGCTTTGGAGGATTCATGTGTACCAATGGGCAATAATCACACTGCATTTACCTGTCTCACTGAAAATGAAAAGTAGTCATTCATCAAAAGCACCATGTCATGTCTTCTCTTTCATTTATTTTTGTGTATGTGTATGTGTGGGCTCATTTGCTATAGCTCATGTGTAGTGATCAGAGGACCACTTGCAGTTAGTCCTCTCCTTCCGAAACCTGGGGACCCTGGGACTTGAACTTATGTTGTCATGCTTGGCAGCAGGAACCCTTATCTGTTGAGCTATCTTGCTGGCCTGATATTCATATTTGTGAAAATAAAGTCACTATAACAGTATTTCCTTCTAAAACTCTGCCCTGTGTATATTATATACCTATATTAAATTTTTATTTATTTATTATTTTTATGTGTATGTGTGTATTGCCTGCATGTAGATAAGTGCAC
>NW_008338533.1:3640325-3672059 GCF_000622305.1 Nannospalax galili | reverse complement strand
ACAGACGTGAGCCTACGATAGTCTCAAGACACTCAACATAAAATTAAATACAGCGGGAGCTGTAGAGATGGCTCAGTGGGGAAGAGCACTGACTACTCTTGCTCAAGACCCAGGTTTGGTTCCCAGCATCCAGACAACAACGTAACTCCAGTTCCAGGGAAATCTAATGCCCTTTTCCGACCTTCAAGGGCACTGCAGGACACAGGTGCACTTACACACATGCAGGCAATACACTCATACATATAAAATGAAAGTAGATAAAACATAAGAATCTAGGCTAAAAGGGCCTGTGTGGCTCTGAGGATGATGACCGAGCACATGAAGGGTCTACGTAGAGAAGCCGAGATGAGAGCTCCGGGCAGGAGAACCAGCCACGCAGGCAGAAACTGGTAGGTGGGCAGAGGCCAACTACTTACTAGTTTGCTTGCTTTTTTTTAGGAAAGATAAGCATCCTAGCTGGGCTCCGGAGCCGTGAAGGCATACCTTGTACAGAGTGAATGAGCAAGAAACAGTGCCGAATGCGCTTGGCACTGCCCGTCAGACACGTGGAAATCCTAACGGCACGCTCCGTCCTCATGTGACACTCACCTCTTTCTTGTCTTTGAACTTATCGATTTCCTTCTTTAGAAGCTCCACTCTTTGAAAGGATTCAAGGTTATTCACACTGTACACAAGAACAAAACCATCAGCAAATGAAAAATAATGCTTCGGCAGCTCCACGCCCTCCTGCAGGCCTCGGGTGTCGTACAGGTGCAGCTGTTCCTTCACGCCTCGGTCTGTCTCCACTGAGGCCATGTACACATCTTCCATGGTTTCAGAGTCCTCCATCCCTAGACAGGAAGAACCAAGGCCGTGCTCACCGTGCCCCTGTCCTCGGCAGCCTGGCTTTGGAGGATTCATGTGTACCAATGGGCAATAATCACACTGCATTTACCTGTCTCACTGAAAATGAAAAGTAGTCATTCATCAAAAGCACCATGTCATGTCTTCTCTTTCATTTATTTTTGTGTATGTGTATGAGTGTTTTGTGTATGTGTATGTGTGTTTTGTGTATGTGTATGAGTGTTTTGCCCGCATGTGTACAAGTGCACCACGTGAGTGCAGTGCCCGTGGAGTCTGAAAAAGGGCATCAGATCCCTACCTAGAACTGGTCTTTAGGACAGCTGTTGGCGGCATGTGGGCGCTCTGAACTTCTAGTGCTCCTGCCTCTGCCTTCCAAGCATGTGGGTTACAGGCCTACTCCGTGCCCACAAAGTACTTTCTCAAAGTATTTCTTGGGCCACAGAGACGGCTCAGTGGGTAAAGGCACTTGTGTTACCTGCCTGGTGACCAGAGTTCAATCCCCAGAACCCACTTAAAGGTGGAATGAGAGAACCAACTCCATGAAGATGTCCTTTAACCGCCACATAACGCACTGTAGCACACATGCCCACATATATGTATCATACACGCAATAATTTTTAATTTTTTCCCTTTTTGGTACTTTTAAGACAGTCTCCCTGTAGTCCCTTCTGGCTTGGCGCTCACTATGTAGACCAAGCTGGCCTAAATCTCATAGAGATCTGCCTGCCTCTGCCTCCCAAGTGCTGGGAATAAAGGCATGTGCCACCACACCCAGCATTATTTAAATTTTTATTACTACTTCTGGTAGTTGGTGGAGGTGGCACGCACCTATAATCTCCCAACACCTGGAGGTAGAAACAGGATCAGGTGTTCAAGGTCAACCTTAACTATATAGCAAGTCTGAGGCCAGCCTGGGCTACAGGAAACCTTGTCTCTGACAGGCTGAAGAGATGGCTCAGCAGGTTAGGAGCACTCAACTGTTCTTGGAGAGGACTCAAGTTCCCAGCATCCATCGGGTGGCTCACAACTGCCCGTAACTACAGCTCCAGGGAACCCTATGCCTCTCACACTCCTAATTAAAAATAAAAATGAACTGTGCATGCCTTTAATCCCAGCACTCTGGAGGCTAAGGCAGGTAGATAGATCTCTGTGAATTTGAGGCCAGCCTGGTCTACACTGAGTTCCAGGCCAGCTGGGGCTATAGGGAGACCCTGTCTCAAAAAGACCAAAATAAGACCGGGCATGGGGGCGCACACCTTTAGTCCCAGCACTCGGGAGGCAGAGGCAAGCGAATCTCTGCGAGTTCGAGGCCAGCCTGGTCTACACAGTGAGTTCCAGGACAGCTGGGGCTACAGGGAGACCCTGTCTCAAAAAGACCCAAAAAAGAATAAAATAAATCTTAATTTTTTTTTTTTTTCCTGCGGAACGGTGTGGTGACACACATCTTCAGTCCCAGCACCCGGGAGGCAGAGGTAGGTGGAACTCTGTGAGTTCGAGGCCAGCCTGGTCTACATAGTGAGTTCCAGGTTAACCAAGCTACCCAGCAAGACCTGTCTCAAAAAGAAAAAAAAAAAAAAATCTTCTGGAATTAGGCTTGTCCCTGTAGTGTTAAAGAACTGCCCTAGCCTTGGGTTTACACAATTTTTTTTTTTTTTGTCTTTTTGAGACAGGGTTCCCCTGTAGTCCCAGCTGACCTGAACTCACTATGTAGGCCAGGCTGGCCTTGAACTCACAGAGATCCGCCTGCCTCTGCCTCCTGAGTGTTGGGATTAAAGGTGTGCGCACCACGCCCAGCTCCAATTTTTTTTACTATATAAAAATGATAGTAACAAAAATTTGGTAGTGAATTTACTAGTACCTATCTTTTGAGTATAAGGATCAAGAACCTAACCCTAAGCAGAGTGATGAAGGCTGTGATGTAAGTGCAGCGTCAACAATGAAGTGCTTCCTTTCTTGCCATCTGGGATTGGGAGGAATTGGTCTTCCGTAAAATGCTGGGGTCTATTCAAGAGACTGAGAACTGTAGGTGTACAGCTTGGGCCTAAGCACAAGGCTGGTCCTCAAAACTGTCAAGGAAGATACACCAATCAGAACTTAAACACCTTTGATATGGAGGTGTTTTGGTTTTTTTCTTTTTGAGACAGGGTCTCATCATGGAGCCTTGACACTCCACAAAGACCAAATCCACATAGACCAGGCTGGCCCTGAACTTTGGTGATCCTTCTAACCTCTACCTTCTGGGAGCTAGAATTACAGGTGTGCCACAGGCCTGCAGCCACTCAAAAATATAATCAAGGGGCTGGAGAGACAGCTCAGTGGTTACAAGCATTGGCTGCTCTTGCAGAGGACCCGGGTTCCGTTCCCAGAGGATCTGACGCCTCCTCTGGCCTCCGTAGGCGTAGCATGACATGGGTATATGGGTGCAGGCAAAACATTCATATAAAAATAAGTAATTTTTTCAATTATATTCTTTATTTTTATTTTGTGTATGAGGTGTTTGCCTACATACATGTGTACAGTACCCACAGAGACCAGAAGAGGGGGTCAGATCTCCTGCAACTGGAGTAACAGACCATTGTGAGCCACCATGATGCTGGGAACTGAACCTGGGTCCTCCCCAAGAGTTTCAAGTGCTCTTAACGGCTGAGCAATAAGTAGCATGACATGGGTATATGGGTGCAGGCAAAACATTCATATAAAAATAATTTTTTCAATTATATTCTTTATTTTTATTTTGTGTATGAGGTGTTTGCCTACATACATGTGTACAGTACCCACAGAGACCAGAAGAGGGGGTCAGATCTCCTGCAACTGGAGTAACAGACCATTGTGAGCCACCATGATGCTGGGAACTGAACCTGGGTCCTCCCCAAGAGTTTCAAGTGCTCTTAACGGCTGAGCAATCTCTCCAGCTCTCTCAAGAATATAATCTTAAGAAAACCTTGCTTTTGACTTTAAAAAGGTAAGGGGGAGATGGTAAAGGAATTCTGAAATCAAAGAGTTTGAGATGCTGGCATAGGCCTTATTATGAACACTCAATATAGATGAAAATTTGAGACAGTGCTAGGTTGGACCCAGGGCCTCACATATGCTAGGCGAGTCCCTCTTACCACTGACCTACATCCCCAGGCTTCTAAATACATAAATTTAACTAAAAGTGCTACATATTATTTGGGGGAGCTACTAGAGAAATAAGGTCAAAAGAATGATTCATAAAAGGTAAAAATGAGGGGCTGGAGAGATGGCTCAGTAATTAAGAGCACTGACTGCTCTTGCAGAGGACCCGAGTTCTGTTCCTAGCACCCACATGGCAGCTAAACACCGTCCCAAACTCCAGTTCCAGGGATCCAAAGGCTTCTTCTCACCTCTATGGACACTGCACAACACAGGTGCACTTACACACTTGCAGGCAATACACTCATACACATAAAAAAATATAGAAATGTGCTCTAAGATTCCCACTGAAAGAAGTGCTTTGCAGTAAATGCAAACACATTTACTATCTGTTACATTAACCTCAGTTCATTTTAACCACTGTACTCTTTACCAAAGCCGTGACCTCATTAAAGCCAGAAGCCTGTCTTCCTCACTGAAGACGGCCAGCACAGCGGTAGGTGATCCACCATATCTCAGCACCGCGGGGATAATGGAGACCCCGAGGCACCGGACGGTACTGCAGAGGCAGCCGTTCCACTTCGTTTCTTGTCACGTCTACGCAGCAGGACCGAAGAACGACGTCTCTCAGTGTGGCGAGTGATGATGACTCCAAGTCTGCCCGTCACGGAAACATACAGTGCACCGCATAGACCTACTGTTCTATCTGTCTGCTGTCTGCTTCCTGACTGGTTTCAACGGAAACACACAGTGCACCGCGTAGACCTACTGTTCCTATCTGTCTGCTGTCTGCTTCCTGACTGGTTTCAACGGAAACACACAGTGCACCGCGTAGACCTACTGTTCCTATCTGTCTGCTGTTTGCTTCCTGACTGGTTTCAACGGAAACACACAGTGCACCGCGTAGACCTACTGTTCTATCTGTCTGCTGTTTGCTTTCTGACTGGTTTCAACGGAAACTCACAGTGCACCGCGTAGACCTACTGTTCTATCTGTCTGCTGTTTGCTTTCTGACTGGTTTCAACGGAAACTCACAGTGCACCGCGTAGACCTACTGTTCTATCTGTCTGCTGTTTGCTTTCTGACTGGTTTCAACGGAAACTCACAGTGCACCGCGTAGACCTACTGTTCTATCTGTCTGCTGTTTGCTTTCTGACTGGTTTCAACGGAAACTCACAGTGCACCGCGTAGACCTACTGTTCTATCTGTCTGCTGTTTGCTTTCTGACTGGTTTCAACGGAAACACACAGTGCACCGCGTAGACCTACTGTTCTATCTGTCTGCTGTTTGCTTTCTGACTGGTTTCAACGGAAACTCACAGTGCACCGCGTAGACCTACTGTTCTATCTGTCTGCTGTTTGCTTTCTGACTGGTTTCAACGGAAACACACAGTGCACCGCGTAGACCTACTGTTCTATCTGTCTGCTGTTTGCTTTCTGACTGGTTTCAACGGAAACACACAGTGCACCGCGTAGTCCTACTGTTCTATCTGTCTGCTGTCTGCTTCCTGACTGGTTTCAACGGAAACACACAGTGCACCGCGTAGACCTACTGTTCCTATCTGTCTGCTGTTTGCTTCCTGACTGGTTTCAACGGAAACACACAGTGCACCGCGTAGTCCTTCTGTTCCTATCTGTCTGCTGTTTGCTTCCTGACTGGTTTCAACGGAAACACACAGTGCACCGCGTAGACCTACTGTTCTATCTGTCTGCTGTTTGCTTTCTGACTGGTTTCAACGGAAACACACAGTGCACCGCGTAGTCCTTCTGTTCCTATCTGTCTGCTGTTTGCTTTCTGACTGGTTTCAACGGAAACACACAGTGCACCGCGTAGACCTACTGTTCCTATCTGTCTGCTGTCTGCTTCCTGACTGGTTTCAACGGAAACACACAGTGCACCGCGTAGACCTACTGTTCTATCTGTCTGCTGTCTGCTTTCTGACTGGTTTCAACCTGTAGTGAGGACTGCTGAATCTCAACAAAAGCAAGATGTTCCTCCTGTGTGCCTCACTACTGCACCACCTCAGTGCAGCGTGGCCAACCAGAGCCTCCACCTGGTCCCAGGACCCAGAAACAGAAAAACCATCTTACCAACAGTGTGATTCCCGTAAAGGAGCTGCTCCAAAATCGCAGTCTTCCCCACGGACAACAACCCGCAAACAACGACCTTGCAGCCCTTTCCCATCTTCTCAGAATGGCTCTGTGGGGAGAATATAAGCTCTTAAAAACTGCACAAGCTGAAATACAATTTCTTCCTATGTTTAAACTGAATCAGTAATACAGGAAAATTTCAAACATTACAAAGGACACAGTATAAATCAATCCTTCCAAACTCTATGCCAAGGCTATTAGCTCCCTTAGGACAAGCTCACACATCTTCATGTAATCCCTGCAGACAGAAGGCAGAGGCAGGACGGACTTCAACCTCATAGTGAGCTCAAGAGCAGACAGAATGCTGACAGCCGGGCATGGCTGCTCAGGCAATAATAACCCTAGCACCAGAGACAGGGATGAAGCATGGAGACAGGAGGATTGCCATGAGTCAAGACCCTGTCTCAAAAGACTAAAAAAGGGAACACCTCAATATATTTGCACATGATTTTAACATTTTATGTGTGTTTGGCCTGCATGTTAGTGCACCATGTATGTGCCTGTTTCCCACAAAGACCAGAAGGCCTTGGAACCCCTCGAACTGGATAAGGATGGGTATTGGCAGCAATGTGGCTGCTGGGAACTGAACCCAGGTCCTCTGGAAGACCAGTAAGTGCTCTCAACCACTGAGCCATCTCTCTAGCACACTGTACACATGATCTATCATCTGAAGAATATTTCAATACTGAGTCTGTCAGAATCCAATAGCATCACGGAAGAGACTGACCACTCAATATTTACCTTGAAAACCAAACATTCAAATAAAGATCTGAAAAGACATGAAGGTAAAACTTCTGTATCGTGAATGGACCCTTTTGTTCAAAGCACTGCCGCCACTCCTGGCACAGCGGAAGGGGTGGATTTGGGGAGTCACGTGGCACTTAGGTCACTCTCTGAAAGCTTGTTTGGCAGGTCTAGCAGGGAGGCACATCTACTTGTATACCCTTGAAGACCTGTTCTCTGCACCCTTACATAAACATTACCATCACCTCAACAAAAAGCCTGGCTCTTAAATTTAGTTTTTAAGAGTGGACCCAAACTTGGAGGACATTTTTCCCCCAGATGTCTCTTATAATTGTCTACCTTCTGGCACTGTGCTGGTCAGGCCCCACCCATGATTTTATTCAAAATGGTTTCTCCAGCCTCAATTGGGGAAGTACAAGTTTGGCTCCACCCTAATCTTCACAGACCATCCAGCTTTCACCCCTAGTTCTGGAACATCTCATTCACCCAAGGTCACATGTCCTTCCCAATCTCCACTGTGTGCTGTGGAGACGGTGTGCTTGCCTTTCAGAGCTTTGCTAGGTCAGTTCTCAAGCATACCCACATTCATTATCTTTTTGGATGGCATACCAAATTGAGATTCCTAAGGGAATGAGAGCAGGGGCCCAGGTCACAGGACGCAAGGTAAGAGGATTTGCTAGGGTTAATTAAAAGTCAATCCTGCCAATTATATTCATCTTGTAAGTCATCCCTACAGTCCTCCTCTATCACAGAAGGTCATCCTTGGGCAGCTTCAGGAGGGACACACATGGAACAGCGAAGGAGGAAGGGGTCAACTGCCTAGCCAGCCAGATCAGCTGAATCAACCCTGGTGATCAATGGGGTGACAGATGTGGTGGCCAGGTAGCCCTCACATCCAATACTTTTTTGGAAAAATGGATAATGCTAGAAAAATTGCCCAAACACCTTAAACAAGAAGAAGGGATTCTCTCTCCTAGATCCCCAACTTACATCCAAAGAAGAGCCAAGTCAGGGAACATTTTCTTCTGTTCTCCTCAAGCCTTTGTTTTTCCAGAGGCGAAATATCAGAAGCCAACACAGAAAACTGACATTTAAAAATCCAGATTTCACTGGGTATGGCGGCACATGCCTTTAATCCCAGCACTTGGGAGGTAGAGGCAGATGGATCTGTGAGTTCAAGGCCAGCCTGGTTTACACACTGAGTTCCAGGCCATCTGGGGCTACAGGGAGACCTTGTCTCAGACCAAAATAATAATAATGACAATAATAATAATTAATAAATAAAAATCCAAATTTCAGCCAGGCATGGTAGTACACTCCTTTTAAACCCCAGTACTCACAAGGCAGAGACAGGCAATTTTGTTAGAGGCCAGCCTGGCCTACATAGTGAGTTCCAGGCCAGATGAGGCTACAGGGAGACTGAAAAAAAAGAAAAAAAAGAAAGAAAAAATTCAGCCCAGCCCTTGAAAGGCAGAGGTAGGTGGATCGCTATAAAATTTGAGGCCAGCCTGGTCTACATAGGGAATTCCAGCCCAGCTGGGGCTACAGGGAGACCCTGTCTCAAAATAAATAAATAAAATTAAATACAATACAGCAAAGAGCATCAGGGTCCAGGGAGCTGGCTCAGTCAGTCAAGGGCTTGCAAGCAGTGTGAGGACATCAACTTTATCCCAGAATGCAAAACAAGGAGATGGTGGTGTGCACCTGTGCTTGTGCTGGGGCGTGAGCACCGGCTTGTCCTTGGGCTCACTAGCCAACCAGCCTGCTGAGCCTAATTGGAGAGTCCCAAGCCAAAGAGAGATCCCAACTCCAAAATACCAAGGTGGATGACATCTGTGGAACACACACCCAAGGTTGAACCCTGGCCTCCACAGGCATAAGTGTGGCATCCATGTAGCACCAGCTGGGTAGAGCTTCTACGCTGTATTTACTTACCTAAATGTATTTGACACATACCTATCCATATATAAAAATGTTTTAAATAGGTTTTATGGGGCTGGGGATTTAGCTCAGTGGTAGAGCACTTGCCTAGCAAGCACAAGGCCCTGGGTTCGGTCCTCAGCTCCCAAAGGGGGGGGACGAAATAACAAAGGGTTTTGTAAATAATTTCTCATGTAATATATAGTAAGCAGATTCCAGCTTACCATTTTTTAAAAATATTTTATTATTTTGTATGTATGAGTGTATTGCCTGCATGTATGTGAGTGCACCCACGTTGTGCAATGCCTGAGGAGATCAGAAGAGGGCATCGGATCCCCTGGAATTAGAGTTATGGACCGTTGTTAGCTGCCATGTGGGTGCTGAGAACTGAACCCAGGTCCTCTGCAAGAGCAGCCAGTGCGCTTAACCGCTGAGCCATCTCTCCAGTCCCTAGCTTACCACTCTTTAATTCATTTAACAAATACTTGTGACCTTACATAATGCCAAATTTTAGGGACAAACTAAAGGGCAAAACCAGAAATGAGCCCTAAGGAGCCCCCAAACCAACTGGAAACATGAACACATCCTGTTGAACTAACTGAGAAACTGCAATTTGAGAAATAAAACATTAAAACCATTAAGTCAGCAGTGATTATGCACACTGCCCAAATCATCTTTCCAAATGACTCCTTGTGAGTCAATCATCCTCAACTCATTTTTCTCACGCCTCACAGGATCCACCAGTAAGTTCTGTTATCTCTCCCTCTGAAATACATCCAGGTGGGACCCATGCTGCACCAACCTCCTTTTCCAGCTCTACAGAGGTGTCCCAAGGAAGTCCCCATTCAAATACCAGGAACCTGAGTACTCAAAGAGTTCTGCAGGTGTGACTGAATTAACCTGAGATGAAGATGGGGTGTGATCACAAGTGCTTTCATGACCAGTGTTTGAAAGGGAAGAGGGAAGGTACAGGACAGGAAGCAGTGGCAGCCAAGGGACACAGGCAGCCTTGAGAGCTGGGGTGTTCCCTACAGACACCTTGATTTTAGCCTAGTGAAATTTCTGATGTACAAACTAGGAAGTGCTAAATGTCTGTTTTGATCCATTCAATGTGTTGTAATGGAGGCCAGGCCTGGTGAGTGGCCCGACTCTCAGCACTGGAGAAAGGATTCTTGAAAATCTGAAGCCAGCCCAGGCTACACAGCAAATTCCAGGCCAGCCAAGACCACATGGCAAAAAAAATAAAATGAAAAACTTATCTCTAACGAAGCTTCTTCTCCTTGCTGTAAGGGAGACCACTAGAACCTTCTTCCTGGTCTACTTTTCTCTTCCCTAATTTTAATCTCAAATCCGCAATCCAAGTCATGGTTTTAAAATGAAACCAAGCCCAGAACCTCAGGGCTTTCCTGTCCCTTCTCTGTCTTAACCCTCTGCTCCGACCAAACTCCTGACCCCAACCTACAACCTTCAGGTTTTGCTGTTGTTCCCGTTGAGTTTGTGTGCTGGGGTCTGATCCCTCAGCCTCTCCCATGCTAAGCACATGCCTTGACCTTTGAACTACGCTCCACGCTTGAAGCTTATCCTCCAGCGCGACCTCAAGAAACCTTATCCTGAACACTCCATCTAGAACGGCAAGTTCACCATGTATTCCTAGAGAGAGCTGATTAGTGAAGCCTGCACCCCACCCGGCCTGCACCCCAACCAGCCTGCACCCCCACCTGGTGTGCACCCCATCCCCCACCCGGCCTGCACCCCATCCAGCCTGCACCCCCACCCGGCCTGCACCCCACCTGGTGTGCACCCCATCCTGCCTACACCCCACCCGGCCTGCACCCGCTGCGCGGGCTGCCCTGTTCTCCGTGACCCAGGACTCAGTGCACACGCTCGGGTGCAGACAGACGGCCGGGCCGGGGCAAGAGTCGGGGCAGCTCCCCAGGCTCCCGCCCCGGCCCCCCAGGTCGCTGACAAAGGTCTGAGCGGAAGCACGCGCCAGCTCCGCACTAAATTCGTGTTTATTCCAACCCACTGCATAGCAGCGGACACTCGTCCCAGCAAGTAACGGCCGCCTCCACCCACGCCCGGGCTTCCGACGCCCGCAGCTCCGCGCTCCCAGGTCCAGAGGAGCAGCGGGCGGGAACACCCACCTGACAGCGTAGGGTCCGAACCTGTCCGCGGACGCCGCTCTGCAGCCCGCACGGCCAGGCAGCGAACTCCACATCAGGCACCCGGGTGCTGGGGACGGGACATCCGGTAGCGACGACCAATCCATGCTGGGCTCCGCCCACCAGCCTGGAAGTCAGAACTACATGTCCCATGAGGCTCCGGGAGGCCTCCTCACCCTACCGGAAGGAGGCTCTCCGACGTGGGGGAGGAGCCACAAAGGGGATTGTGGGAGAAAGGCTTCTTCCTTTCCGTCTGACGGCGGCCATCAGGTAGGCAGGGCGTGAGGCTTCGTGCCTCCATCCGTCGCGAATCCCGCTCGTACAGAGCCATCCGGCCCTAGCGGCCCTGCGGCATCGGAGGGTCGGGCGCGCGCGGGCGTCCTGTCAGGATGCGGGGCGGCCGGGGCGCGGCGACACGGCCATCGGGACGGTCTGGGGCGAGATGATGGCGGCGGGACCGGGTCCGGGCCCGGGCCTGGGCCTGGGGGAGGCGCGGGGCGGAGGACGGAGGCCGGGCGGGGAGGTCGAGGCCGGGTCCTCGAGTTGGCGGCGGCGAGCCCAGGGGCCGTGCGCGTGTCCGTCCGGCCGCGGCGGCTCCAGCGTGCTCCGTCCCCAGGTGAGCCGACATGGGTGCCTACAAGTACATCCAGGAGCTGTGGAGGAAGAAGCAGTCGGACGTGATGCGCTTCCTGCTGCGGGTGCGCTGCTGGCAATACCGGCAGCTGTCGGCGCTGCACCGGGCGCCCCGCCCCACCCGGCCGGACAAAGCGCGCAGGCTGGGCTACAAGGCCAAGCAAGGTAGGAGGGTCGCCGTGACGCTGCGGCCCCGCGTGCAGTGCGGCATAGGTTCCTCCCCAGTGCAGTGCAGCGACCCCCAGGTGCAGCTCCGCGTGGTTGCACGAACGTGCGGCTGAGGTAGTGGGTGGCCCCGCACGCTATTGTCTGAGCCCTGGCGGAGGGATGCGCCTTCCCGTGTGATTGGCAGGAAGCAGGGGAAAGCGTGGCGTGGGTCTCATCACTGTGGGCGCTTTGTGTTGTGGATAGGTTACGTCATATACAGGATTCGTGTTCGCCGCGGTGGCCGCAAGCGCCCTGTTCCTAAGGGTGCAACCTACGGCAAGCCTGTCCATCACGGTGTCAACCAGCTCAAGTTCGCCCGGAGCCTTCAGTCTGTGGCCGAGGTAAGTGTTCGGAGGACCGGTGTTGAGCACCTTGGGGGCGGGGAGACACCTTGTTTTTCCCCGTGTGCAAGGGGAGTAGTGGGCTGCGGTGTTTTTTGAATGTGGATATGTCATGTGTCCATGTGAGTGCCCTCTTGTACAGTGCTGGGGGAGGACAGGAGGCCTTGGAGTGGAGCTCAGGATGTTTAACCACCATGTGGCTGCTGGGATTTGAGCCCGGGTCCTCTGTGAGAGCAGTCAGTGCTCTTAACTGCTGAGCAGCTCTCTCCGGCCCCAGTTTTGAGATTTCTTTTTTTTGATTTAGCCTTGGCAAAGAGCAGTTACTGTCAGGGAGCCAGTGTCACTGAACTGAGGATGTGCTGCTTGTTCTTGAGGAGCAGACTTGCCGTGTCGCAATGCTTAGGTTGCTAATCTGTCAGCAGTTGAGGTTTCTTACGCATGCCAGGCTGTGTTCTGTTGTAGTAGGCCCTGGGCATGATCCTGTTACTGAAGGGATGGGGGGACCCCTGTGAGCAGTAGGGGAGGCTGACCTTCCCCGGTTTTTCCTATTCCAGGAGAGAGCTGGACGCCACTGTGGGGCCTTGAGAGTCCTGAACTCTTACTGGGTTGGCGAAGACTCCACATACAAGTTCTTTGAGGTTATCCTCATCGATCCATTCCACAAAGCGATCAGGAGAAATCCTGACACCCAGTGGATCACCAGACCAGTCCACAAGCACAGGGAGATGCGTGGGCTGACATCTGCAGGCCGTAAGAGCCGTGGCCTTGGAAAGGGCCACAAGTTCCACCACACTATTGGTGGTTCTCGCCGCGCAGCCTGGAGGCGGCGCAACACTCTGCAGCTCCACCGTTACCGCTAATACAAGTCGTGTTTGTAAAATTCATACCCAATAAACAACTTAGGACAGTCACGTCTGCTTAAAGGTGTTATTTGTCTGTTAAAATTAGTCTCAGATCATTTCATGAGTGCTTTGTGGAATTATAGCAGTTAAGGTGCAATAATGTTGAAGGCGAGTGATGGTGTGTCTCGTTTCTAATCAGAACTGCTGTGGTTCGGTTTTCTTACTAGGAGTTACATGTGCTGTGTTGACATGCTGTGAGGTGTCGTAGATGTAAAATATAGAGTGCTGAACTAGCCTGTAGACTTGCTTGGTGCATGTGGTAGCAGTGCAGTGTTCTGGCTTCAAGTGGCTGCTTGCTGGGAGTTTGACAAGTACAAAGTTAGGGTTGGATTTTGCTTAGAAATGCATAGGCATGAGATGCTTTCCCAGCCTGTGTCGTGATACTGGTAGGGAGGTGAGATCAACTGCCACCTATGTGAAACATTGAGTCCAGTTTTCCATTTGTCCAGCTGCTGCCTCTGAAAGTAGTTTCAAAAATGCCACTGTTAAGAACCAGGTGAGGTGAACTTGTAAGAAGTCTCTCCCAAATAAATTTGGGTTAACTTACAGTTGGCCAAGTCTTCACAGTACCATCGTTGTACGTGGGGGGTCTAGAGGCTGGGCTTGGTGGTGTCACTGAGTTGGAGCTGATGGAGCGTGAATGTGAGGCGAGATCACTCATTCAGGTTGGAATGGCCCTGAATGAGATTGGACATTGTGTAAATTGTTTCCCTGAGGTTTGCAGACTAGCAAGGAATGCCCTCCCTGGTGGGATTTAGTGAGTGCCAAGGGAGTTCATAGAAAATTTTGATCTGAATAGTTTGTGACCATTGAGAAACCCTCTAGTGACATCACAAGTAAAGATGGGTCTAAGATCAGTTAGTTCATCTTGAGTCCGTTCACTGTATTCACAGCTGTAAGGATAGGAAAGTCAGTTGGTGGCAGGATTTCACTCTGCAGTGTGACTGTACATACCGTCTGCAGTTCCCCATCCCTGGTCACACAGTTGAGTCTGCTGCCGCATTGTTTGTGTCTTGTCTGGTACACTACTGTTCCCAGAGTGAATCTGAGAATGGAAAATTATAAAAGGAATTTTCCTTAGTACAAACCCATGTTTGCGGTCTTAAAAGCAGATAGCACGATTTCAAAATCTAATGTTTTCCTTAAATTGACTTTTCTCTTGGAATTTTGAAGGGGTGAATTGATTTCCAGAAAATAACCTGTAGCAGGTCTTGAGACCTAAATAAAATTTCTATTCAACAAAAATTGTGTGTAGAGGTTGTTCAACTAAAATAAATGTGTTAAACAAGTGGACCTTATGTTATTTTTTACAGTTCTGATGCGCTATGAAGCAATCTGCAAAAAAAGTAATGGTAGAAATAGCCAGTATAAGAGGAAAATGTGATACTTGGGAATTTTCTGTCACTTTTTTACATTTCAAGATCCAGAAAAGCAAAACGCTTGGGGCTGGCGCTGCAGCTGTGATCTAACTTAATATGAACGAGGCGGGGGGTTCAGTCCTCAGCATTGCACAAAGACCTTTTAAAGACCTTACCAAGCTACTGTGGTAAGAAGAGAGCTCCGGATAAAGGTCTGACTCCATTGCACCCTCCAGGATATCCTGGAGGGCTAGCCGGAGGGATCCTGCTAAACAAATGGCCCTCTGTCCACTGGGTCTCTCCAGCTTCTCATCAGAATCCCTTCCTTGCAGAACTTTTTCCCTAGAGAATTGAAAACCTGTTACCCTGCAGCGGAGATTGGCCTTGAACTCACACTCCCTGTGTCTACCTCCCCAGGGCTGACATCACTGCTCCTGGCCTTTTCTTTTTTTGTGTGTGCTTGTAGACCAGGCCGGCCCCTTACCTCCTGAGGCCTGGGATTAAAAGTGCTCCACCGTGCCCAGCTTCCTGGCTGGTTTGACTGACTTACGGAGACAGTCTTAAGGTGTAGCTTTGGGCTTCGAACGTTTGTCTCAGCTTCCTGCTTGCTGAGGTCACAGCATCGCCATGCCCAGCCTTTGAATTTTTAGAAAGACAGCACTTGGGTCTCAGACCTGTAAGATGTACATACAGAGGTTGGTCTTGTTTTACAGATGGAAGATGCATGTGGTTAAACTGCTCAAGACCACACACATTTTATTGTATAGCTAGGTGTGCACACCTGTCATCCTAGTACTTGGGAGGTGGGAGGCAATTGTTTCCATTGGAGGTGGAACCACCCTACGCCCCACCAGCAATGTTTAAGGGGATTTTTATCCCCCACTCTGGCTAACATCAGATTTTGGGATCTCTTCCCATTCTGTTGGTGAAAGATGGTACTAGGTAGGTTTGCACTTTGGAGTGTGTGTACCTAAGCTCTTCCCACTGGCATACACAAACTTCCCAGCCCATCATACATTTAGGTAGAGGCCATACGAGCTCTTATTCTTGCCAGTGCAATGGGAGAAAGAACATACTCCTTTTTCACACTGGAAGCCTACGTCCAGAGAACAGATCCTGTCAGACTGCGGGTGAGAAATGAGAGCTCACTGCGTTGATACTGTGATTGCTGTGTGTGTATGTGTGTGTGTGTGTGTGTGATCAAGCCCGAGGCCTTGAGCAGGCTAGGCAAGTTCACTTTCCCAGTACTTGCTTCTGTGGAATTGGAGGTTGGTTTTGTTTTTGTGTCAGCATGGGAGGTCGGAAGGTCAGAGTCAATTCACCCTCTTCCAGGAGCACTGCCTGTAAGCTTCCAGGCTGTTCTACATGTCTCCAACCTCACCCAAGGAGTGTGGGATTGCAGATGTGCTCTGCAGCATCTGATTTTTATGTGGTTTCAGGTGCTGAAACTTAGGTCCTCAGGTGTCCTTAAGCAAGTACTTTCACCTGCTGAACCATCTCCCGCACCCGTTTGTTTTGGTCTTTTTGAGTCATAATCTTCAATTCATCCAGGCTGGCCTCAAACTCAAATTCTGTCTCTGCTTCTGAATGCTGGGATCAAATGCGTACAGAGCCACTCTGGGTCCTTTGTCCATTTTCCTGTCAAGAGAACCCTTTAAAACTGAAATTAAATTTAATTTTAAACTTTAAATTTCCTCAAGTTTCCCTAAAATCCTTTTTCCCGATGGTTCTTTCTTCCTTTCTTTTCTTTCTCTCTCCCCTTTTATTTCTTTCGTCTGTTCTTTATTTTGAGGCAGGGTCTTTTGTAGCCAGGGCTGGTCTAGAACTTCCTGTATGGCCCTGGCCTTGAACACCGATCCCCACGCCTCCACCTCCCCTGCTGGATTGCGAACATGCTCCACCATGCCCAGCTGACGCCATATTGTTGAACATTTGCTACTGGATCATTTCTCATCATTTTTCTGCTCTAGTTTCTTTCCCACTTGTAAGCTCTAACTCCATCTCTCAGTTCTGAAATCCCTAAATGTTAATCCCAGAGGCAGAGGCAGGCGGATCTCTGTGAGTTCAAGGCCAGCCTAATCTACATAGTGAGTTCCAGGCCACCTGGAGCTACAGGGAGACCCTGTCTAAAAAAGACCAAAAAAGAAAAAAAAATCATGGTAGAGTAGATGAGGTTATAATCTTCAAATGTCAGTGGCTTAAGATGGTGAAAAGGTTAGCTGGTAGTGCCAGCCTGTAATCCCAGCACTTGGGAGGTGGAGGCAGGCAAGTCAGGACTTCAAGGTCATCCTTGGCTACCTAAGTTTGAGGCCAGCCTGGGCTACATGAAACTCAGTCTCCTAAAAAACCAGAAAAATAAAAGATAAAGCTTTTTTTTCTTTTTTCTAAAAAATCTGTTGGCATGGGGTATATAGGTGTGTGTACACAATGTAGAGGAGCAGGTGCCCCTGCAAGCACATGGAGGGGACATCCTGCTGTCTTCCTCCTCTTGCCCTTGAGACGGGGTCTCTCACTGAGCCTGGAGCTCAGCGTTGTTTTCAGCTAGTCTGGCTGGCCAGTAGATCCTTCTGCCTCCACAACCCCCTCCACAGGTTAGAGGTGCACAGGCCTCCGCCAGTGAGAACTGGAATCCATGTCCTGCTTTTGCAGCAAGCACTCTTACCCAGTGAGCCATTTCCCCAGCTTAGGGTCTGTTTCTTGCTCATACTGTATGTTTACTGAGGACTGGTTATGGTCTCAGTCCAGACAGCAGGCTGCTGGAGTCACTATTGTCCAGATCATTGCAGTGCCGGGGCCGGAAAATAAAGCATGGTGGTACACACCCTGAGCTTATACAGAACTGACTGTCTGAAGCAAGTCCCCCAGCTGGGCCTCAGTTCGTAAATGACATCTCAGCCTGGAAGGAGAGACCTGAATCTGTCCCGAGTGTCCACTGGCCCATTGGTGCCCTGTCTTTTTTTTCGGTCTTTCTGAGACAGGGTCTCCCTGTAGCCTGAACCACCCAGCTGACTTGGAACTAACTATGTAGACCAGGCTGGCCTCAAACTCACAGAGATCCTCCTGCCTCTGCCTCCAGGGTGCTGGGATTAAAGGTGTGCTGAACTTCCCTGACATAGAATAGTTTGATTAAAAACAAACAAGGTGGGAGTGGCTGGAGAGATAGCTCAGCATTTAAGAACACTGACTGCTCTCTTGTAGAGAGCCAGGGTTTGGATCCTACTACCCACATGGTAACTAACAAATGTCTATAACTTCAGGGGATCTGACGCCCTCTTCTGGCCCCCATGGGCACTGCACACATATGGTACTCTTACATATATGCTGACAGAATACTTTTACACATAAAATAAAAGCAAATAAATAAAACAAACATGGTGCTGCACACCTTTAGTTGCAGCACTTGGGAGGCAGAGGCAGGCAGATCTCTGAGTTCAAAGTCAGCCTGGTCTACATAGCACTTTCCAGACCACCAGGGCTTGTAGTGAGACTGTCTCAAAACAACAGCAACACAGCAACTGTCTCAAAACAACAGCGTGCACACACACACACACACCACCAAGACAGGGCTGGAGAGATGGCTCGGGTTAAAAGCACTTGCTGCCCTTGCAGAGGACCAAGGTTCTATTTCTAGCACCCACACGGCAGCTCACAATACCTGCAATTCCAGTTCCAGGAATCTAATGCCCACTTCTGGCCTCCGGTGGCACCGGGTGTACACATGGTACACATTCATACATGCAGGCAAAACAGAAAATAGACATAAGTAAATGTTTTTTAAATTTTATTTTATTTTGTGTATGAGCATTAGGCTTGCATGTGTATATGTGCACCCGTGTCATGCAATGCCCGCGGAGGACAGAAGAGGGCCTTGGACCCCACCCCAAACTGGAGTTATGGATGATGGATGGTTGTTAGCCTGTTATGTGAGTGCTGAGATTTGAACCCAGGTCTTCTGCAAGAACAGCCAGTGCCCTTAACCATCGAGACATCTCTCCAGCCCCAGAATAAATCTTCAGCAAACAAACAAGGCTTTAACTTTCCATTGGCTTCGGTTTGGCCTCTGTCTTTTGTCAAACTGTGAGACATGGAACTGGTTTTATAAGTACTCTTCACTCAGGAAAGAGACAGTTCTTTACATTTGTTCTAGAAAAGTCAAATGAGTAAGGGTGTGTGTGGCCACAAGCACGTTTTGCCCAATAACCGCCCCGCAGAGAATGACCCACCGTGACAGTTTACCCAGCAATCGTCTCTCCCCCTGTCATCACTCTCCTGGTTCCCTGGTTAGACCAGCAAACTGCTCCCAGATTTTAATTATTGATGCTGCAACAAACATTGCCGATGTGCATGTAGTTTCCACAAAGGAGAAATAAACTGGAAATTAGAGGTTGTAAGTAGGAAACGCTGATCACACTTCCTGGAAACATTCCGCTGTAAGCTGGCCATACTGGAGTCCCACTGTACTACCAGCACTTGGGGGGCTGAAGCAAGATCGCTGTGAGCTCCAGCCCAACCTGGACTATACAGTACGACCCTGTCTCAGCCCCACCCCCCCAAAAAAAGAGTACTATGACGGCATTGTAGTTGATCTGTGCCTACATTTCATAAAGCACTGAAAGCTTCTGGATGAAGTGAGCGGACTGACTGAAGTTCACTTTCCAGTCTTGGTCGAGGGCACCGCATTCCTCCAGAACTGGCCAGATCCCTTCATTTAACCGGCATGCTCTGGACACCTGAACTTGCTCGCAGATCTCAGCGTCATTTGGAGAGGTTCATTACTGGGCAGTGCTATTGGGTTTAGAACTAACAGGTGAGTTGTGTAATTATCAGTCATGTGATCATTCCTAAGAGTGCAAACATACTATTTAGGTTCCAGAAGTTGGTCATTAAGTTCATAAGTTTCACTCATCAGAAAGGAAACATGAAAAACTAACCACCCACATTAAAAACTTCTATTCGTCAGCCCCCAGTTGGAGTCTGCAGGTGGGTCCATCACAGTCAATCCAACACTGACAGTGTACATACCATCAACACCCTGGTTACGATGAAAACGTTTTCAGTGTTCTGCCCAGATCCCCACCGTACTAATTCTCTGGTTAATGTTTTGTTTTTCATGTGTTGGTGTTTAACGCAGGGGCTTGCTATGTAGCCCAGGTTAGGCCTGAACTGACAATCATCCTGGGCCTCCCAAGTGCTGGGATTATAGGCATGTGCCTTTGCATCGACTTGTTAATGCTTGGTTTGTGTGTGCTTAGCAGATTTTTAAAAATATTTTAAATGTTTGAGTGTATTGCCTGCATGTATGTAAGTGCACCTATGTGCAATACCCAAGGAGATCAGAAGAGGGCGTTGGATCCCCTGGAGTTACAGTTGTTAGCTGCCATGTGGGTGCTGGGCATTGAACCCAGGTTCTCTGCAAGAACAATCAGTGCTCTTAACCATTGAACCATCTCTCCGGCCCTGCTTAGCAGATTTTGACAATGTTTTTCCTTTCTCTTTTGGGGGATAGGGGAGAAAATGGGGTGGTGTTGAAACAGAATCTCACTATCTTGCTTGGTGTGGACTTGAACTTACTATGTAGTCCAGGCTTACCTGTAACCCAGGATCAGCTTGCCTCAGCCTCCTGAGTACTGGGGTTACAGGTGTTGGCCACCACGCCCAGCTTCTTCTTGCCATGCTGGGCCAAATTATATTTGTAGTGCTACTGTTGCCTTTCACAATAGTAAAAGGGGTCATTGTAACCACCTAAGAGGTTTTCTTTTTTGCTTTGCCTATGGCTGGATTCAGTGCATATTAGTGAGATCAAGGAGAGGTGGAGAGGGTGGGGGAGGGGAGAGGGAGAGGAAGAGAGCTTCAGGACACAGAAGGCTTGGCTCCCAAATCCATCCTTTCACTCTCAGCCAACCAGGGTGTTCAGAAACATCATAAGTGGCCAGTTGCTCCACTTTCTACAACTGGGAACTGGGCAGAGACAAGCTTGTTCCGGAGTCTTTGCCTGGTGACTGGATGCTTGTTAGTCAGCTGCGTCTGCCTATGGCTTTTGAAGTTTTTTTTGTGAATTGACTGGTAAATTTTGAGAAGAGAAGTAGGTTAGACCCTCTCTAAGTTTTGACTAAGGGTGATTGGAAAGCAATGTGTACAGCGCTAAAAGTTCACTACCAAAGTCAGGGGTGAGCACATACATGGCAGGGTTTGCAAAGGACTTAAACATTTCAAAAATCAAACTCAGCAAGACTGTCCTGTAATCCTAACACTTGGAAGTTGAATGGGAGGGTTGCTGTGAGTTCCAGGCAAACCTGGGCTACATCATGAATTTGAGGTCAGCCTGGGCTACAGAGTGAGACCCTGTTTAAAAAAAAGGAGGAAGGGGGGAAGGAAGGGAGAAATAGAGCTCAATAAAATGGGCCTCAACAAAAAAATTCCATCAAGAAATTCTAGTCATTTTTCCACTAATTGCTATATTGAACCATATTTAGAAATCCCTGTCTTTTTAAAAAATGTCTATGAGTTTTGCCTGCATGTATGTAAGTGCACTTGTGTCGTGCAGTGCCTGAGGAGGTCAGAAGAGGGTGCCAGATCCCTTGGAACTGGAGTTACAGACAGTTGTTAGCTGCATGTAGGTGCTGGGAACCAAATCTAGATCCTCTGCAAGATCAGCCAATGCTCTTAACTGCTGAGCTATCCCTCTAGTCCTGGTCCCCTTAACTTTGTCCATACCTTCGGCTTTGAAACCTATGAACTTGAAAGGTTACAAAACGAGCAGTAAGAGTTGCCCTCAGTGAACATTGAGATGGGGACGGTCCATGGCCTGGGTCCGTTAATAATAATGAAGATGGAAGAAGAGCCGAGAGCCAGCAAGGTAGAAGAGGATGCACCACAGGATCACATGCAGCCTGCGGAGGGAGAGGGAGTGTCACATGCTGCCCCCAGGGTGCCCGGCAGGAAACAGCCCTGCCCAGACCTGGATTCTAGTCTAGACCTGCATTGGACCCTATAGCACTGTCAGTCCCTAACTCTGTGTTGTGTTAAGTCACAGTTTCTGATCATTTCTTGAAATAGAAAAACATGTTCCATCTTGTTCTGCTGTCCTTATCTACTGCCCACCCCCCATCCCCCACCCCCCACAGATAACCCTTTGTCTCTGTAAGCCTGACATGATGGTGACATTAGGCAATGCTTGGAGTCATTTCTGGTTTCACACGGGAACATGGGGTTTTGTTGCTGAAGTCTAGTGAGTAGAAGTTGGTGGACACTGCTAAGCACCCTGCAGTGTGTTGGGCCTGGTGGTGCAGGCCTGTCATTCCAGCACTCAGGCTGAGGCTGGAGGAGTGCAAGTTCCAGGCCAGCCTGGGCTACATAGTGAGACCCTGTTTCAGAACAACAAACTACATATTACATGCTACTACATACATGACAGCTCCCCACAACAAATAACCGCAGTTCAGAAGTGACAAGAGAAGCCTGCTCTCTGCAGCTGTGTGTAATACTTGGGGCTAGGGAGTGAGCGCATACATGTCGGGAATCCCTGCATCTGCTCCGCTCAGTCCATATTTCTTTTCTTTATTTAAACCTTTTTTTATTTTTATTTTTTGGTCTTTTTGAGACAGGGTCTCCCTGTAGCCCCAGCTGTCCTGAAACTCACTATGTAGACCAGGCGGGCCTCGAACTCACAGAGATACGCCTGCCTCTGCCTCTGGAGTGCTGGGATTAAAGACATGCGCCACCACGTCCAGCTTAAACCTTTTTTTAAAAAAATTATTTTTATTTTATGTGTATGTGTGTATTGCCTGCATGTAGGTAAGTGCACCTGTGTTGTGCAATGCCCACAGAGGTCAGAAGAGGCTGTTGGATCCCCTGGGACTGGAGTTACAGACAGTTGTTAGCTGCCATGTGGGTGCTGGGATTCGAACCCGGGTCTTCTGCAAGAAGAACCAGTGTTCTTAACTGCTGAGCCATCTCTCCAGCCCCCCATATTTTTTTAATGCCCCTATGTCTTTTTCATTCTACAGTCTTTTATTTTTTAAGATTTTATTTTTGTTTTATGTGTATGAGTGTTTTGCCTGCATGTCTGTATGTGCAATACCTGTATGCAGTGTCCACAAAGGCCAGAAGAGGGTGTTGGATCCCCTGGAACTGGACTTACAGACAGTTGTGAACTACCACGTGCTGTGTATCAAACCCAGGTCCTCTGCAAGAGCAGCCAGTGCTGTAACCATTGAGCCCCCAGCACCCTTTCCTTTTTCTTTTGAGGGCTGGCCTTGTACTCCTGACCCTCCTGCTCCCACCTCCCAAATGCTGGTCTAACAGGCCTGTGCTGCTCACATACACGCGCACACACACACACATGCACACACACACACACACACACACACACGTCTGTCACTTGCTTCTCCCTTTTCTCATGGTTTGCATACAGAAACTTAATTTTGTTCTCACACAGAAACCCGGGACATCTCACCTTTCCTCACCCCCAACAAACCCTCCAATACATGGAAGCCAAAAGAGAAGCAAACTGTATCCTGATGTTTGTGAAGAAGCTCACACAGTTTTGGCAGCTGTGGGCCACGCTGCTGTGATGACGCATCTCTTGGGATACTGTGTCTTTGAATGATTAAAATGACCCCTCAGTTATCTGAGTGATGTCATCTGCTCAGTTATCTGAGTGATGTCATCTGCTCAGTTAGCTGAGTGATGTCATCAGGCCACAGCTCCTCTGGCTATTTTACTTTTGTGCTGCAAATTCATTAGAGCTCCAAGTCCCAACTTGAACTTTCCTTTATGCTGAGCTCAACCTCCCCATTGGCTCATTATACAGTGCTTGGGGAGGGGGGTTCTGGGCTGAGCTCAGCCCTCCCCATTGGCTCATCATACAGTGACTGGGTAGGGGGGGTGGTTCTGGGCAGGCAGCTCGACACTCCTGGGTCAGCAAGAACCATTTCAGCTCAGTTTATAACGTAAAAGAAAGGGACCTGGTTGACCTACAAGGACCAATTCTGCAAGAATTAGCATTAACCACAATGGTGACTGTTCACAGCTTGCCATCTCACCAAGAAAATAAAACCTTCAGAGTGGTTTTCTTCCTTTCGATGAAAACATTATTTTTAAAAATTAATAATTTTTTTTTTTTTGTCTTTTTGAAGCAGGGTCTCCTTGTAGCCCCAGCTGTCCTGGAACTCACTATGTAGACCAGGCTGGCCTCGAACTTACAAAGATCTGCCTGCCTCTGCCTCCTGAGTGCTGGGATTAAAGGCGTGCACCACCATGCCTGGCTGATTTATTTTTATTTTATGTGTATGAGCATTTTGACTGCATGTGTGTACATGTACCATGTGCATGCAATATCCCCAAGAGGCCAGAAGAGGGCATCAGATCCTCTGGAACTGGAGTTACAGATGGTTGTGCAGACTGAGAATTGAACCCAGGTCCTCTGCAAGAGCAGCCAGTACTCTAAACTGCCCTAAGCATCCATTTTTTTTTTCTCTTTTTTGAATTTTAAAAAACTGAACAAGGGCCAGGCATGGTGGCACACACCTTTAATCCCAGCACTTGGATTTCTGTGAGTTCGAGGCCAGCTTGGTCTACATAGTGTGTTCCAGGACAGCTGAGGCTACAAGGAGACCCTGTCAAAAAGACAAAAAAAAAAAAAAAACAAAACAAAACTGAGGAAGGGATGAAGAGAACACTAATGCATCTTTCAATTCTCATCAGTGAAGCCCCTCATGCACCAGAGGGCCAGGAATGTAAAAGGTCACAAATGGCCAAAACGCAGAGAATGAGTCTGCAGAGTGTGGGTCTGTGGTGGTTTGAATGAGAATGTCCCCAGAGGCTCTAAGTATTTGTGCATTTTGTCCCTGTTGGTGGCGCTGTTTTGGGAGGTCTTAGAAGGTGTGGCCGTGCTGGAGGAGGCACGTCACTGGGGGCGGGCTTAGAGTTCTTAAGCCTTGCCAAATCTCCATTTCTTCTCTTGCTTCCTGTGCCTGTGTGAAGATGTGAGAGCTTAGCTTCTGCTCCTCCTCCAGCCTCCTCTGCTGCCATGCCTCCCGACCATGATGGACTTGTGCCCCTTGGAACCGTAGCTCAAATAAACTCTTCCTTTTATAAGTTCCTTTGGTCATGGTGTTTCTTTCACAACAACAGAAAAGTACTTAATACAGGTCCTTGGACAGGACTCCTATATTAAATCTACCCACCCAGAGGGGCCAGAAAGATTGTAAAAGCCAGGGAGAGGATTGGAGAGATGGCTCAGCGGTTAAGAACACTGGCTGTTCTTGCAGAAGATCCAGGTTTGAATCCCAGCACCCACATGGCCGCTAACAACTGTCCATAACTCCAGTTCTAGGGGATCCAATAGCCTCTTCTGTCCTCTGTGGGCGTTGAAGGACACGGGTGCACTTACCTGCAAGCAGGCAATACACACATACACATAAAAATAATAATAAAATATTTTTTTTAAAAAGCCAGGAGGAGGTGCATGACTATATGGAAATAGTGTCCTACAGGCTCCTGGGACCCTTCTCATACAAACCTACAGCAGTGGTGTCAGCATGCACTAGTCCCATGCAAATTTAGGCAGACGAAAACCCAGGTCAGAACTGTGGAAATGAACAGCAGGCCCCAATCTTAGTGGAAGAATTACTAGCAGCTGATTACTGCTGGGTGAGAAGAGCTGATCTTGAAGAGGGAGACTCTACATAGGCTGACTAATCCCTAGTGGACGAACTTGCTTGCACTGAGGGACATCTTGGGACACTAATTTTACATAATAGGCCTTAGTACAAATAACAATGTATGGACTCCAGTGGGGGGGCTATGGGAGGTGCCGAAGGGGGAGGGGGTATAAAGATGATTTTATGTATGACATACACAGAAGTTAGATAAAAATTATTTTTTAAATTATTTTATTTAGGAACTGGAGAGTTGGCTCAGCGGTTAAGAGCACTAGCTGCTCTTGCAGAGGACCCAGGTTCCTAGGTTCAGTTCCTAGCACCCACATGGCCTCTACCAACCATCTGTTTTAACTCCAGTTCCAGGGGAATCCAACACTCTCTTCTGACCTCCTTGGGTATTGCATGACACGGGTGCACTTACATGCATGCAGGCAATATACTCATATACACCAAAATAGAAATAATAAATAATTTAAAAAATTATCTTGGGGCTGGAGAGATGGCTCAGTGGTTAAGAACACTGGTTGTTCTTGCAGAAGACCCAGGTTTGAATCCTAGCACCCACATGGCAGTTAACAACTGTTCATAACTCCAGTCCCAGGGTACAACACAGGTGCACTTACCTACATGCAGGCAATACATGCATATACATAAAAATAATAAAATTAAAAAAAATAGCAGGGTGTGGTGGCGCACGCCTTTAATCCCAGCACTCGGGAGGCAGAGGCAGGCGGATCTCTGTGAGTTCAAGGTCAGCCTGGTCCCCATAGTGAGTTCCAGGACAGCTGGGACTCCAGGGAGACCCTGTCTCAAAAAAGACAAAAAAAATTATTTTATTATTTTAAATGCTTAAATATTTTATTTTTATTTTATGTGTATGTGCATATTGCCTGCATCTATATATGTGCACCCATGTCGTCCAATGCCTGTGGAGGACAGAAGAGGTCATTAGATCCCCTGGAACTGGAGTTCTAGACGGTTGTTAGCCACCATGTGAATGCTGGGATTCAAACCCCGGTCTTCTGCAACAACAACCAGTGATCTTTATCCGCAGAGCCATCTCTCCAGCCCCTTATTTATTATTTTTATTTTATGTATATGAGTGTATTGCCCGCATGTATGTAAGTGCACCCATGTCCTGCAATACCTGAGGAGGTCAGGAGAGGTCATCGGATCCCCTGGAACTAGAGTTATGGATGGTTGTCAGCCGCCATGTGGGTGCTGGAAGCCAAAGCCAGCCCTCTTAAGTGTTATGCCATCTCTCCAGCACCGCCTTTAAAGGTTTTTACTGTTTATTTGTGTGTGGAGGCACCATAACATCATGTGGAGCTCAGAGGACCATTTGCACAGTCAGTTTTCTCCGTCCACCATGTGGATCTTGGGAGCAAACTCAGGTTGTCAGGCTTGGTGGCGAGCATCTTAACCGACTGAGCCCGCTTGCTGTCCTGAAGCATCTATTCCTGCTCTCTTGTTAAAGTAAAATACTTTCAGATCGTATCAGAAGACATTATCTAACCGATTTATCAAAAATCTGCAGAGATGGGGCTGGAGAGGTGGGTCAGCGGTTAAGAGCACTGGCTGCTCTTGCAGAGGACCCGGGTTCAATTCCCAGCACCCACATGGCGGCTACAAACCATCTGTAACTTCATTTCCAGGGGCTCCAATGCCCTCTTCTGACCTCCGAAGGCATTTTGCAGGCATTGCACGACTTGGGTGAACCCACCTACATGCAGGCTTACACTCATACACATAAAATAAAAATAATAAAATATATATATATTTTTGGTCTTTTTGAGACAGGGTCTCCCTGTGGCCCCAGCTGGCCTGGAACTCGATATGTAGATCAGGCTGGGGACCTTGAGCTCACAGAGATCCACCTTCTCTGCTGGGACTGAAGGTGTGTGCCACCACGCCTGGCTGGATAAAATGTATTTTTAAAAATCTGTAGAGATGGTTTAAGGGATGGTGAATCTGTGGGGGGTCACTCAGTTGGAGCCCCTCCAATCCAGACTCTCCTTTACTCCTTCTTCCCTTCATCTTTTTCTCTTTCTTGTCTTCTTGAGACAGGGTCTCCCTGTAGCCCCAGCTGGCCTGGAACTTACTGTATAGACCAGGATGGCCTTGAACTCACAGAGATCTGCCTGCCTCTGCTTCCCAAAGGCTGGGATTGAAGATGTAAGCTACTACACCGGGTCAGGGTTGACCAATGAACCAGTTCTTGGGACTATCAAAACACTGGCTTTCACCAGGCCTGATGGCACATGTCTTTAATTCCAGTACGCAGGAGGCAGAGGAGGGTGGATCTCTGCGTTTGAGACCATCCTAGTCTACATAGTGAGTTCCAGACCAGTGGGGGCTAGTGAGGCCCTGTCTCAAAATAACAGCAACCACAGCAACCACCAGAGTTGAGCACCTCTGAATCACCAGGACGCTGTGTCAAAATGAAGATGCTGAGCTGGAGCTTGAAATCGAATTGCTGTGATGTTCCTAGGTGCCTCTGATGCTGCTGACCCTGGGACCCTGCTTGACCACCTCTGGAAGAAGGCACTGAAGAATGAACCTGCTGAGGGTTGCTGACAACAGACCCAGGAGGGAGTTGGGGGCGGAAAAAGAACCGATCCGGGTCTCTGAGTCCCTTTTGAGTGTTGGATGACAATGTGTGACCTAGAGAATCAGAGAAAGTCAGGCCTGGTGGCACATGACTGTAACCCCAGCACTAGGGGCCTGAGGCAGGAGGATGAGTTCAAGACCAGCCTGAGGGCTAGAGAGGTGACTCCGAGCTTAAAAGCATGTGCTATTCTTGCAGAGGACTGGAGTACAGTTCTCAGCACCCCCAGTGGGGGACTCACAACTACCTATAACTCCAGTTCCAGGGGATCCAACTCCCTCTTCTGGCCTCCAAGGACATTGCACTCATGTCCACAAACCCACACAGACTCACACATAGACAAATAATTAAAAATAAAGCCGGCTGTGGTGGTACACGCCTTTAATCCCAGCACTCGGGAGGCAGAGGCAGGCGGATCTCTGTGAGTTCAAGGCCAGCCTGGACTACGTAGTGAGTTCTAGGACAGCTGGGGCTACAGGGAGACCCTGTCTCAGAAAGACCAAAAAATAAAAAAGTTAAAAAAATAAAAATAAAATCTTTTTAAAAAGTCCAAACAGCCTGAGGGGGACATTTATGGAGCCCACCTGGTCTCCTTTAGTGCCCTAAGATAGCTCGCCTCCCTGAGAGTCATCTCGGGAGGAAAACCCTCAAGGACACCAGACCCTGGCACTGAGCAAATTCCTGTAGCTGTGTTCAACAGAGTTCCTATTTAAGTCCAAACTGCCCCTCCCTTCAATGCAGACACTGGTTCCGTGGAAGGGTTTTTGGCCCTTTGCTGTGTTCCCTGAATAAAGGAACATATCCCCCGCCTGCTGCAGGTCTGGCTCTTACTCCTCTTCCTAAACTCTAAACTCCTTCGTTTTCTGCTCTCTTAAGTCTAACAGATAGAATTCCTCTTCCTACCAGATTATTCTCTGAATGAGTGATTCCATTGCAAAGCACAGGATGTTATTGAGATTCCATAATAAATGACTCAGGATAGACAAAGGACTGGAGTTGGGTCTGAAATGCCATCCCACTGGTCATCAGCTCCACAGACAATGAACTCCTCAAAAATGGGATGTAGGAAGCCAGTCGTGGCCATTTGAATGAGAATGTCCCCCAAAGGCTCCAAGTATTTGGGCACTTGGTCCCCAGTTCATGGTGCTGTTTGGGGAAGATCATGGAACCTTTAGGAGGTTTGGCTATGCTGGAGGAAGTGCCTCATGGGGGAGGGGGTTGGAGGGCTGGGGGGCTTCGGGGGTTGGCGGGGTGGGCTTTCATAATCCATAGCCATGTTGGCTTCTAGTCTGCCTCAGTCAGCTTTTTGTGCCTGCTTGAAGATGTGAGCCCTTAGCTTTCTGCTCCAGCCACCTCCTGACCATGCCTCTGCCATGATGGACTCTCTCTCTGGAACCGTAAGCCAAATAAACTCTTCCTTCTAAACACATCAGGGTGTTTTATCACAGCAACAGAAAAGTAACTAATACAGTGGTATTAACGTCTAGATAAAATACCCACAACAGACCAAAGAAACAATTCCACCAAAGTGTAGCTTGGTGAACCAATGGGTTTAATTGGGGTTACTTAGTGGAGCATGGTTTAACACCTGGGCAAACTATAGGAAATTATACCACTGAAGGAAAGCACCCCCCAGCAACTGCTAGCCATTTGTATCTTTGAGGCCTTATAGGTTCCTCCCTTTCTCCCCTCCATGACGGGATGTTCATGGACCCAGTGGTGGGCAGGTCTCAAATGGGTAATCCCAATTGCTGTGATTTTAAAATGGCAGCAGCCATATGTCTCCGTGACGTTTTTCTTGCTGTGTTAAACGCCATGACCCAGGCAACTTCTAGAAGGAAGAGTTTATGTGCCCTTGTGGTTTCAGAGGGGAAGGTTAGAGTGAGGGGGAGTCTTGGCAGCAGACAGGCAGAGCAGGAAGTCTAGGGATCACATTTCCCCCCACAGGCAGGAAGCAGAGAGAGTGAACTGGGGGTGGAACAGTCTACCTACCCTCAGAGTACTTCCTCCAGCAAACCCACCTCCATGACTTCCTCAAACAGCTCCACTAAGGGTTCAAACATAGGAGTCTACGGGGGACTCATTCTAACCACCACTCTCTGTCATGCCCGCAGGACAGTGTCCCATAATACTAGGCATGACACTTGGAAGGCAGAGGCAGGAGAACAAAGTTTGAGGCCATCCTAAGCTACCTGGGGAGTCTCAGTGTCAAATCAATTGGTCAGTCAGTCAGCCAATACTAGAATGGAAGATGTGTTAGTTTTTTTGTTGTGATTGTGACAGGATGACCGGCATAAACAGCTTCAAGGGAGGACATTTGTTTTTGCTCAGAGTGTCAGAGAGTTCAGTCCCTGGTTGCTGGGCAGATCATTGTGTGGCAGGAGCATGTGGAGGAGGAGGCTGCTCGCCTCATGACAGACAGGAAAGTGATAGAGTTCAGGCTCAGGGTGACCCTTGCCCTCCTGATTTTGCAAGGCCCTATGAAATGCAGGAACTGAGTCAGCATGACCCTTGACCATCTGCAGACAGAAACAAGCCCTATGCACCCATGACCTAGGACATAGTAACCACAAGAGCTGTTTTCAGTTCAAGATGTTTTTCCCCAGTAAGTTTCACAATGTACAGACCATGCTTCCCTCCGAAACTGTAAAATTTTTACCACCTTCTGTGTTCTCAACCCCTACCCCCCCATAAGAACTTCCCCACAGTGGCCATTAGGCTGCTGGTTGCTTTCACTCTTGAGCTGAACGCCAGCCTGAGACCCTCCAATAAACTGTTCTTTGCCGAAGTCCTCCTGTGTTTTTCCTGTGATGATCCTTCACCTGATTTATCTAATAGAAGGAGATGGTGAGGATTGACCAGGGACCCGGGACCACGGAGACCCTTCAAAGGATGCACACTGGGGTCTGCTCTTTCCAGCTAGTTCCTTCTCCTACACCTGTAGCAGGCCCCTGGCTAGAGGGCGTCCATCTTGTTACTCTACGTGACCTGGCCTAGTTATTCTTGTTTCCCTGAAACACCCCCACCCCATAGAGACCATGAGTTCCTGAAACCGACCTGTTTAAGAGGACAACCATGGAGAAAAACTGTGAACTTTAACTGACTTATACAAATGTTTGTTTTAACCATGACTGGATCTCCATATTCCTGCTTTTGCAACCTTTCTGAACCCTGTATAAAAGGCTCTTACGGCCAGGCTCACTCTTTGTGAGTTTGAGGACAGCCTGGTCTATGTAGTGAGTTCCAGAACAGCTGGGGCTACAGGGAGATCCTGTCTTAAAAAAGACAAAAAAAAAAAAGGCTCTTACAAGCCAACTTCAGGGCTGCTCTCTGTACTTATTCTGGAGTACAGGGACAGCCCAGCTGTTAGTAAATCCTTCTTACTCAGCTTCGACCTTGTGGCATGGCTTGGTTTCTTCCAGAACCTCCCAAAATATCACTACCAAATGGAGACCAGTCATTCAGCACACGAGTCTATGGTAGATGGAGACAGTGTGTGGAGTGTGGCTTGGAGAGTGGCTGGCCCCGAAAACTTTAAAAAATTTTAATTAACTTATTTTTATGTGTATGAGTGTATTGCCTGCATGCATGTAAGTCACCTGTGTCATGCAATGCCCTCAGAGGGCAGAAGAGGGAATTGGATTGCCTGGAACTGGAGTTAACAGTCAGTGGTTAGTCACCTTGTGGGGTGCTGAGTACTGAACCCAGGTCTGCCGCATGAGCAGCCAGTGCTCTTAACTGCTGAGCCAACTCTTCAGCCCCAAGGAATGAAGACTTAAAACTTTGATGCTGTAACATGGCCCCTGATCAGGGTACATCTGTGTCCTTAACTGTCTGCTATTGGAAAAATAGTGGCTGAGACATTCTTTTCTACACTGTGTTCAGAATGTCAAGCGGTGAGATCATATACCCTGCTATCAGGATGTGCTGTGGTCTGGTCACCAACCATGAGGTGTGCTCAAAAAAGGTGCTACAGTCTAGTCCTCTGGGGATGCCTGCCCTGGGGCCCTGAACTGCTCTGGCTTCAGTCTGACTGTAGCAAGAAGCCCTAGGTGGCCCACATTTAGAGAAAGGCTGCAACTACCTGG
>NW_008338533.1:3638416-3640247 GCF_000622305.1 Nannospalax galili | reverse complement strand
AGAGAGAGAGAGAGAGAGAGAGAGAGAGAGAGAGAGAGAAAGAGAGAGCACTCCAGCGTGCCTGAGGGGCTCCAGCTAGGAGCCATGACCCTCTATTAGAGTGCGATCCCTGTTGTTCTTTCCTCTTAGCTTTTTGGCTATTCTGGAGACGGAATCCGTGGCTTGATGTACAGATAGAATGAGGTGAAGCAATCAAATCAGCGAGGTTTCCTGAGTTACAAAGAGAAACGGGCTCTGCAGCAAGTCTACAGGATACATGTCCACATTAGGAGGAGGCAGGCTGCGGGTGTGGCCCGCTGATACAGGTAATATTTAGGGCCTTCCCTCCTTTATCGACATGCAGAGCTCTGTTGTTCATTGTAAGGGCTAATGGATGGTGTGGTAGCACATGTCTGTAGTCCCAGCACTTGAGAGGAGGAGGCAAGAAGATCAGGAGTTCAAGGTCATCCTCAGCTACGCAGTAAGTTAGAGGCCCAGCCTAAACTACATGAGACCTTGTCTCAAAGAAATAAGAAAACCAAACCAAACCAAAAGATCTTATGATGTTGCTCAGGCTGGCCTCCAATTTCTGGTGTCTCTGCCCAAGCCTCAGGACCTACAGGCCCAGCTGTAATTTGTATTTTCAACAGAGAGCTTCTGAAGACAGTCACCTCTTTCAGCTGAGTGGTTGTGGTCTGCAGAGTGAGGAGGGTGGACCAGGCACAAATCCACTGCAGTCTAGGAACCTCAACAGGCTGAGCCCCAGGTACCACAGGGTTAACAGAGGAGGCTCTTTGCAAGGATGGCCACAAAGGCACTTTCCACTGCAGCTCTGTGCTCTAGGGACAGCCCTGGAGGGATGCCACACAGCATCTTCTGTGCTACTGAGGAGCCCAGCCAGATGCCAATGGCCAGGAGTGTGCGGTGATGACCCCGGCTTGCCCAGCTCTGTCTCTGACAGCAACTGCTGAATCTTGGAGGGAAGGAGGTCTCAGAAACTGAGGCTCAGACATAGGCTTTATTTTTGTCTACATTATCACTGAAGAGAGAGGCTCATGTTCTCTGAAAGATTCTTCCATTTACACTCTTTTCAAACATAAATGATTGCAGCCTCCGATGTCTTTTAAATTTTATTTTATTAAAATTTAAATTAGCCGGGTGTGATGACGCACACCTTTAATCCCAGTACTGGGAGGCAGAGGCAGGTGGACCTCTGTGAGTTCTTTAGCTGGCTTGGTCTAGAGTTCCAGGACAGCTGGGGCTACAGGAAGACGCTGTCTCAAAAACACGAAAAAAAAAACACCCACAAAAAAAAAGAAAAACAAAAAGAAATTGTATTTATAGAGTAAAATTCATTTATTATAATAAATTTATTAAATTAAAATGTATTTATAACAGTTTTTAGTTCACAACAAAACTGGCAGCACCAAGCGTTCCCAGGCACCTCGGGTCCCCACAATCCCCCCACTGTCAGCATCCCACCCCACAGTGGCACAACACATCCCTCAGCCAAGCCCCGGCTAGCTGAGGCTCCTTGCGGGTGCTAACACACGCATCCCGCGGGGCTCCGCTGCGGAGGCGGACAGGACCCAGGCCCTCCGCTCTGTCCTCCAGCGCCTCGGGGGCCGGCTGTCGTTCGTGTCACACAGTGGACAGCTGTCACGCCATCTCCAATGAAGCCCGCGTGAGATCCTCCGTGGGTTGAGGCTGGAACTTCAAGGAAGGTTGCCTCTTGGAATTGGCTGTGCTAAAAAACATGCAGTGTACTTGGCATGCTTTTACTTGCTATTATCTTTCTGCCTGTCACTGTATCATGGACTTTCAGGGGCCCAGAAAGCACCTGGTGTCCTTG
>NW_008338533.1:3635893-3637725 GCF_000622305.1 Nannospalax galili | reverse complement strand
GCTGATGATGAACTTTTGCAATCTTTGCTGTATATATTTCAAATCTTGCAGCTGCAAAAATACACTCAGACTTTCATCAAGCTCCTTTGTGTCTGTTTGTCATTCGCCGACTCCTTGTCCACCCTCTCGACGACCCTGTTCCCATCGGACTGAACTGCCCCGGTCTGGGCTGGTCCGTTGCAGACAGCCATGCCGAGGATGCACGCCTAGGCCTCCACCGTCCAGGCTTCATGCGCGAATCCCACCTGTGAGCCAGACTGTGCCTGGTGCAAACGAGATTGGCCGCGGAGCAGCCTGGGAAGCTCCCGCAGCATCACTGGGGTGACAAAGCCCAAGGCAGGCAAGAAGGCACTTCCGGGTTGGGGACCCCGGAGAGAGGGGGGTCAACCGGTCCTTGAGAGAAGCAACGCCCAGGGTCCGGGCTACGCGGATCGGGGGACTGCAGAGGTCTTTTTGGTGTTTGAAGCAGTCACAGAAGTCATTTGCTTTCCGTGTTTGTTACTTCTTACTGTCTCGTGTGCTGCACGCTGCGAGTTCAACCACGTCTTGCTCGAGGAGGTCAGAGGAGGGCGTCGGGTGCCCTGGAGCTGGAATGACAGACAGTCCGCGTGGGGGTGCTGGGGATCGAGCCCGGTCCTCTGCCGGAGCAGCCGTGGTCTTCCCGCCCGGCCGTCTCTCCAGCCTCACTTTCTTCACGAAACCACCCGGCTCCGGGGCGAGGAGTCCGTCCCGGAGCGGACCGCGCGGCCCCTGGGAGGGCAGGAGGGGGGGTCGGGGTCGGACCGCCCCGGAAGCGCGGAGCACCGACGGCCCTCGCTGCGGCGAGGCGGGTGTCGCGGGTATCTGTCCGAGTAGACGCGACCCGCCTTCGGTGCTGAGGTCCCCCCGCTCGTCCTGCCCCGGGTCCCCTGACCCGCACTGAAGTGCCGACCTCTAAGCGCGGTCTCGGACCCGCACGGGAGCTGCGCGCCTCCTAGGTGCTCACCGCTGGGTGCTCGGCACTTCTTGCCCACGTGCCGAGTTGGCGCACGAACCTGCCCACTTTCTAAATGAGGTACCCGGCGCGTGGAAATCCGGGGCTCCCAGGGCGCCGAAGAGGAGGACTGAGGTTAGCACCACATGGATTAGTTAAGCGACGGACTCAGGAAAGCACCCGAGGGCACAGAGGAACGCACACCATAGTGTCCCCAGATCCGCACTACCTGGCGGGGCTCACAGTCCAAACAAGCCCGAGACCCGCCGGTCGGTCCTCGGTCTGCCCCGGGACTCGGGACTAGCCTAGCCGGGGTGAGCCGGGAAGGGGAGGGCGGGGCCTAGAGGGAGCGCCCCAGGGGGCCTGGCCGGTGGGGCGGGGCCTGGGAGCAGCAGGAGGGAGGGGTCGATGGGCGGGGTCGGGAGGAGGAGGCGGGGCCTCGGCGCAGGAGAGGTGGAGCCGGGAGAAGGAAGCTGGAGCAAGGCCCTGAGGAGGAGTAGGCGGAGCCGAGGAAAGGAACCCGTGCGTCCCCGGGACCGGGTACGGGCCGAGGGCGCTCCCTGAGGAGGGCGGGGACGGTTGGGATAGAGGAGGGGCGGGGCCAGTGGGAGGTCGCTGAGTGAGACCTGAAGAAGGGCGCTGAGGAGGGCGGGGCCTGAGAAGGGACGTGCGCCGGGGGCGTGGCCTGAGGACGCACGCTGAGGAGGGGCCAAGCCTGAGGAGGCCGGGCCGGAGGAGGAGCGGGCGGAGAGGCGGCGGCGGCGGCGGCGGCGGCGGGTGCGGAGGAGGGGGGCGGGGGTGTGTGCGCGGGTCACATGGTCGCGCGCCCTCCTCTATCAGCCGCCGTCCGGGCCGCCAA
>NW_008338533.1:3633468-3635430 GCF_000622305.1 Nannospalax galili | reverse complement strand
CGCCGCAGTGCGCGCCGCAGCGGGCGCGGCCTGGGCTGACCCGGCGGGGCGACCTTGAGGGGGTGCGGCGCGGGTCCTGGGGTGTCTCGGCTGCGCCCTGCAGATGCTGGGAGCCCGGCGAGGGGCAGCGGGACGGCCTCCGGCCGCGGTCCTCGGGGCGGGGTGTGCTTTAGTGTCCCGGGTCGCGGTGACCCGAGCCCTGCTGGGAGCGACGGAGCGCCGCTCTGCGCTCTGATCCCGACCTTTCGGCCCCGCCTGGTGGCCCGAGCCTGCTCGAAAACTAGGGCCCTGACATTCCTGAGCTCCGTGAAGACGTTTATGTGTGGTGACGTTTCCTGCCACCTTGAGCACAGAATCATAACAAACGCCCCGCGTAGAGGTGCCCCAGATGCTGGCCCTGCACCGGAACTACGGGAAGCTCCCCTTTGAGTTGTCTGCACCTCCAAAATCCATGCCTGCTATTTATAAAAACCCTTTATTATTTTATCTATGTCTGCATGTGTGTAAGTGCACCCGTGTGGTACAGTGCCCTAGGAGGTCAGAAGAGGGTGTTGGATCCCCTGGAACTGGAGCTACGGGTGGTTGTTAGCCGCTGTGTGGGTGCTGGGACTCGAACCCGGATCCTCTGTCTAGCCACTGAACCATGTCCCCCCACCCCCCAAACCAGGCCTGTTGTAACAGGCATTTTGAGGGTGTTTCGCCAATGTTGAGTTTTACAGCCTCTGGTGGACCTTCATGTTGAGGGCGGTTCAGGTACTTGGGAGTCCTCGTGGGGCGCACCTTTCTGTAATGCACGACGTGGAGACACTGGTTTAACCTCTGGTATAACCTCTGGTAACCTGCCTTGAGCAAGGCTTCCTCAGACTCTTGGACTTGAACTGTGCAGGGCCAGGTGGTTTAAAAGCTCTCTGTTAGGAACACGGTTGTTGACATGGCTATTCTTGAATTTGGAAGCTAAGGATTCCTCGGGGTGACTGCTGACAGCCGTCCGGCTCCATTCCCAGTTCTCCTGGGGCTTTTACCCCCTTTCTTTGCTTCCTGGGTCTAGCTCCCGTGTGAGCAGGTCCTGGAAAGTGGTTGGGCAGGGAGGGCCCCGTTGCCTTCTGTTTTCCCTGTTGTCTTGAATTCTGTGGGCCTCCTTTGTTCCTAGGTCTGGGCGCAGTGCTCTGCTGGCTCATGGTCACCTCACCCTCAACTAGGACCTTTTCATTTGAAGTCTGTGAAGCAGATTTATCCCTTATGAAGAAGTTGCTTGATCTGAAGTGTAGGAATTTGCAGTTCGTATTCTCGAGCTTCCTCAGTGGGCTTGACCCCAGGTTTAGGGCCGGCATGCAGTCTGTTGGCATTTCTGCGTCTGCCTTCCTCAGAGAGAGCTTTGTTAGAGTTCCCCTTAACTTTAGCTTGTGGTAAACATTGTCAGTGCTGTGTGACCTGTCTGGCTCTTCTCTCCTCCTTGGGGTCAGCTGACACATGGAACCAGGGGTCCTGCCACTCATGGTGTGCTGTCTCTACTCTCCAGGACTCACAAATGAGGAACTGCATTTTTGTCGCAGAAAGATGTTGACTGAGTGTACCTAGTTCTACAGAGTATTATAAAGACGGGTCATTGCATACACTTTGTTTTATTTTACTGTTTTTTGAGACACGTCTGTAACCTTGGCTGGTCTGGAACTTGCAGTGTGGGCCTGGCTGGCCTCGATGACACAGAGACCACCTGCCTCTGATGAGATTAAAGGCGTGTGCCGCCAGGCCTGGCCTATTGCACCCACTTTGTAACTTGTGACTGTGACTGTTCTTCACATTTTAGAAATTGGGAAAAATATTCCATGTATTCTCATGTTTTCTTTATTTCTATAGCGTGAACTGGATTTGTGTTTTCTGTATTTCCACTCGGGGGTATAAAGGCAGAAATCTTCATTTGGAGAGAAGCAGCAAAACAATGGGATTGGTCAGAGGTGGAGT
>NW_008338533.1:3580759-3633024 GCF_000622305.1 Nannospalax galili | reverse complement strand
GGGTGGCGGGGTAGGGTAGAGGGGTGGGGGGAGGAGTGGTGTTTTTCTTAGCTATTCTGGTAGAACATTTCCAGAATGAGGATGGCAGAGTAACAGTCACGGTGTCTGTTTAGCAGTTCCCATGTGTGAGGTCACGTGTCCCTCACATTGATTCATGAAAGAAGATGCTGTTGTCACCATCCTAAAGATGAAGGGCTAAGTTGAAGTTACATTACTTGCCCAGGCAAGTGGTGGAACTAGAAAGTGAATCCAAAACCAAGTTCAGGAATGCAAAGTCCACTACTGTGCCTAGATGTCAGCCTACAAAATGGTGAACGCATAGGGGTCTATATTGACGAGGTCGAAGATCATGTATGGATCTGCTGGGTTTGCTGAGGAATAGGTCTCAGCAGAGAAGGGCAAGTCCCTCTACAGAGCTCTGCATGTTAGCACTGCATTCACTATTGCTGGTGAAGCTGGTACCTTTCCAGACACTGCATTATACCTTTACTTCTCTTCTCCAGTGTTCTACTTGGAAACAAAAATGTGGCCTTTATTTTTTGTTATCCTATTTGAAAACAGTCGTACGTAATAACACCACTTAGCAGTGTATGCATTCCATAAGACTTGCTTTGTTTTTGAGGACCTTACTGGTGTTTGTCCCTTTTGATCTCTGCTCCGTGCTCATGTGTGATCCTTACCCTTTCTGTCCTTCCTGTGCACCATCGCTGATGATTCTCCACTTGGTCTCTAAGGCTTTTAAGGGCAAGGACCAAGGTGTTCTCCTGAACCTTGCCCCCCCAGATGGGTTTGGTTCTGAGTCACAGGGCTAGAAAGTGTAGTCCTGACTTACCACAAACCCAGTCTGCAGGGCCGCTGCTTCCAGCTGTGCTGAGAGGCTGTTGACTTCCGGCTTGCCTGATGATGACCACTGGGTAAACCCGGACTGGGAACCTGGCCCACCTCCACTCCCTTCTCAGCTAAAAATAGAGAGGATTCTGCCTGAGCTAATTTTAGCTCAAGGCTCCAAGTGCTTTCTTCTGGTTTCTGGAAGTGTTGGGATTTGCTGGATCACGGATTTTACATTTCTTGCTCTAGAATCAGATTGTATGTGCAAAAACCCTTTAATAATCCCTTTTGTGAGCACTGTTTCATTTCAGCCTTGCAGGAACTGGGGCAGATATTCCTGCCTGGTAGGTGATGACTCAGGATTATGAGATGGAAAGGAACGACATGCCTGCTCAGGTCTTCTCAGTAAGAGCCATGGTGTGTGCTCTGGGTTGGAGCCTTGACTTCCAGCCCTGACTTCAGGTGCTGCCTCTGCTGCTTGGTCGTTGTTGCCTCACTTAACCTTTCTGAGCTCCCACTTGCGCATTTGCAACGTGGGATCGTGGAAGTTGGGAGACATTCGTTTGTGGTTGGCTTCTGCTGGGCGTGAAGACGTGGGACCCTGCTTCCCTTTCTTCAGCCCTAGAAGTAAAACTAACCCTTCTGGCTTGCTGACCATCAGGGGCAGTGGTTTTTCTTGTTTGTCTTGGCACTTCTGTAGACGAGCTTGTTTTTGGCTAGCAGTGCTTCTGGGGCCATTGGGGTCAGCTCTGATGTCTCTGTTTGTTTGGAGAGAGCGGGAGCAAGAGTGTGTTCGTGCCTGTGTGGTGTGAACTTGTGTACATGTATGCATAAGAGCGCACATGAGGAGGTCAAAGGTGGATGCTGGATATCTTCCATTGATGTCTCCCTTACTCTTTTGAGACAGGGTCCATCACTAAACCTAGAGCTGATTGCCCCCCTTCCCCCCATACTGCTCCACTCACTAGCCTGACTGGTCAGCAAGCCCCTAGTGATCTTCCTGTCTCAACCGCCCCCCCCCCAAGTTTGGGGTAACAGATGTGGACACCCATGCCTGACAAAACACAAGTACTTGGGATCTGAACTCGGAACTTGTGTGGGAAGCATTCTTAGCCACCGAATTGTTTCCCTAGCACTTTTTTTCTCTGAAATAATTTTCTTCCATGTTTTACTAAGTCCAGGCTGGCCTTGAACTTGTGAATCCTCCTTCCCCAGCTTCCCAAGTCCTGGGATTATAGGCTAAATGTTTGTTGAAAATAAATGACCGGCTTCCAGTGTCAGCCCTAGGAATGTCTTCTTCAAGGAACCCCTAATTTTTTTTAAATTTAAATTTTTTTGTGTCTTTTTGAGGCAGGGTCTCCCTGTAGCCCCAGCTGTCCTGGAACTCACTATGTAGACCAGGCTGGCCTTGAACTCACAGAGATCCGCCTGCCTCAGAGTCCAGAGTGCTGGGACTAAAGGCATGCGCCACCACGCCGGGCCAGAACCCCTCATTTTTATCCTTAGATAGTAGATGTGCATTTAGTACGTAAGGCACTGTTTCTAAAAGCTGTGAGCTACTCCAACTAGCAATAGTGTTTTCCTTGGTATCCTATTTTGAGTGGAGATACTTACAAACCACTAGGGTTTCCTAACCCCTGGGATTTCTGATATGCACTTCAGATTTCTTAAGCTTTATAAGGAGATAGCCCAGTGGTTTTTTTTCTCCAGACATCACATATATAGGCTTCCTGGTTAACGTGGGTTCTCCTTGGATTCACATGGTATTACTGATAACCAGGCAGCTGTGTCAGAGAAACAGCACTCTTTACAACTGAGGCTTATTTTTGAGGCAGGGTCTCCCTGTAACCCCAGCTGGCCTGGAACTCACTATGTAGACCAGGCTGGCCTTGATCTCACAGAGATCTACCTTCATCTGCCTCCTGAGTGCTGAGATTAAAGGCGTGTGCTACCACTCTCAGCCCTGTTTTCTTTTTGTTGTTGTTTTGTGTTGAGGCAGGGACTTACTGTGTAACTCAGGTTAGTATTGAACTCAGGATCCTCCTCCTCAGCCTCTTGAGTTCTGGGAATACAAACCTGCCTCACAATGTCCAACTTGCCATTTTGTTTGAATTCACTGATGGTAATCATTTAAAAATTTAAGTGTTTAAAGGGCCTGTTAGTGCTCGTTTCTGAGAGACATCCTCCAATTGGGCAGGGCCTGAAAAGAATCCTGGTGGTTTGTCCATGTAGAGCTCAGTTTCTCGTGGAGATGAAAACAGATCAAAGTGGGAAAGCTGCTGTTCCACGTAGACCTCATGGGTGCTTTCAGAGCCTTTCATACGGAGTGCTGACAGTGCCCCTTATATAGTTCAGCCTCAGGCTTTCTAGGGCCAGCCTGAGACTACGTGTATTAGTCACTTTCCTGTTGCTGTGATAGAAACACTGACCCAAGCAGCTTATAGAAGGATTTATTTGAACTTACCGTTCCAGGGGAATTGCAGTCCATCTTGTCAGGGAGGCATGGTGGCTGGAGGTGGCTGGAGCAGGAGCAACAGAAGCTAAGCTCTCACATCATCACACAGGCACAGGAAGCAAGAGAACAAGTGGAGATCTGGCAAAGCTTAAGAACTCTCTAAGCCCACCCCAGTGACGTGCTTGTTCCATCATGGCCACACCTTCTAAAACCTCCCAAAACATCGCTATCATCTGGGAGCCTATGGGAGACATTTTCATTCAAACCACCACATTACGCATTTCTCCCAGATTTCCAGCCAGCTGCTGGTGCAGGGACCACTCTTAGAGAATGATTGACTAGGGACCAGGTTGCAAGAAAAATGCTGGCTGTGAAGCATGAGCTTCCCTTTGGGCAGGTGAACTCCAGGACAGCATGTGGGATGTTGAAGATGACAGACTCACCTCCAGCCCTAATGGGTGGCATAGTGATGCTATTGCCACTTTCATGTGTGTGCATATATATGCATGATTACATGTAGTCCAAGTTGGTTTGTTTGAGATGGGCACTTGTGGCGCTGTCCTCATGTGGCTGAGGATGATCTGGAATGCCTCATCCTCCTGCCTCCACCTCTCAAGTGCTGGGTTTACACAAAAATTTTTGTTTTTAAGAAGTAGAGTGAGGCCTGAAGAGATGGTTGTTAAGAGTCCTGGCTGCTCTTGCAGAAGATCTGGGTTTGATTCTCCATGGCAGCTAACAGCTGTCTGTAACTCTAGATCCTGAGGCTATTGCATGACATGGGTACACTTACATACATATAGGTAATACACTCAAACACATAAAATAAAAATAATAAGGTGCTAATGCCTTTAGTCCCAGCACTCGGGATGCAGAGGCAGGTGTGGTCTACATAGTGAGTTCCAGGCCAGCTGGGGCTACAGAGAGATCCTGTTGCAAAAAGACCAAAAAAATAAAAAATGAAGTGTAGGCTGGCAAGATGGCTTGCAAGGTAAACCTGATAAGCCCAGGTGAAAGTGAAGTGCAGAGGCTGGAGAGCTGGCTCAGCGGTGAGAAATGCTTCTTGCTGGAGAAGAGGATGCTGGGTCCCTTGGCGCTTTAGTTATAGGTGGTTGTGAGCCCCCAACGTGGGGTGCTGGAGTGGAATTCATGATCTTGGCTAGAATGGCAAGCTCATTAGCTCTCTCTCCAGCCCCTCCCACCTGGCCTTTTACCCGGGTTCTGTGGACCTGAACTCTGGTCCTCACACTTGGGGCATCACAAGCACTTTACCTGATGAGTCAGTCCTTCCTCAGCCCTCAACTGGTAAACATGGATTCTACTTTTTGAAAAATTGGGGAGTTCGTCCCTTCAGGAGGGTTCCCCCTTTCTTAGTTCTGGGCGTTGAACCTAGGACCTCCTCTGTGCTAGGCAAGTGCATTGCCGTGGATTCCCAGCCTCAGCCCCTAGCAGTTTGACAGAAGCAGTATGATTGCTTCCATTGTCATCTAGACTTGTTTGGAGCCCTGTGCACCTGACACTGACTTCCCACTCTTGTTTTGCGTTGCTTGGAATCTGTTACTTGGTGTGGACTTAGAAGTGTGTGTGGCAGGCTTAGCCTCTGAAGCGTGTACTGAGAATTACAGTGCTTCCTGGGGACTCATAACTAGTCGAGAAATAGTAGAAAACAGGTGGGCCGTAGGTGTAGTACAGTTTCAGGACAGTGATGGAAGAGAGAGGCGTGTTGAGGAGCTAGTAAATATTTGCAGATGACGGAGGCAGGAGAAACCACAGTTCTCAACCACCTTGGCAGAGAAGAGAATTGCTTGTTTGGTCTGGTATTTGGGAAAATAATATATTTGGCCTTGAGGTGTCTTGCAGTGTTTTATCTCCTTGTGGGAAGAAGTTTAAAATTATACCCCAGGAGCAGTTTTAAACACTGTTTCTCAACCTGGGTAGATTACAGCCTTGAAGAGGCCCAGGCCTGTTTTCCAAGGGATTGTGGAGGTTATTGCTATCAATTTGGGATTGTGTTTGAGAAGACTGAGGGGAGGTCTGCGGGGAAGTCTGGGTGGATGGGATGGGCTTCTTGTTGTTACGTTGTGTGCGTCTTCTGCCAGCCTCTTTAATGTGGCTTGTAAACACCGCCTTGGAAGAACACAGTGAGTCTGGAGCCTTGTGAGCTGCTCAGAGCTGAGCATGTTACGTGTGTGGCAGGTGGGCGCAGGAGGGAGGGAGGGGTGGGTTAGGGTTCAGTAGGCCCAATCTCCAGGGACCACAGAGCAGCAAGGTTTGGGAGCAGCAGTTGTGAAAGCTTCTGTGTGTGGAGACAGTGACCTCGTCTGCAGTTCTAGATGGGACCTGTAAGCTTCCCTGTGTGAAGATAAGTGGCCTTGTCTGCAGTTACAAATGACCCAGTTCCCAGTTAACCTGTCTTAGCCTAGAGCTGGGGAAGCAGGCGATGGAGTAACAGGGCCGTCTGAGGACCTGTTCAGTGTGCACGGCCAGAGCAGTGTACTCAGCATCAGCTAGGAAGGCCCTGGAGTTAGATAACAGAGCCTTAGGTTTGGGTCTGTGTGTTCTTAGAACTAACAAGCCAGAGAGGCCTTCTCATTATTAAATCAGCTGTACAGCACAGTTTTGAGCTTTTGGAAGGAGGGAGAATAATAGGAGAAAACCAGAAACTCAGTTACTCTTTAATTTGGGTATAAGTAGAAATTTAATATCAATTGTTCTGAAGTTAGTGACATTTTTATTCTTACTCCTCCTCTTCATTTTCATCTTCATCTTCATCTTTTTGAGACAGGGTCCCCCTGTAGCCCCAGCTGTCCTGGAACTCACAGAAATTCACCTGCCTCTGCCTCCCAAGTGCTAGGATTAAAGGCGTGTGCCACCATGCCCAGCAGTTAGGGACAATTCTCACAATTGAGTAAAGTAGCACGTTCAAATTAGTAGCAACCAAGCAGTGTGTGTCTCTTGTATCTAATTGTCTACCCCTCTTTCTAGGAGGTGTGATTGCCTACATCAGTTCCTCCAGCTCAGCCTCCAGCCCCGCCTCTTGTCACAGCGAGGGTTCTGAGAATAGTTTCCAGTCTTCGTCCTCTTCTGTTCCATCTTCTCCAAATAGCTCTAATTCTGATACCAACGGTAATCCCAAGAACAGTGACCCCTCTAGCATCGAAGGCATCTTAAAGAGTGATCGCATAGAGGGTCCTGTGAAAACAGGCAAGCCTGGTGCTCTTGGCACGACCAGGAGTCACAGTGGGATGACAAGTAAGTCCTGGAGTGTTTTGGTCACCTTCTCATTGCATTGGGGCTTCTTGCACAGGGTCATTGGGGAGCTCCTCTGCCTCCTGCTCTTTTTTGGGTAATCATGGTCAGTGACTAGACAGGACACAGCACTTCTTTTAGGAGTTCTGGCAAAGGGCTGCCGTGTGGGTCTCCGTGGCCTGACTGTGCTTCTTCGAGGGTGCTCCCTTCCCACATGTTCACAGGGCCCGTTCCGCTGGACACCTGGCAGAGTTGTTTCAGGAACAGTGGTTGTTGTCTGTGGGAAGGGTTTATGCTCACGGAGCTGGGAGTTGGAGTTGGGAATGTTTGGGATTAGCAAACAAAGCAGGAGCTCTCTGACCAGGGAGGTGCGCACCTGAGTGAGCGTGGGCAGAGCAGGCTGGTAGGGAGGTGGAGAAGGGCAGGGTCTGCTTTGCTCCTGCAGGTGAGTTGAAGGACCATAGCTGCCTATGGAAACATCTCCATGTGTGTGTGCGTGTGTATCGAGCCCAGCAGTCCACACATAAGTGAGGCAGTCAGTCATCCTGCCACAGAGAAGGCACCCCACAGCCCTCTTTTACATTTTCTATGGATTGATTTCTTTCTGACTTCTCATTTTTTTTGTCCAGCAGAATTGTTTTCTTAGTTCTCCTTGCTTGTCTGTTGTAAAGTAACTATATGTTTACAAAGTTTCAGTGACTGCTTAAAATCATCAGAAAGGAAAACCAGCTTTGTAAGCACTGCTGGGGATGTAGTTCAGCTTTTGGCTACTCTAGGCCAGGGCCCAAGTTCAGTCCCCAGTACAGAGGGGGTGGGGGGAGGACTGGTTTTCCTTTACTTGTTAATTTGGTGTAGAGATTTTTTTCATTTATATTACAGAGGTGCATGTGTATTGTTTTACAGTGCTTACATAGTGGCTGAGATTACGCAGTTGCACAGAAAAGCCCTGGAGTGATTGTCTTATCTTTTCACTCCTGTCTGTTTGTGCCCTAGAATTTAGTGGCATGGTTCTGCTGTGTAAAGTCTGTGGGGATGTGGCATCAGGATTCCACTATGGCGTTCATGCTTGTGAAGGCTGTAAGGTAAGGTAAAGCAAGCTTTTGTTTCTTAAACTACTCATCTACTAACTCTGGCACTAAAGAATTTTGGGTTAGGTTTGTGAATAAGGATATTATGAAGTGTATAAGGACAACTTATTTTGAAAAGTACTCTTTATAGCCAGGCTTGGTGGCACATGCCTTTAGTCTCAGCACTTGGGAGGCAGAGGCAGGCGGATCTCTGGGAGTTCAAGGCCAGCTGGGGTTATAAGGAGACCCTGTCTCAAAAAGACCAAAAAAAAGCACTCTTTATTCAGCAAAAGTATTTTAATAAAAATGAAATTGCAGTCCAATTCAGCAAACTAAGATATGAGCTACCTCAGTTCAGCAAACTCTAGGATATGAGATACCCAGTTCAGCAAGTGTTCATCCACTACTAGGTCAGGCCCAGGCCTTGGTCTGGAAAAAGATAGGAACCAAGCAAATGTGTCACAGTTTTTTACTATATTTATGTTTTTTTTGAGACAGGGTATCATGTATCCTAGGGTTGGCCTGGAACTTGAAATGTAGTGTAGTGGAGGATGACCTTGAACTCCTGAGCCTTCTGCTGGGATTTCAGGTATGGGCCACCATGCCTGGCTGGAGCTCAGTCTATACCAAGCTATGAGTTAGGTCTTGTTTTGGTCTGTTGTTTGTGCTGACGGGATACCACAGGTGAGGTAGTTTATTTTATAAATCTGGCTCGGTTTTGGAGACTAGGGCCTGCGTCTGGAGAGGGCCTTTCTGTTCATGGTGGACGGCATTGAAAGGGCTCGCATGAGAACAGCAGGAGCCAGAGTGCAGGAAGGGGCCGGCCCACTTCTGGGACAAGCCCGCTTTGACCATAACAGCTCATTCAGGGAGGCAAAGTCCACCATCCCCACCATGGCACTAGAGCATGATCTTTGGGGAACATACTTAGACCATAGCAGATCTTCCCTGTCAGGCACTGTGGATTGGGAATAACTGCTGAGTAGTTGGAGAAATGTCATGTACTAAGAAATAATGCTTGAGGCATGAGGTCCGTAGAATTCCAGCCTGGGCTACATAGCAACACCTACACCTTGTCTCAAACAGAGCAGCAAAATAAATAAGAAACTCAGTGCCAAGTGGGTAAGTGACCTGGAGTACAGATGGGCTGCTGGGGGTGGAGTGTTTGACCCTGTCAGCTGAGTGTTGGGTGCTCCCAGTGGGGCAGTATCCCCTCTTTATAACCAGGAGTCTCTAAACGACGCGGTCCTTTCTCCTGTTACCAGGGTCAACATGGGGAGAAACGTGCTTTTGCTGTTTCTGATTTCAGGCGAGGGTCCAAATCCAGTTTGGCAGGATGTGGTGGGGTAAACAAGATGAGTATACTTGATGAAAGGAAGTCTTTCTGGGTCTGGGTGAATTGACTGGGGTTTTTCAATGACTAGCTAGTGTTTTCTATAGATGTAGCCCTTTTCTGTTTTAAGAATTATACACTTCTGTTATTTTTGCAAGAATGTCAAGTATTTGTAAGTTAGGTATCAGTTTCACTTTACAGGTAGAAAGTAAACTACAATCTGAATGTGTGAGATGCATTATGTATTCTTGATAAATACAAATGTCTGTTTAATACCTTGTATTTTTTATTTTTATTTATTTATTTATTTATTTTGGTCTTTTTGAGACAGGGTCTTCCTGTAGCTCCAGTTGTCTTGGAACTCACTATGTAGACCAGGCTGGCTTTGAACTCACAGAGATCCACCTGCCTCTGCCTCTGGAGCTTGGGGATTAAAGGCGTGTGCCACCACACCAGGCAAAACTCAGTTTTTATAGTTGAAGAGTTATGGTGGCACATACCTGTCATCCCAGCACTTGGAAAGTGGAGGAATGAGAACCAGGGGTTCAAAGCCAGCCTGAGCTACATGAGACTCTGTCTCAAAAAAAAAAAAACCTTTTGGAACTTGCATGTGATGGTGAGGTGGTGCTTTGGTAGGCACAGAGTATCTTCAGAAGGAAGAAGGGTGTTGTTTGGATGGTGTGTGTTGTGTCTGCGTGCGGATTGATAACGGTAAGTTCGAGTCTGTGTGTCCTATAGCATTCTTCTCCGTCCTGGACCCCGTCACGTGCTCCAGGTAGACCTGGGGGCCGTTCTTCCGAGGGCTTCGTCCAGTGCTTTCAGTGAGGACACCTCCCTTGTTCCAGGGCTTCTTCCGGAGGAGCATCCAGCAGAACATCCAGTACAAGAAGTGCCTGAAGAATGACAGCTGCTCCGTCATGAGGATGAACAGGAACCGCTGTCAGCAGTGTCGCTTCAAAAAGTGTCTGTCCGTGGGGATGTCTCGAGACGGTGCGTCCCAGACCACAGAGCTGTCGGCACCGACAGGGGCCCTCGTGTTGGGAGGTGCAGATTTCAGAAAGCACGTCATGATGCCTTGTGTGGACGCTAAATTCCAAAGTCAGAGTAGTATTGTCTCAGAAGCAGCTTTGGCTCTGCTCCATTTAATGTGCTGCTGTGAAAAGACCCCTCTCTTTTCCCAACAGTTTGGAGTTCTGTTTTCTAAAAAGATGCATTTTCTTAATGCGGGGGTTCTTTTTGACTCCATCTTGATTTCTTAGTATTTATTGAGGAGCCAGTTTCTTATTTATTTATTTATTTTTACATTTTATATTTTACTTCCTCTGGGTACGTGTGTGTGTGTGTGATTTTTTTTTTTTTTTTAGTATTATTGAGGAGCCCATTTCTTTTTTATTTTTACATTTATTTACTCTGTGTGCTTGCATGTGTGTGCACATACGCACCACCCCATACATGTAGAGGTCAGAGAAACTTGCAGTAGTTGGTTCTCTTCATCTGGGTTCTGGGGATTGGGCTTAGGTCATCAGACTTGGCAGCACATGCCTTTACCTACTAAGCCGTCTTGCTGGCCTTTTTACAACATTTTTTGTTTTGGGGCTGGATTGATGGCTCAGTGGCTAAGAGCACTGGCTGCTCTTGGCTGAAGACTCGGGTTCAGTTTCCAGCACACGGTGGCAGGCAGCAGTCCATCCTTAACTCTAGTTCTAGGAGATCCGATGCCTCTTCTGACCTCTGCAGTCCCTGCATGTATGGATGCACAACATGCAGGTAAAACACTGATACACATAAAATAAAAATCCATTAAAAATGTTTTTTATATGCATGTTGTTTTTTCCTTTGCCTTAGATCTTTTTTCATTGTGTGCATTCTTTGTACATGGGTACTTAATATTAGAGCACTTTTGAGCCAGGTGTGTACATTATATATTTCCTTTTCTCCCTGCTTGTTAGTCCCTTTGTTCCCCTAGACAGTCTTGATTCAACCTTCATGTTGTATGTGTCCACATGCTCTTACGTGTCTATAAAATCTAGGAACTGCAGGTGAGAGAAGACACCCAGTACCTTCTTTCCCTCCCTCCTTCCCTCCCTCTTGAACATAAGCTGAAGATGACCTTGAACTCCTGATCTCCAAGGGGCCTACATGTCTTGAATGCTGGGATCACAGGCATGCGCCACCATGCCTGGTCCAATGTTTGTCTTACTGAGAATGGCTTGATTTGTTGCATCTATTTTCTTGTAAACAATGTAACATCATTTTTTATTTATTTATTTTATATTTTTGTTTTGTCTTTTTGAGACAGGATCTCCCTGTAGTCCCAGCTGACCTGAACAAAATATGTAGAGCAGGCTGGCCTTGAACTCACAGAGATCTACTTGCCTCTGCCTCCCAAGTGCTGGGACTAAAGGCATGCACCACCACACCCGGCTGTAACACGGTTTTTTTTTAAAAATTTATGTATTATTTTTATTTTATGTGTATGCGTGTATTGCCTGCATGTAGGTAAGTGCACCCATGTCGTGCCCAAGGAGATCAGAAGAGGCTGTCAGATCCCCTGGGACTGGAGTTATTAACAATCGTTAGCTGTTATGTGGGTGCTGGGATATGAACCAGGGTCTTTCTGCAAAACAGTCGCTGTTCTTAACCCCTGAGCCATCTCTCCAGTCCTTTATTTTTATTTTATGTGTATTGCCTGCGTGTATGTGAGTGCACTCATGTCGTGCAGTGCTGTGGTGGTTAGAAGAGAGCATCAGATTCCCCTGTAAGTGGAGTTAAGGACAGTTCTTAGCTACCATGTGGGTACTGGGAATTGAACTCGGGTCCTCTGCAAGAGCAGTCATTGCTCTTAACCACTGAGCCATCTCTCTAGCCCTGTAACAACATTTTTATGGCTGAAAAAAACTCTACTATGTATATACCACATTTTTTCATTTTCTGTTCCTTGGTTGGTGGACACCTAGGTTGGTTCCGTAACTTAGCTGCTGTGAACTGTGCTGCAGGAGGCATTCATGTGCAGCTGTCTCTGTGAGATGCTGATTTAGAGTCTTTTTGGGTCAGTACCCAGCTAGGAATAGTATATCTGGGTCATATGTAGGTCTAGTTTTAGTTTTTTTATGGAGCTTCCATATTGATTTCCATGGCAGCTAGATTACACTTCCTCCAGCAGGGTGTAAGGACCCATTCTGTCCATATTCCTGCCATTCAGATTGGAGTGAGATTGACTCAGTGTAGTGCTGATACTCATCTCTCTGGCAAGTGAAGAATATTTTTTTCATGTTTACTAGCCAGTCGTATTTCTCTTTTGCAAACTGGTCATTATATAGCCTATTTATTTGATTTCTTGCTTAATTTTTTGAGTTCTTTGTATTTTCTGTAAGATTTTATTTTAATTTGTGTGTATGTGTGTGTGTCTCTGTGTGTATAGGTAGGCATGCATGCAGGTGCCCATAGAGGCCAGAAGAGGGCATCAGGTCTCCTCGAGCTGGACTTACAGTCAATTGTGAACTGCTCAGGGTGCTGGGAACTGAACTTGGGTCCTTTGGAGGAGCAGCAGGTGCTCTTAACTCCTGAACCATCTCAGCATTGTACATTAATATATTTCATAAATTTAAAATTAAAATATATTTTAAATACATTAGTGCTCTGTCAGAATTTCTTCCATTCTGTAGGCTCAATTACCTGTTTCTTTTGCCTTTTAATTCCATGAGGTCTCATTTGTCAACTGTTGGCATTGTTTCCTGAGTGACTAGGGTCCCATTCAGAAAGTCCTTGCCTTGTGTGTCTGTCTTGAAGTATTCCTGTTGTTGTTGTTTGTTTTTTTTCCTCCTCCCTAACAGTTTTAGAGCTCAGTTCTTACATTGAGGTTTTTAATCTATTTTTGGGTACTGTGAAACATAAGGATCTAGCTTGATTCTTCTACATGTGGCTGTCCAGTTTTTCCAGCGCTGTTTGTTGAAGAGGCTCTCTTATCTCCAATATGTGTTTTTGGTATTTTTGTGAAAAATCAGGTGGCTGTAATTCTGTCTGGGTAAAGCCCACTGCTTTTCTTCTTCTTTTTTAATTTTTTTGATTGATTTTAATTTTTTTACGTGTGTGAGTGTTAATGCCTGCGTGTACGTAAGTGTACCGGTGTTGTGCAGTGCCCATGGAGGTTAGAAGAGGGCATTGGATCCCCTGGAACTGGAGTTAAGGATGGTTGTTAGCTGCCATGTGGGTGCTGGGAATCCAACCTGGGTCCTCTGCAAGAGCAGCCAGTGCTCTTAACTGCTGAGCCATCTCTCCAGCCCTCTTATTTTTAATATTTTTTTATTATTATTTAAAAATATTTTTATTTTATGTGTATGAGTGAGTTGCCTGCATGTATTTGAGGGCACCCTTGCTGTGCAGTACTGTGGAGGTCAGAAGAGGGTTTTGGATTCCCCTGGAACTGGAGTTAAGGATGGGTCGTAGCTGCCATGTGGGTGCTGGGAATGGAACCTGGGTCCTCTGCAAGAACAGTCAGTGCTCTTAACTGCCGAGTCATCTCTCCAGCCCCCAGCCCAGAGTTTTTTAAAAGTCTTTTAAAAAAATTTTTTTTTTCTTTTATGTGTATGAGTGTTATGCTTGCATGTAGGTAAGTGCACCTGTGTTGTGCAATGCCCGCAGAGAACAGAAGAGACTTGTGGGATCCCCTGAAACTGAAGTTACAGACAGTTGTTAGCTGCCATGTGGGTGCTGGGATTTGAACCCGGGTCTTCTGCAAGAACAACCATTGTTCTTAACTGCTGAGCCATCTCTCTAGCCCCTAAAACACAGTCTTAATAAATAGCCTTGGCTGGTACTCCGACCAGGCTATTGTGGATCTTTAGATCCACCTGCCTCCACCACCTAAGCATTGAGATGTAAAGCTGTGCACCACCATACAACTCTCATTTTTTGGTTTGAGTTGATGATGTAATTCAGGGTGTAGATGAGGACATGTGAGAGGGAGATGCAGAATTGAAGTGTTGCAGTCTGGGGTGAAGGCTGCTTACTTCTGGAATGCTCATTTCGTTGGACAATGAGGGTGGAAATTAGTGGAAACATGGAAGACCTCAGTGGGAGAGTGGGCTTTTGGTTGCATGTAGGGAGTCATCTCCTGTACTGTATTATGACAGAAGCAGGGTTCGCAGAGGGGCTGGTCTGTATGGTCCAGTTAGAAATTGCCAAGCAGGTTTGTGTACTCAACCCTTTGGCTTAGGTAAAATGAACCTGCTAGAGAGTAAGGAAATCTTCCCAGATCCACGCAGTGTTCTAGTATCACTGCATGCCCCAGAGCAGCTCAACCCAAACTCCCAAGAAACACAAGTCTGTGGATTGAAATTTTAAGATCTTGTTGTCCACTGAAAAAAGAATGATGCCGTGGTTAGCTTCTGTGTACGTCGTGATGTGCGGAACATGACTGCTCGCAGTCAGAGAAGACCCTGAAGATGTTCTGGCCCAATTGAAAAATTTATTCAAGGCTGTTTTTGTCACACTGGGAGAAGAAGGCACTCCAGGTGAAGGCGTCTCAGAGCTGCTTTTCAGCAGCTCTTCGTGTCTCCCCAGGGCCAGACAGTTCCTTGTAGTAGAAATTTCAACTTTTTTTTAATAAAAGATTTATTTTTATTTTATGTGGAGGAGTGTTTTGCCTGGGTGTACATATGTGCATTTTGTGTGTGCCTAGTGCCTGCAGAAGCCAGAAAAGGGCATTGGATCCCCTGGAACTGGCGTTGCAGAACTAAAAGATAGTTCTTAGCCACCGTGTGGGTGCTGGGAACCAAACTCTGGGCCCTTGCAAGAGCAGCCAGTGCAGTGCACTTAACCACTGAGTCCTCTCACTAGTCCCTGTAGTAGATTTTTTTTTTTATCTTCACAATTATGTTTCCTTAAGTCTCCCCCAATTTTCTTTCCTTTCATTCCCCCCCCCTTTCTGTTCAGGAAAACAAAATTAAAGCCCCAATTTGATTCCATAATAAACATGTGCCAACAGCTATAATCTATTTAAATTTCATTATAAGCTTGGTATTTTAATCTTTAAAAGCCGTAAATGGCAGCCAGTGGATAAGCTTTAGTATATTTTTGTGAACTTACTGCTTAATAACTGGCTGGCATTATGGTGTTTTCCTTTATCTTTTCCTGTGTGTAGAGATGCATAAACTTATATAATGTTTGTAGTCCTAGTGCACACAGTCTGCGAGCCTCCACTAAAAATTTTAATGTGTATTTTCCATTTGATACAAAGTAATAAATACATTTACCTATGGGGGGCAAAAATTTACTAAGCAAGAAGTTTTGTTTATGTAGGGAAGGATCATTTAAACAGTCTCTTCAGTTGGTCCGTTATCCCTCTATTAAGAAAAAATAGAATATTGCCATTGGAAATTTCTAGAAAGAGATTTCAGCAATTAATGTTTGTCTTTCAATTGCTGGAAATTTGTTATCTCTGTCACTACTCAGACTAGTGCTGTAAGACCAGTGGATGGGTGTGGTGGTTCCAGAGAACAAAACGTGTAGTCACTTGTGAAGGAAGGAGCAGAAGTGAGGTGTGAAACTGGTGAGGTTGTCTGTCTTTAGTAATGGTCTCATCGGTGGCTGCAGGAGGAGCGCTGGGTTTTCTTGTGCGTAGGTAGATTTAGTTTTTAGTATCTGTTCAAGTTTTAGACTGAAAAGCAGCTTCTTTCCCTCAGGGATGGGATTATTAGAGGCAGGAAGCCCTCTAAGGCAGGCTCTTAAGAGAGTGGAGGACAGCTGATCTCATTTTTACTTGATGATTTTAATTGAAATCCAGCAAGCTTATTCCAGTCAGTACATTTCTTTTGATTATATATGTGTGTGTTTGAAGGAGATGTTATTTTCTCTTGTAGGAAACTCGAGAGCAGATCATTTAATGGGGTCTTGAGAGGAAGGCTGTGAAAAACAAGGGTCTGGTATTCAGGGAGCATGGGCCACGCCACTTAGGAGTGCTGCTGTCCTAAGTGGGTGTCCTGAGCTGGATCCCACATGCCTTTTTAAGAGCAGATCCCTCAGCTGTTAATAAGGTGCTGGTCTGCTTCACACTGTGGGTCTCAGTTAGTTTCATGTTTCTTTCTTAGACTTTGCTTATAAAATACCCAGGAAATACATCTTATCCTAGCCTTGTTTTGGGAGGAAAAAAAGGAAAATTTCTCTCCTTTCCCACTTCTTTAGTGCATCAGGATCAAGTTTAGAAAAATTGAGGCCAGAGCCCTTTACATATTCTTTACTTGTATGGCCAGAGGCCAGAGCTCTTGAGGTGAGTCTGTGCCACTCGTTGAAGCAAGCAGGGCTTGTTTAGAACATAGCTGCTAACTGTGTTTTTCTTCAATAGCTGTTCGGTTCGGTCGGATTCCTAAGCGAGAAAAACAGAGGATGCTAATTGAAATGCAGAGTGCAATGAAGACCATGATGAACAGCCAGTTCAGTGGCCATCTGCAGAACGACCCCTTAGCTGACCAGGAGCAGACGGCCTTACCAGCCCAGGAACAGCTGCGACCCAAGCCCCAGCTGGAGCAAGAAAGTATCAGAAGTCCTCCTCCATCTTTGGATTTTGCAAAGGAAGAAGTGATTGGCATGGTGACCAGAGCCCACAAGGATACCTTTCTGTATAATCAGGAGCAGAGGGAAAACTCAGCTGAGATCACACAGCCCCAGAGAGGAGAGCGGATTCCCAAGAATATGGAGCAGTATAATTTAAATCATGACCACTGTGGTAGTGGGCTTCACAGCCACTTTCCCTGTAGTGAGAGCCAGCAGCATCTCAGCGGACAGTACAAAGGGAGGAACATAGTGCATTATCCCAACGGGCATGCCCTTTGTATGGCCAGTGGACACAGTATGAACTTCTCCAATGCTTATACTCAAAGAGTGTGTGATAGAGTTCCGATAGATGGATGTTCTCAGAATGAGAACATGAATCGTTACCTGTGCAACACCGGAGGGCGGCTGCATCTGGTATAGTGAAACCAATTTTTGCTCGCCTTGTGTCAAGGAAAGCTTTGAAGGTTTTCTTTTGGGGGATATGCTGACTTGGAAAATGGGTCAGAGAGCCCAAGAGATTTCCTGAAGCAACTTTGTGTAGTGCCTTCAGTCAAATAATTTTAATGAGCAATGTTTGTTGAGTGTCCTAATTCCTAATGGAATTAAGATTTGTATAAACTGTGATTCATATAGAATTGACCGCTTAATTCTTGGAAATCTCTTTGGAAGCTTAAGCGTTAGGGTGGGTTACTATTGGGATTTTTCTCAAAAGGGTTGATCTTTTAGCTTCTTTAAGATCTGTTGAGAGAACTTTTACTGTTCTTTGTGGGGATGGGTCTTGCTGTGTTGCCCAGGCTAGCTTTGAGCTCCTGGGTTCAGGTGATCTTTGTGGGTGCCTGGGACTCGAAGGTGCATCACCATACCCAGCAGAGAGGTTTTACTAACTACTATGATGCAGAAAAGTCTTTGGAGATAGAATGTAGATGTTTTATGGTTTAGAATTTAGGAATAATTTAATAGCCTAATTTCTAAGACTTTATCTTGTGAGATAAGTTAGTATTATTCATATCATTCAAGTTTTCTTTTCATCAAATACAACATTCTACATGAAAATACAGTGTTTGTGTTCAGCCAGACTTCCATCAAAACAGCAGTACTGTGCCATTGCCAGTTAACCCATGAGGTCCTTTGGTAGTGCTTGTCGAGTTTTCTGCTGCCAGGTAATTAAGTCTTTTCGTTTTCAAAGTAGTTGACTTTACCTCAGTTTTCATGTTCATTTGGTTTTGCCTCTTGTGAGTAACTTGGTGGATCTGAAGGGATCTTATGCTTGGTTAGGGCAGGTGGTTTCCCTGTGTCACTTAAGTGCTTGGGTTCTGGTTTCTTGGCAGTCTCCACAGCTGAAGACTCACCCATTCTCAGATGCTTGTGGCTTAACAAGAATTTAAAGAGTAGTTTTACTAGTAGAGTGTAGGGAGCATGTTTCATATCTTTCTGTGTTCTTTGGATTCCGTCAGTCCGTGTTTAGAAGGTGTACGTGGTGTCCACAGTCAGTTTCCTGTTTGAGCAGGTGGAGGTCCGTGGTCACATTGTTAATAAAATAAAGGACAAGTGACCTCTTAAAAAAGTGAGGATCTGGCCATGGTGGCTCACGCCTTTAATCCCAGCACTTGGGAGGCAGAGGCAGGTAGATCTCTGTGAGTTCAAGGCCAGCCTGGTATACATGGTGAGTTCTAAGACAGCTGGGGCTGCAGGGGAGACCCTGTCTCAAAAAAAAAAAAAAAAAAAAAAAAAAAAAGAAAGATCTTATTACCACACTCAAAAAAAAAAAAAAAAAAAAAAAAAAAAAGTGAGGATCTTATTACCACCTTCCTCTAAGAACTTGCAGTGTAGTGGTTCAGTGAAGAGCACATTAGTTCTGAAATAGGAAGTAAATGCAGGTGTGGGTCCGAGGCTTGCAACCTCATTTGTGTGTGACTAAGTCACTAAGCCTTTCAGAATCTTTATTTCCTCATCTAAAAAAAGAGAAGAAAAAACATGATTTTAATCAGCCATCACTAATCAGGGTGAGAATTGGGGCTGAGAAATAGAAACGTGGATTGTGAAAACTTACAGCCTTGTTTATCACACGAAGTGGCAGCAGCGCTTCCGAGTAGACAAGTTTATGCAAGAGGCTTTTTAAATGCGTGCTTTCTATAGCGTGTTCCCTAGGCTGCCTCTTAGGACAGCCGTAGCTGTTTAAATTGGATTGCCACAGGACTTTCTAAATATAAAGGATATGTGGTTTTTATTTTAATTATTTTTAAAAATAGTTATTTTTATATGAGTGTATTGCCTGCATGTATGTGAGTGCACCCGTGTCGTGCAGTGCCATGGAGGTCAGAAGAGGGTGTTGGATCCCCTGGAACTGGAGTTAACAGATGGTTGTTAGCCACCATGTGGGTGCTGGGAACTGAATCTGGTTCCTTAAGGGTAGCCAGCGCTCTTAAACCACTGAGCCAACTCTTCAGCCCCGTATTTCTGATTGTGTGTATGTGCATCTGCTTGTGAGTGCAGATGTCTTTGGAGGCTCGAGGCATCCCTGGAACTGGAGAGGTCCCCCAGGTGCTGGAGTTACTGGCAGCTGTGAGCTACCCAAGATGGATGCTCGGAACTGAAGTTGGGTCCTGTGCAAGAACAGTACGAACTCTCAACTGCTGAGCCATCTCTCCAGCACTTAGGGAACTGTTAAACCCTACATTTAAAGTACTTTCCTGTCATTGGCTAGGACTCACACATTTTCTGTGCACACTGACAATATGTGGTTGTATTTATTGCTGGGAGGCTTCCTGTGTTGAGGTGGGCTACACCCAGAGGAAGGGCTAGGACAGGACTGGGCCTGTATTTGCAGTTTCTTTCTCGTTACGGTTCTCGTGATGGAGACGCCACTTTTGATTTCTTTGCCACCCTCACGATTTAAGAGTTTGTCTATTTCCTGTAAATTAGGTGTGTCCCATGAGCAAGTCTCCCTTTGTGGATCCTCAGAAGTCTGGACATGAAATCTGGGAAGAATTTTCAATGAGCTTCACACCAGCGGTTAAAGAAGTGGTAGAATTTGCCAAGCGCATTCCTGGGTTCCGAGATCTCTCTCAGCACGACCAGGTCAACCTTTTAAAGGCTGGCACTTTTGAGGTAGGCTTTCTTGACCCTGGGCATTGCTGCATGTTAAGAGGGTCTCATTTTCTTCCTTTCTAACTGAGCATCTATCGTTCAGAGTCTGAAACTACAACCAAGAATGAGATTGGCTCAGGACTAGATGCACGGGCTTTGTGCACCCACATGTGAGCTCGGCTTCTGCTGTGGCTTCCCCGTAGATGGGGTGGGTTTTGCATAGTGTTTGACGCTTACACTGGTGTTTACTGTGTTCAGTACAAAATACAAAAGGAGAATGGAATGTGGCTTTGTTTTCAGGAGGTGGTAGAATATTGGGGGACTTCACAGGACTTCTGTGTGCCACCTCAGATCACTGCCCTTTGTTTCGGGGTCCTTGGTGGCTTGTTCTTTTTCCTTGCTCTTTGTTTTTGAGGCAGGGTATTGTGTAGCCCAGACTCCTGATCTCCCATCTCTGCCTCCAAGTTGATGGGGTCACAGGTGTGCTCCGCCACAGCCCTTCCTGATGCTTTTCTACTCTAGTTTCTCTTGCAGATGCTTCCTGCTTGGACTTGGGCCCCTCCGGCTACCCTGTTGTGTGGGTGGGCAGGCCAGCTATAGTGGCTTCCTTGTGGTTACTCGGTGCTGTTACTTCCTGTCTGCCTCTGTTTCTCTGTTGCTGCTCAGGCATTTAGAACCTTAGGAGGTCATTTATGTGTAGCTCTGAAATTTGGGGTGTTGGTGAGAAGTAGACATCTGGTGGGCCAGATGCTTGAACCCTGAGCACTGAGAGAAGGGACCATGGCCTGCACTTTGACTCCCAGTGCATCATACAAAGTAAAACAGGCCCGTTGCTCCTGATGAAGCTGGCTTGTGTACACCCCGGTGCTGAGCGACCCCCTCTGCACTCTCCTTCCAGGTTTCCTTCCCTTCCCTTCCCCCTGTTTTACATCTGCTCCTGAAGCTTCTGCCTCTGCCTGTTCCTTGGAGTCCTAGGCCAGAGCAGAGAAGCACCCTGTTGATAACAAAGCAGCTATAGAATAGTCAGATAGTCACACAGGCTGGGCCTTTCAGTTCAAAGGACTACTTGAGACTTAACGTTTCAAGTCAGAAGGGAATCAGTGGTCTTGTTCAGTTCACTTGCTTTGGGAGCAGTAATTCCTGCCCAGAGAACTGAAGAGAGTTGTGTGACCAATACGTTCATAACACACCTGGGATTCCTACACAAGTCCTGAACTCCAGATTTATCTCTTTCCACCTTATGGTCTATGAAGACCTTGCTGTGCTCTGAGGTCAGCCCTGTTGTCGCAGGAGGTTGACCTCCGTTTTCATCCTCAGGCACCCATCTTTCCTTGGGAGCACTGCAGAGGAGAGGAGACGCATGGAGGGAGGGATTGTGCTCAAAGTCCAGTCATTGACTTGGCTTGCATAGCAGCGTCCTGCTCTGATGGCAGTCTTTAGGTGTAGTCTCTGGGTAGGGCTTGGCTGCTGTGTTTCCCTTGACTGCACTTGGTGTTTGGAGGGTTCCCAGTATTGCTCTGTTGGACTCTGACTTCCCTCAGGGCACAGATGCCCAAGATGTGCTTGGGAGCCTACAGCATTCCTTTGCTGCCATCGCCAGGCTCTGTTTTTAAACTTTTGTACATCTTTGATCATTTTAATTTTGTATTTGCATGTCCTAACCTTTGCTAATAGAATTTCAGAGTGTTTATATATTATCACTGCTGACTGGACTTTGTTTTGGTGTTGAAATATTAATTGCGTTTACGGACAATCTGCCTTAAGAAAGTAGTTCTAGATTAAAATGGACTCAGGTTTTCTTTTACAATTTCTTTCATGTGGAGGATGCTTTTTTTTTTTTTTTTTTTTTTTTGTCTTTTTGAGACAGGGTCTCCCTGTAGCTCCAGCTGCCTGGAATTCACTCTGTAGACCAGGCTGGCCTCGAACTCACAGAGGATCTGCCTTGCCTCTGCCTCCTGAGTGCTGGGATTAAAGGCGTGTGCCACCATGCCCAGCTTCTTAACTGACCTGAATAGAGTTGCATCTTAGTGTTCCCACTAAACTTTGCCAAATGCATCTGAGTCTTCCTGTCTTCCAGGTTCTAATGGTACGGTTTGCCTCATTATTTGATGCAAAGGAGCGGACTGTCACTTTTCTGAGTGGGAAGAAGTACAGTGTGGATGACCTGCACTCAATGGGAGCGGGGGACCTGCTCAGCTCCATGTTTGAGTTCAGCGAGAAACTGAATGCCCTCCAGCTCAGTGACGAGGAGATGAGCTTGTTCACAGCAGTCGTTCTGGTGTCGGCAGGTGAGCAAGCTGACTGTGAGTCTGGGCTCACCTTAGACTAGCGATCATAGTTACATCCTTCTGTGCCTCAGATTAAAGGAAGGGGTCACCCCAGGTGAACCTGGTGTGTAGTTGATACTTGAGTGAGTGATGGATTCTGGATCCTGACCCTGTTCATGAGTCTCAGTGATGTTCCCTGTTTCCCTGGCACCATGCATGGATGCTGCAGCAACTTCTCACCAAGGCATCTCATTCAGTAGCTGTTAAGGTGCAGGTTGCTTCTCTTAGTGGCCCCATTTTATTCATTAGATGTGAGTCAGTAAGTCTAGCCCTCAAGAGGATGAGTATACAGGGTATGCAGTGCATGACAGCATAACAGCAAATGGGAATGTGGTCTCTGCTGAAAACGTTTCTGTGCTTCATGACTTTATTTTGCCAGTTAGAAACAGTTGATGTTTGCATCAAGTTAACAAAGTTGAAACCTCTAAACTTCTGTGAACAAAATTCCAACCCACTGCAGAATTCTGATTTATCACCTGTGAGGTATATGTGGTATTAGTAGCTACAAAACTTCCCGTTGAGATTTTTATACTTTTAAACTTGGATTTACTCCATGTGTAAAACCCTGTTTGGTTTTGTTTGGTTTTTCATATTTTCATCCCGTATTTGGAATACAGGGCAGTTAGGTTTCAGACTTTTTTTTTTTTTTTTTTTGGTCTTTTTGAGACAGGGTCTCCCTGTAGCCCCAGCTGCCCTGGAACTCACTCTGTAGACCAGGCTGGCCTTGAACTCACAGAGATCCACCTCCCTCTGCCTCCTGAGTGCTGGGATCAAAGGGGTGCGCCACCACGCCCAGCTCAGATTTTGTTAAGTGAGTATACAGCTGATAAAGTACTGAATTCTGAGAATAAACGACTTCCAGTTCTTAGGGTAGAAGAGAGCAGATGCGAGATCATCTCCAAAGGCAAGGAGCACATGACTCAGTGAGCTACCGAGGGTTTGGTTTCAGCTCACTCAGGGCAGGCAGTGTGGCTCTGACCAACCATCGGTGATCTTCATCATAGCAAATCAGAATCTCCAGTTGTTCAAAGTAATTGTAGGTGCAAGAGAGACAGCAACTCCAGACTTGACTTAGTAACTGATCCTGGATGACTATGAAATGGCCCCGGTTCTTGAGGTGGCAAAGTCTTCAGAGTGACCATTGGAACAAGGAGACTTCTGTGCTCCCAGTTGTCACACAGAGCCGAGAGGCTGTTAGTCTACCAGACCACCTTGTGCCACTCCTCGAGAATCACCCGAACATGTATACAGCATGTCCACCGTGGTTCTGGCTGTGACCGTGTTGAGGTCATCTTTACCTGTGTTTTCTTGATGATGACACGAAATGCACTATAGAGCCAGGCCAGAGAATCTAGAGTATTAGCTGAAAGTGCCCCCTGCATAATCTGTATTCAAAATCTGTACATTTCTTGGCTTGGACCAGGCCTAGTTCTGGGTTTCCTGCAGCCCTAGCCAAAGACCATTCATAGCCCCAAATGCAGCCCCTGTCATACAGCATCTCCAGTGGCAAAGAAGGCCAGTTCAAATCTGCCTCGGGTTTTATTAGCTCCAGTTGGCAAAATAAACTCATCATATCCTGAACAAGATATTGTGGATCTACATTTAAATAAGCAGACAGGGAACTCATACCAGTTAGCCCGATGCAGGCCAAATCTCCCTGTGAGTGGCCTGCTCCACCCACTCCAGAGAAGCTGGCTAGCCCCTTGTGATCTTGTTGCCACACCCCCTGCTCCCTACCCATGACTGCACATTGCCATGGGTTTCCCCTGCCACTTAAGGCTGGGGTCGTGCCCGCCAAGGCCCCACAGCAGCAGTGGGAAGACCCGCCTGGCCACCTTCACCTGCAACCCTGCTTTAAGGTAGTGGTCAGTGAGCAAGATGCTTTATGCCCTCTCATTCTTCTTCATTCTTCCCATTAGATCGATCTGGAATTGAAAATGTCAACTCCGTGGAGGCATTGCAAGAAACACTCATTCGTGCACTAAGGACCTTAATAATGAAAAACCATCCAAACGAGGCCTCTATTTTTACAAAACTACTTCTAAAGTTGCCAGATCTTCGATCTTTAAACAATATGCACTCTGAGGAGCTCTTGGCCTTTAAAGTTCACCCTTAAGGCCTTTCTTTATTGGAACATGAACTGATACTAACTGTACATTTTACGCTTTGATGCTTATTTATATGTGTATACTCTTATGTGGAGATAGAAAAGACCCTTAAGAGAATGCCAGATCCTAGGCTGTCTCAGTAGTCAATCATCAGTAGCTGTTTGGATTGAGACCTCATCACCATGTTGGACATTGGCCCTGTCTCCCCAGTAGACCAACCAGCTGTGTCGCACTTAGACTGGAGAAGTTACACTGAGTTCTAATACACACTGAATGTTAGACTTTTTCATCTGCCAAAACCAAAAAAAAAAAACCAAAAAAAAACACCCATTTTGATCTCTCTGTGGTAGGGACCTCTGACGTACAGTCAGAGATCCAGGAGACCTTAGAAATTAACCCTTTGAGGGAGGAGTTCTGTTGAGTGGTGGAAATTTTGCTGTACCACAAGTCTGCCAGATGATGTGAGTGAGACTGGGAGCTGGAAATTCTCCGTGCTTGCATCTGGCTCTGCCACTGTCAAAGTGGGTGATCCTGGCAGTCACTGGGTTGTGGGAAAAGAGAATTGATGGTGTCTCCACTGTCCCCTCAACCCTCAGAGATACTAAACTATCCATAAAGCGTATTTACCTCTTGGAAGATAGGCACTATGTAAATAAGGTGAGGTTTTTATTATATTTACTCATAATAATCTTGTCTTATTTCTGAGCATTTCTGGGAAACCATTTCACAGTCCACGCCAGTCTGTTCAGGGTTCCTGCATGAGTGTGGGGCACCCTACTGTAAACACTTATTCCAGGTTTATAGACACCTCAAGTACATAGTATGTGTACATAGTGTGTATGTGAATATAATTATACATAAAATCTTGCTTCACAATATTTTAAACTGTGAAGAACTTTATCATATAATAAACTTAAAACAAGAGGTGTCAAAGGACCCAAATTAGGTGCATTTTACCTGCTGCTGCTGCTGCATAGCCATTGCTTTACAATGTTTAGACAGTAACATTTAAAATCACGTTCTATTTTTGTTGAAGCAACACTTAATGTAAAAGTGTGATGGGCAGTCAAGTCCAAACTTCAAAACAATGTGCATCTTGAGAGTACGTCTTTGGTCAAGGTACTGCTCATTCTGGTTCAGATTCCTATCTTGTGCCTGGAAAGGTGGTGCTGCCCCACATGTGCTGCAGCTCAATGATTAAGGGTCTGGATTCCTCTGGAGAATGAATTCATGTTTAGGGGAACTGCTTTAACTGTTGGCACGAGTGTGCGGAGTCCACTTTTCTTTCTTTCCCTAAACAACATTACAGGGATTTTTGTCAAATAGATTTAATCTACTATTTGGAAAATCTTTTGGTGTGTGTGACCTACAGGCTTAGAAATGGAATGGTCACACACTCATGCCCTAGTCTAAGATATGACCAGCCTCTGTGTATGGCAGCGGGAGAAATGGCCGAAGTTGGTGATTCCATGAGCACTCCTCCTTTCCCTTGAAAATAGCAGTTAATTGGATTTAAGTAAAATGTATAATGTTTGGATTATATGAAATTGTACACGTATTAGGAACCTGCTTTACTATTCTAAGCTTGTTACTTTCGTGACATGTAAGCAGAATGCCTTATTTTGTAATCTTGCTTATTATTAAGGTGTTACTTCAGTATCTGAATTTCTGTGGTGCAGTTAAGTAAGTCTGAAAAAGATAAACTCTCACTATAAAAGAGGAAAGGTGATGATGGTGTCCATAAACACAGGAGGAACCATAACTGCACTTACCTTTGTGGGTATGGCTTTTATGGGATATGCAGATTATGTGAATTTTTTTCTTTCTTTTTTTTTTTTTTTGGTTTTTTTGAGACAGGGTCTCCATGTAGCCCCAGCTGTCCTGGAACTCACTATGTAGACCAGGCTGGCCTTGAACTCACAGAGATCCTCCTGCCTCTGCCTCTGCCTCCCGAGTGCTGGGATTAAAGGCGTGTACCACCATGCCCAGCTATGAATTCTTTACATGATAGCATTATCTTTTTAATATATTTTTTCCTAGGATAAACAGATGTATAGTTTTCTTCTATGGGGGATAGAAACAGCCTTTTGAAGTAATACTGCAAACCTCAAAGATCATGTTGATTCATTTTTGCCTTTTGTATAAGTGTCTTTATAACATGTATCTTCAAAGCAATTAAGTCTAGGAGTATGTAGCCAGAACTATGTTAGTATTGCTTGTAACACTTTAGTTAGTTCAGTATCTACATGTATACATCCAAATATAGGTGTGTAGATTAGCATTTTGTCTCATAAAATTTTATTTGAATAAATTCTTCTGTGGGTATTGGGAAACAAAAACAGTAGTTCATATGCCACTTGCAGTATGCCTACATTAGAAAATAGCCCAGATGTGAGCATTCTTCTAATTCTAAAATTCAACCAGCAGCATAATACAATCACATTTTTTGGTTGAGTCATGGTTGCAAAGTTAATAAATGACACCAACCAGCTAGGGAACTTCGGTGGGACACTGTTGAATAATTAATAATGTACTGTATGAATTAAGTGATGCTTTAACTCTGATTTTATGTTTTAAGGTTAAATATGGGCATTATATCAGCAGACTTACAAGGGCATTATGTTAATGAGATGAATCTTTTTTTTTTTTTTTTTTTTTTCCTGTGCTTTTAGTGTGTCTTTTCATGATCTGAGAGAGGGTTCCAGCTTTCAGAGTGACGTAGCCGAGGGAAAGGAGAGACATCTCCGGCTGAAGTTTGTTCTTATGTGACGATCTAATTGCAGATTAAGGAACTAGAAGGGCATTCAGTGGACTATGTATAGCTTTCATGTCAACATGTTCAAGAAATAATCATTGTGACTGGTAAGGAATGACGTTTGTTCCTTGACCATCACACAGCAAGCTGCATCAGCTCAGACTTCCCTGTGCACGCAAGTAGACACTTTGCTCAGCTGTTCTTTTTCTTTTTGCAATATAAAGTTTGCTGGATGTACAAGAAGAGTTTATCACTTAGGAGGTAGAATTTTTTTAGGGGTTGTGGGGAGGGGCTCAGTCAGGAAATTGTTACCTGTAAACAAAGATGATCTTGATTGATCCAAAAACTAAAACTCTAAACTATGAACTAACATGGAAAAATAAATGGGCATTGTTTTAAAATGTGATAGAAATAGGTTAAGTTTATTTTCTATAAACTGCAGTTTATTAAAGATGGGTTAAAAACTTCATGTTCCTGAAAAATGATCTGTACATTGGGAGGGAAAGGTTAATAAATACAATTTCTGACCAACAGTGGAATCTGGTGTCTCCTCACCTTGATGTTTTTGTAAAGCCGTTTATATGCATAATTTAATTAATTAATTTTTGGTGTTTTTGAGACAGGGTCTCTCTCCTATAGCCCCAGCTGGCCTGGAACTTGCCATGTAGAACAGGCTGGCCCCAATCTCACAGAGATTTGCCTGCTTCCACCTCCCAAGTGTTGGGATTAAAGGCATGTGCCATCACGCCCAACATTATTTACTTAAAAAATTAATTTATGTGTATGTGTGTCTGTCTGTCTGTCCTCAGTAAAGCCCAGAAGAGGGCGTCGGAGCTCTTGGTGCTGGAGTTACAGGCTTTGTGAGCCACTGGTGGTGGGTGCTGAGATCTGAACTCTGGTTCTCATGATTGAGCAGCAAGTGCTCTTAAATCACTGAACCATCCCCCGCCCCTGTGGTTTTTTTTTTTTTTTTTTTAAGAGAGACAGTGTCTCATGTATTCTAAGCTGGCCTCAAACTGGTATATAACTGAGGCTGATCGTGACTTCCTAACCCGCTGAGTGCTGGGATTCCAAGTGTGCGCTACCATGCCTTGCTGTAAAACCATTTGTAACATTTGTAATTGAACTGATGTAAGCCCTCTTTTCCCTGAGCATGGTAGGATGGCAGGGTGCCCTGTGTAAATCTCTCGAGTTTACGTGGGAAAAGCATGGGAAGCCTTTGTAGATCGGTCTTTTTTTTTAAAATTTATTTTTATTTTATAGCCAGGTGTGATAGTGCACACCTTTAATCCCTGCACTTGGGAGGCACAGGCAGGTGGAGCTCTGAGTTAAAGGTCAGCCTGCTCTACATAGTTCCAGGACAGCTGGGGCTGCAGGGAGACCCTGACTCAGAAAGACCAAAAAAAAAAAAAACCACCAAAAACTCAAACGAAAAGATTATTTATTTACTTTTATGTGTGTTATGTGTGTTACCCTGCATGTGGGTAAGTGTGCCCTTGTCATACAGTGCCCAAAGATGACAGAAGGCAGCATCAAATCCCCTAGAACTGAAGTTACAGATGGTTGTTAACTGCCGTGTGGATGTTGGGATTTGAACCAAGGTCTTCTGCAAGAACAGCCAGTGCTCTTAATCGCTGAGCCATCTCTCCAGGCACCCCCCCACCCCTTTTTAAAGATGTGGTCTTGCTCTGTAGTCCAGGCTGACCTGGTACTCTCAAGGTCTTCTGTCTAAGCCTCCTAATTGCTGATTTTATAAGCAAGTGCCAGCACACCTGGCAGGGAACTGTTTTGAAAGAAAGATTTTACTGTTTCATTTATTTTTGCAAGTCTCTCCCCCATGTGTGCGCATGTGCGCACACACTGTTTTTTAAGGACAGGTCTTCCCATAACCACAATTGGCCTGGAACTCACTATTTAGACTGGACCAGGCTGGCCATCTCACAGAGCTCCCCTTGCCTCTCCTTCCCAAGTGCTGGGATTAAAGGTGTAGGCCACTGTACCCACCACTGTTATTTCTGCTGTGCCGACTGAGTCGTGGCTTGCTATGTCTGGTGGTCTTCTCAGAAAGGGGAGGTGAGAGGAAGCAGTGAGGAGCCTCAGTAAGTCCTTTTCCAGCAGTGGCCAGGCTGCTGTGCTGAGGCACTTCCTGAATGGTGGCCTTCACTGTGTTTCCAATGGAGGTAGCAGTGGCTGACAGGTGGCAGAAGGGGGCTCATTGGCATGCTGGGTTTATGAGGCTAGAGATATCTATGTCCTGCTCTCTCCTGACAGTTGTTGAGCCTTTTAAGGAATGGCTTAATGGGTTTCAAGTCTCAAGACTTTTCTCCTCTAATTAATCCCCCAGTTCTCTTTGGAAAGTGTATTTATGAGGGGGAAAAAAAACCTTGTTAACTTTCTCCTCACTTTGTGTGTTCAGGATGGCAATCAAATTTAGTGCATTACTGCACACATTTGCAAAGAACACAGCTCCAAATGTGTAATAGGAAACAAAATGGATGGAATTTCTACTGAATTTTGGGGCTCCTGTCTGAGTGAATTACAGCCGGTTCCTGAATCTAGTTTGAGTTTTCAAACTCATTTGGGCCTGTTCAAATCTGTTTTGTTTACGTAGTATTCAGTCTGTAGAAACAGCTATTATGTGTATTAGGCACATCAAAGTTGCTGTCACTGTGAGAATTGGCTGCTGGGGTGCGATTTGAAACACCAAGGTTCAGATGCACACTGGGAGGGTGTCAGAGCCTCGAGGGTGGTTCTCCAGGGAGCTCAGAGGCTGCGATCTCCTGCACATCCTACTGAACACTGCTGAACTGTGGGACCATGTGTAAAAGACTCATAGAGGTGAACCACAAAGGTGAACATGGTGTCTTTGAAGTTCTCCCTCTTTTCCTCCCAGAGCCTGCAGACTGATAAAAAGTCCCCAAGGTAAGGACTGGTTTTTCTCTCCTGCCTCAATTTTCCCTGAGCCCCGTCTTTAACCTCAGCAGTCTTTCCCGTTACTTTATTGCTTTGCTTGTAAATTTTTACCTGCTTTTCCCCAGAATAGCCATTTCATTTCCTGTTCGGATTCTGTAATTTGGGCAGTTTCCAAAGGGGAAAGCCCTTACTGTCAGTCTTGTCGTCTTGTTCCCGATAATGTTTCTCTCCTGCCTCAATTTTCCCTGAGCCCCGTCTTTAACCTCAGCAGTCTTTCCCGTTACTTTATTGCTTTGCTTGTAAATTTTTACCTGCTTTTCCCCAGAATAGCCATTTCATTTCCTGTTCGGATTCTGTAATTTGGGCAGTTTCCAAAGGGGAAAGCCCTTACTGTCAGTCTTGTCGTCTTGTTCCCGATAATGGGGCTATTCTTTGTTTTTTTTTTTTTATTCACTTTTATTTCATCTTTATTATTTATAAAGCATGATTTTCCAAACATTAAAAAATGAATGCCCCAAATATTCTTATTCCAGTACATCTGAGTTAATAGATAAGACTCTTTCCCTTGAATATTCACTTATCCCTGTCTCTCAAGAGTCCATGATGATAAAGTCATACCTATATAATAAATGCATTTAAAAACAAGATACTTTTCAAAGAAAAAATGCAATAATTGCCGGGCATGGTGGCACATGCCTGTAGTCCCAGCACTTGGGAGGTAGAGGCAGGCGGATCTCTGTGAGTTCAAAGCCAGCCTGGTCTATATAGTGAGTTCCAGGTCAGCTGGGGCTATAGGGAGACCCTGCTTCAAAAAGACCAAAAAAAAAAAAAAGCAATAATCATGATAATCTGTATACTTTGTCAAGGGCAGCAGAATGGAAGGCAGTATGAAAACAGTCTTCCAAGTCTATCCCTAACCAAACTCTCAGGAGCAGTAAGACCATTGAAAAGTACGTATTCTCAGATATTTGGACATTAGCTCCGAGAAAGAACAGTGGGGTGGGGAACAGGGACAGCGAGGGGAGGAGACTCAGGTGTGGGGGGGTCCGTAGTTTCATTCATGGGTGTCGGTTGCAGGAAACGGATTTCACTATGCTGCACCATGTAATGTGCTTCATCATTTCACCCCACTGTCAAACCTGTGCTGTCCACTCCCTATCTCCTGCTCCCTCCTCTTTGCTAATAGTCTACCTTCTACTTTCTTGTCCTCCCATCAAATGCTCCTTAGGAGAGAAAACACAGTATTTGTCTTTTCTGAATATGGCTCTATGGGTCCATCCATTTTCCTGTTCCAAAGAGCCAAGAGTTTGTTTCATTGGTAATAATCATTCTCACTGGGATGAGATGGAAGGAATCTCAGTTTGGGTTTGCATTTCCCTGACGATGCAGATGTTGAATAGTTTCTCATTTCTTCATTGGCCATAGGACATGACTTTTAAAAAAGAAGATTTATTTTTATTTTGTGCATATGAGTGCTTTGCCTGCATGTATGTAAGTGCACCAGATGTGAGTGATACCCATGAAGACAGGAAGAGGGCATTGGATTCCCTGGGTCTAGAGTTATGGATAGATGGTTGGCTGCCATGAGTGCTGGGAACTGAACTCCGGTCCTCTGGAAGAACAGCCAGTGTTGTTAACTGCTGAGCCATCTCTCCGGCCCCAACTTCTTCTCCTTTTCTAAAGACAGGGTCACACTATGTTGCTCTGGCTAGACCTTGCTGTGTAGGCCAGGCTGGCCTTGAACTCAGAGATCTACCTGTTTGTGCCTCCTGAGTGCTAGGATTAAAGGCATGCTTGGCATGGTTTTAGTTTTTATGATCAAATTAGCATTCCATTGTGGGCCAGGTATGGTGGCACATGCCTGATCCCAGCACTTGGGGTTTGGGTAGCAGAGGCAGGCAGATTTCTGTGAATTCAAGACCAGCCTGGTCTACATGATGAGACCCTGACTTAAGCCTGAAATATGCCCCTCCATTGTGTATATACTATATTGGATACCTAGGCTAATTCAGTAAGTTGGCTGTTGTGACTAGTACCACAATAAACATAGATGTGCAGGTGTCTTGCTTGTACCATTTTTGTGATTCCTTCAGGCGTATATTGAAGGTGTTTCTATTTTAAAAATGTTCTTGCCGGGCGTGGTGGTGCACACCTGTAGTCCCAGCACTTGGGAGGCAGAGGCAGGCAGATCTCTGTGAGTTCAAGGCCAGCCTGGTCTACATAGTTCCAGGACAGCTGGGACTACAGGAAGACCCTGTCTCAAAAAGACCAAAAAAAAATTTTTTTTTTGATTTTTATGTGTATGAGTGCTTTACATGTATGTAAATACATTCATGTCATGCATTGCCCATGAAGGCCAGAAGAGGGCATTAGATCCACTGAAACTGGACTTAAAGATGGTGGTTAGCTGCCATGTGGGTGTGTGGAACTGAACCTGGGTCTTCTGCGAGAGCAGCAAGTGCTCTTAACTGCTGAGCCACCTCTTCAGCCCTGGGACTTCTATTTTTAATCCTCCTTCCCTTTGCATCCTCACTAGAATTTGTTATTTTTTAAAAAATTCATTTTTTAGCTGGGCGTGGTGGTGCATGTCTTTAATCCCAGCACTCAGGAGGCAGAGGCAGGTGGATCTCTGTGAGTTCAAGGTCAGCCTGGTCTACATAGTTCCAGGACAGCTTGGGGCTACAAGGAGACCCTGTCTCAAAAAGACCAAAAGTATGTATGTATAAATGTATTGCCTTCATGTATGTAAATGCACCCATGTCATGCAGTGCCTGCAGAGGTCAGAAGAGGGAATCAGATCCTCTGAACCTGGAGTTATGGATGGTTGTTAGCCACCCTGTGGCACTGGGACTCAAACCCATGTCTTCTGTAAGAGCAACCAGTCCTCTTAACTGCTGAGCCATCTCTCTAGCCCCAACCTAGTATTTTGAAACAGGGTCTCTCACTGAACTTGGAGCTCACCAATTGGGCTGGACTGGCTGGCCAGTGAGCCTCAGGGATCTGCCTGCCATTGTCTTCCCAGAACTGGGGTTATAGGTGGGGCTACAACACTTTTGCTTCTTGTTTCTTTTTTCTTTTATTCCTTTTTTTTGGGTCACACCCAGTTGAATGTTGAGTTTTTGTGTGTGTGCAAAATGTACATCTTTAGACTTGCTTTGGTGATGGGCTTTTTTCGGGGAAGTCTAACATAGGACACTTGCTGGGTATGGTTTCACACGAATGTACAGTGCTTTTCTGATGCTTCTGTGTACCTTGTGTAAAGTGGGGCCACAGAAGAGATCTGACACTGAACTCACTCAGAAACTGTTTCTGCTTTTCCAAGAGCTCATGAAACAGGAAAAACTAGCTCTACTTGATTCAGAGGAGAGACTTCCAGGGCTTAGTATTTTTTTGAATTTTATTTGTATGTGTATGCATGTACTACCTGCATGTATGTAAGTGCACCCATGTTGTGCAATAGCCATGGAGGTCAGAAGAGGGTGTTAGATCCTCTAGAACTGGAGTTACAGACATTTGTTAGCTGCCATGTGGATACTGGGATTTGAACCCAGGTCTTCTGCAAGAACAGCCAGTGTTCTTAACCGCGGAGCCATCTCTCCAGCCCCTGGGCTTAGTATTTTCTAATACTTAAAGCATGCCATTAAGTTTTGTTCTTTTGGCAATGTTGTGGATTGAATTATATATATGTATGAAATTGTTTGAACAAATTTAATAAAAGAACACTTAGGTCTGGGCAGTTCATCTGTGGGTGACCAGTTGTGGTAGTCTTGGTGCAAAAGAGGCTTTTTTGATGAGTGGTGACTGGGATATTTGTAAATACCAGGTTACATATTTTGTACATAGTAAGAAATTACATTAGTCTAGGGATGTGACAGTTGGGGTTTTCTCTGAGATCTATGACCTCTCCAGCCATGTGTATTTGGTTATGTTACAATACCACATTTGAGTTTCCTGTCATTGAGTGGACTTTAAGTCTTAGGTAGCTGTTGATTGCCCCCAAGATAAAAGTGCCACTACTGCACCAATGTCGTATGCTGTGAGGGTCACTGATGTGGTTATTTGGTCTTGAAGCTGGTGTTGGGCCATCGATTGGTGTTTTCCCCTGGCACTTGCATAGTGCTCTCCAAAGCTATGAGAGCTGCCTTCAAAGAAAGTGGCTTCCAAGTCAGTTCTAGCTCCATTGCTCCAAATCCTGTGTCTGTCCTGTGAAGTATGTTCTGTCTTCAACAGTAGAGTCTAACCTTCAAGTTCTGTGAGGCAATCAAGGGCTGTGGCCATAGCCTATGTAATTTTGGGAGAGTCTTGGACCACCCTGGCCAACAACTCAAAGGAAGGTTCTCCTGTCTGACACAGTTTCTTGTTATGTAGCCTCTAGCTATACACATGGACTCATGTATGTGGAGATATTGTATGTGTAATTTTTCAGTAGGTTGTTGGACTAATAGGATTTCCTCTGGTTTTTTACACTGGGCATTATTTATCCCTCTCTTTTCCTGTCTAACCCTTCTACCATGGCTTCCCCATTTAAAGTGTCCCCATTTTCCCCATTTCTCCCTTGAGAATACCAGTCTTCTACACCTTCGTCTATGGAACATAGACCAGAGGTAAAGAGGACACTAATGAATCTCTCTCTCACTTCTCCATAATGAAGCTCCCTCATGCAAAAGAGGGCCAGGAACACAAAATGTCACAAATGGCCAAAGCATAGAGATTAAGAGTCTGCAGGATGCTGGTCCTTGGACAGGACTCCTGTATTAAACTTCACCCACCCAAGGCTCAGGGATCATTGCAGATGAGGGGGCAGAAAGATTGTAAGAGCCAGGGAGGAGGTGCATGACCACCATATGGAAATAGAGTCCTACAAGCTTTTGGGACCCTGCTCATATGAATCTACAGCAATGGTGTCAGCGTACACAAGTCCCATGCAAACTCAAGTGACAAAAACCCAGCATAGAACTGGGGAAATGGATAGCAGACACTAATCTTAGCTGAAGAAATATTGGCAACTGATTGCTTCTGGGTGAGGAGCTGATCATCCTAAAGGGAGGGACTCCAGATAAGCTGACTAGACCTTGGAGTGAGGAACGTCTGGGAGCACTAACTTGACACAATAGGCCTTAACACAAATGACAGAATGAATTCCAGTGGGGGTATGGGAGGGTGCCAGTGGGGAAGGGTATAAAGATGGTTAGGATTGATTGAGATGTTCTGTATGAAATACAAAAAATTCAATAAAAACAAATTTAAAAAGTAAAAACCAAACAGAACTAATTCCTTCGTGATTCCCTTTTGCCTTTAAGTAACAGTAATGGTAAATATTTAACAGCACTTTATACCACTGGTATCCTGCTAAACCTAACTAACTCTGGGCCAGTGAGATTGCTCAGTCTGTGGGAATGCTTGTTACTAAGTCTGGATGTGCTTGATCCCAAGGACTTCACATGGTAGAGAGCGTTGACTCCCTCAAGTTGTTCTCTGACCTCCATATGCCTATGGTGGCACACATGCGTGCACTAGCACGTACGCACACACACACACACACACACACACACACGAACTGTTAAAAAACATGTTTATATATATGAATATACATTTAAAGAACAGGTAATTGTCACGGAGGTCTCCCACTTCATTTGCTAGGGACTTTGGTGCTTTCCACTTCATAGGCAGAATTACAGGTTGCTATGGAAACTTGTCCAGTGCACCAAAGTTACCTGCCTTAAAGGCACAGAAATTGTATTATTTGGTCCCTGGGATTTTTTTCAAGAAAACAGCTGCGTAACTGTTCCGTGTGGTCGACATCTATATAGTTTACAAACCACCTCATACATGAGGTTTGATGAGTGACAAACCTCTATCACTTTGTGTTGATATGGTGGGATGTCAGAATTTGGGTGGGTTTCAAAGTAATAAAAGATTCTATTTTTCTTTCCTTTTAATTAGCATACATCATTTGTTGTGACATTTTCATAGATGCATCCTGTGTCTTGATCAGATTCCTCCTCCCCTCTCTAATCCCTCTGCTCTTCTGCCACAGAAGGTGGGTTCTTGAGACGTTTTCGACTTGAGGGATGCCAGAAGGGCCTTGGAGATGTGGGGCTCCCTCCAGGGCTAGCCAGTGAGTTGCTTTAGTAGGCTAAGTCCAGGGAAATGCCAAAGATTCTTTCTGGCAGCTGCCTAAATGGATTTTCCCGGCTTCAAGCTCTGCCCACAGCCACTGAAGCATCATCCTGTAAAGCTGATTATTACATTTTAAGAGTGAAGGGATTGCCGATTGGGCTAATACGCTGATTCAGGGTACCTTGAGCCTAGGGTAGCACACATGGGGGCATGAACATGAAGTCGCATGAAACAAGACCCCCTGTTGGGTCTGATTTTGATGCTAGCTGTAAGGGAGAAGGGACCTCCATTGCTAGTGTGTAGGAAGTGTTTTATCTTATTTGGAAGGTGGAATTGGCCACTGAAACCCTGACTGTCCACATTGGCATTGGGTGACTTCGTGGAGCAGTGAGGGTCATCTCTGAATGTCTCAGGTAGTCCTGTTAACGGATAGAGAGCAGTGGTGGGAGAGACCTGCTGCAGGGTGGGCAGTGGAGGGAGTCTGCAGGGGGGTGGGGGGTTACCTGCAGTGTAGGAGGTGGAGGGAGCCTGGGGGTCAACTGCCGGGTGGGCGGTGGAGCCTGGGGGTCACCTGCAGGGTGGGCAGTGGAGGGAGCCTGGGGGTCACCTGCAGGGTGGGTGATGGAGGGAGCCTGGGGGGTCACCTGCAGGGTGGGCAGTGGAGGGAGCCTGGGGGTCACCTGCATTGTAGGTGGTGGAGGGAGCCTGGGGGGGTCACCTGCAGTGTAGTAGGTGGAGGGAGACTGGGGGTCACCTGCATTGTAGGTGGTGGAGGGAGCCTGGGGGGGTCACCTGCATTGTAGGTGGTGGAGGGAGTCTGGGGGTCACCTGCAGTGTAGGAGGTGGAGGGAGCCTGGGTGTCACCTGCAGTGTAGGAGGTGGAAGGAGTCGGGGGGGGAGTCACCTGCAGGGTGGGCAGTGGAGGGAACCTGAGGGTCAACTGTAGGGTGGGTGGTGGAGGGAGCCTGGGGGTCACCTGGAGGGTGGGCAGTGGAGGGAACCTGGGGGGGGGTTACCTGCAGTGTAGGCAGTGGAGGGAGCTCATGACCTCGTGACTTCTGAGTGCATCCAGGCCTTAGTCACTGGGGACCCCCTTGTCGTGTAGCTCAGCATTCTCCTTCCAGGGACAGGGCTCCTTTTCTTCTTGTCTGAGGGGTGTCCCTGACAGATAAATGAGTGCTCAGGTGTCTGAGAACAGACCTGGTGTTCTATCTGGCTGAACCTAAGGGTGAGGTCACCCCACATTGGCATTAGAAGAGCTGCCCCAGGGATTTCCCCACACTGCCCTGGGGTGGGCCAGCCAGTGTGGGCAGGTCAAAGATTTCCCAGAGGAGCTCAAGCACAAAAGGGCTTTCATGCAGTTTGTGCCAGGGATGGGCAGCCAGTCAGCAATGGCCATCACTGGCTGTGACTTGTGTAGGACAGCCTCAGGACTGAGTTCAGCTCAGGGAAACAGCTAGCTGTGACATGGCTAGTGACATTTTTGGTCTTTCAGTATGTCGGGCAAAACAATCATTTGAGCAAATCGGTATCTAGGAATATTCCAGGCCAGACTGGGTTCAAGCCTGCAGGGGAGACATGCTGCTGGCCCCGTCACAGAGTGCCAAGGGACTTAGGGTTCTTTGTCAGGACAAATGCTAGGGAACCCTCCACCTGGGTCCCTGAGGTTGAAGCTGTCGGAAGTCATGGGAACTGCACTGTGGTTGCAGAGGTTTCAGACACGGACTGTGGGGTGGCAGTGAGGAGAGTATGGGGCTGGTGGGCGGTAGGTCGTCTGCCCGTCACAATACTTCTGTAGCAGTATCTGGGACTGTCTTGATGGGCCTCATCTTCAAATTCATATGCCTCCTATTGAGAAATGGGGATCTAGGGGTTGGGGTTGTAGCTCAGCGGTAGAGTGCTTATTGCTCAAATGTGAGGTACTAGGTTTGATTCCCAGAACCAAAAGCAAAACAAAAGGAAAAGGGAGCGTGATCTTTTGAATTCTTGAATCTAGACAGGCTCGTGACTGTTTTTGATCAGTGTGAGAACAATGATGTGTGTGTTTTCCAAGGTTAGGTTGTAAAAAGCTGTGCAGCTTGTCTGGCCTCTGATGGACTGGACCTGGATGGCTGGGACACCTGGACTTTGGACTTTGATCGGCTGCTGCAGAAGTCCAACTACCCTGAGCCTGCCACCCTGGACAGGCCATATGTAGGCTGTGTAGTGAGCAGCCCCAGCTGAGCTCCCAGCCAGAGGATGGTACCATCTCAGCTGCGTAGCTGCTCGGGCGTTCAGCTGTCTACACCCCCATCCAACACTTGTGTGACCCTGAAGTGGAACTCTCCAGTCAAGCTCTGCCTACAACCACAGCTCATTCTACAGTTCTGATCTTGTAATAAGTACTTTGTTAGTAACAGTAACTAGAACACACACGGTTCCCAGGACCCTGGTGATAATCCCATTTTCCTCCCCTGTCAAGGAAGTGCTGGTTACGGTGGATAGGGATGACCTTTCACTCGTGTTTGAAAAGTAAGTTATTAAATACTTCATACCTAGCCGTAACATCTGATATGTGATGCTTTTTACAAGTGATGGCCAACACATCCATCCATACTCATCCTTTCAAGTTTAAATTCAAAAGTTTAAAGCTGTTTGTGAGGCATGGTAGTGCATGCTTTTAATCCCAGCACTCAAGAGGCATAGACAGGCATATTTCTGTGAGAGCCAGGCCAACCTGATCTGTATAGCAAGTTCCAGGCCAGTTGGGACTACAGGGAGACCCTATTGCCAGCCAGCCAGCCAGCCAGCCAGCCAACCAACCAACCAACCAACCAACCAACCAACCAACCAACGAAAACAAAAAGCTAGGTGTGAGTATTAATGCCCCTAATCCCAGCTGAGGCAAAATGATTGTAAATTCAGTGCCAGCCTGGGCCACATAGCAAGACCCAGTTTCAAAAACATGCCTTTTTTTTTTTTTTTTTTTTGGTCTTTTTGAGACAGGGTCTCCCTGTACATGTAGACCAGGCTGGCCTTGAACTACAGAGATCCTCGTGCCTCTGCTTCCCAAGTGCTGGGATTTAAAGGCTCTACCACGCCCAGCCAAAGCTGTTTTTTAAAAATATTTTTTAGTTATTTCAGGGCTGGAGAGATGGCTCAGAGGTTAAGAGCACTGGCTGCTCGTGCAGAGGACCCAGGTTTGATTTCCAGTACCTACATGGAGGCTAACAACTATCCAAGGGATCTGATGCCCTCTTCTGATTTCCATGGGCATTACACTACATGGGTGCACTTACATGTGTGCAATATACTCATACATGTAAACCTTAAAAAATATTTCACATATTTAAAAAATTTAAAAATTACCACATCAAATTTAAAAACACTTTGATTTCTCCAAAAGCAGCTGCATATTCAAAATTCATCTTTGGGCTGGCTTTGAACTTCAGTTCAGTGATGGAGGGAGTACTTGTTGAGCATGTGTCCACTTTGGTTCCCTCCTGAACTCTACAAAACAACAGTAACAACCTCCCCCCACCCCCCCACAAAGAACCTGCTCCTTTTCGGAGTCTCTAGGTTAGCCCAAGCATAGAGCCTCAGCTGCTCGTTATGCATGGGCACGTGGAGGATCCGCCTAGGGTAGCCTGTTTCTGGAGCAGGTATGGAAGCTTGGGGTGCTGGGACACTCCAGCCGTGCTGTGTCAGCAGATCTACACACCTGCCTCCTAAGGACACCGTTGTCACTGGAGATGCTGTTTTGAAAGGGCCTTGTGAAGAGCGGCAGACCTTGCGTTTGTGTGTTCCTGCCGTGCTGTTCTCTCCTTGGAATTCTCTGGCGCTGCTGTTCCACTTGGTTTGGAGAGGCTGAAAGACTGCCTCCGGCTGCTGCTCACAGCCTTTCATTGTTTTCAGAGGTTAGAAACCAGGACAGGATCAAGGGAGGAATTTGTCTCAGTAATTTTTCCATCATACGAATATTAAGTCTGGAATAAAAAGCTGAAGAACCTGTACTCTGGGTAGAGACAAGGGTATCATTTACAGACCTGGGGACTGTCTGAGGCCCTGGGAGAAGAAAGCTCTGAATTTTAGCATTGGGATCATTTCAGTGGTGAAAGGACAATATCTGTGGATGATGGATGGTGTTGGGGACCCCTGTTGTGTAAAGTAGAAGTCCCTTCATGTCTGGATAGCCCATGGGCTCGGCTTCAAATGCAGGGACTCCTTTTTCAACAGAGTGCTTTTCTGGCATCTTCCTGACTTGTCTTTTGAAGTGCCTGCCACAGATGCCCTACCATAAACATAGCCTCTGGCTTTGTTACTACCAGCCTTTCCTGTGTGATTTTCAGGCAGTCTGGCAGCATGGCAGGAGCCCACTTCCATATGTAAATAAGGGCATCCCACAAAGTACCTATCAGCTAAAGGCTTTTACCACTGCCCCCACAGTATAAGTTTCCTGGTTTCCCCTCAATAATTGAAGCTGGAGCTGGAGCTAGAATTGGAGCTGATCACCAAGACTTGGAGCCGAGCAGAGTCACTGAATAAAGGCTGTACCACTGAGACTGAGCTGAGTCCTGTGTCTTACTGCCTACGATCCAGCCTTCCCGGAGAGAGCTGTCTCTTCGTAAGCCGACTCCCGGACACCTAGCTTTAGCCGCCCTGCTCCTTCCCACGTGGTCCAGCGGCCGGTGGATTTCGCATCTTGAGGAAGTGCACGGGTGAAATTAGGACGGAACCCGGCCGGGCAAGCCCCGGCAGCAGAGACCCACAGAGAAGCGGCGGACAGTGACGCGTTGCACGACCAGACCCGCCGCTGCAAGGTGCGCACAGGGGACCGTGCCACGAGATCCCCGCGCGCCCCATAGGACGGCACCTCAGAGAATCACGGAGACATGCCCAGCGGATATGGCTGCACTAACCATCACACTGGGGTTTAGAAGTGAAGATGAGCTGTAGAGCTGGCTCAGCAGTTAAGAGCACTGGCTGCTCTTCAGAGGACCTGGGCTCAGTTCCCAGCTCCCACATGGTGGGTAACGACTGTAACGTCAGTTCCAGGGGATCTGCCACTTTCTCTTGATCTCTAGGCATTGTATGGCACAGGTGCACTTAGATCTATGTAGGCAAAGTACTCTTAAGAAAAACATTTTGAGCTGGAGAGATGGCTCAGAGGTCAAGAGCACTGGCTGCTTTTGCAGAGGTCTCTGGTTCAGTTCCCAGCACCCACATGGTGGCTGACAGCCATAGGTAACTCCAGTTCCAGGGGATCCAGTGCTATGCTGGCCTGCATGTAGTGCACTTAAATCCATGCAGGCACAACATTCATACACACAAAATACAAACAGATTTTTTAAAAAGATGGAGAGCAATAGAGGAAAGGGCCAAACATCAACTTCTGTCTCTCCATATACACATTAAGTACACATGCCTACACCACATACACACATAGACAAGCACACATACACCACACACACACACACCACACACACACACACCACACACACACACACACACACACACACACACACACACACACACACAGTATTAAGATTAAGCTGACAGGACCAGGTCAGAGGCTGGGAGAGCAAACCATCCTAGGTTGTTCAGTGGTTAGACTTCCACATCCTTCCAGATGCAACTCCACACTGGAAACCCTAGAAACAGTGACGCGACCCTGGTTTGGTGCTGCAGTTTTGGATACTAATTTTGGTTTTAGGTGCAGATAACAAGAAATGTTAGGAAAGTGTCCACGGAAGTCCACGTGTTTTCTAGAAAAAACACACAAAGGTGAAGGTGTAAAGATAGAATGGAGAGACGGCTTAGCCATTGAGAGCGCTTGTTCTTACAGAGGACCTGAGTTTGGTTTCCAGCACCCAAGTGGGGAGGCTCACAACTGCCTGTAACACCAGGGCATCGGATGCCCTCTTCTGACCTCTGTAGGCACCTGCACTCCTGTGGCATAGACACAGATACATACGCATAAATTTAAAAAGTGAACTGGTGTGCATGAAGTGGACGTGTGTGTACACTTAGCTATACCTGCTTCATCCTCAAGTCACTTGTCCTCTGCCTGTCTTATGTCTAGTACACTGTAAGTTAGGGCCGAGGGCGAGGCTAGAGGTTAATTATGGCTGTGATACCTTGTAGGTGAGGCTTCAGGTTCATGGCACCATAGCTATTCATGTAGTTCATGCTTCTGAAGGTCGGTGTCCCATGATGCCTGGGTCCTGCAGGGAAAGCCGGGCCTAGGTGGGCTTCATCTTGGATGGGTGTGCTTGTATGTCTCTGGCCGGCTCTGCTTGTGTCTCACTGGCCTGTGATGGACTCAGTTTGGATAGCTAGGATGGCAGGAGCCTTCTCCCCGCATCTCGTCTTGTGTGTGCTAGCTTGGGCTCATTCACATAGCAGCTCAGGGTCAGGGAGAACACAGGCACACAAGGCCTCTCAGGCATGCAGTGCAATGCAGTCTCAGAAAATCCCAAGGCCGCCCAGACCCACATGCAGACAGACTCCATTTCTTGGTTCTGCTTTGGCTCTGGCAGTGCTGGGTATTGAACCAAAGCTGACACAGCAGGCAAGTGCTCCACCACTGAATGTACCTGCAGCCCACAACTGTGCTTCCCGCTGGAAGGACTTAGAGTCACATAGCCAGGGAGCAGGGGTAAGGAGAGACGGAACTGTGGGCATTTCTTCAGTGTGCCACATCCAGGATCTATCGTCTGTGTATCTATCTGTCTATCTATCTATCTATCTGTCTATCTATCTATCTATCTATCTATCTATCTATCTATCATCTATCTATCTATCTATCTATCTATCTATCTCTATCTATCTATCTATCTATCTATCTATCATCCATCCATCATCTATATCTATCTATCTATCTATCTATCTATCTATCTATCTATCTATCTATCATCCATCCATCATCTATATCTATCTATCTATCTATCTATCTATCTATCTATCTATCTATCTATCATCCATCCATCATCTATATCTATCTATCTATCTATCTATCTATCTATCTATCTATCTATCTATCATCCATCCATCATCTATATCTATCTATCTATCTATCTATCTATCTATCTATCTATCTATCTATCATCCATCCATCATCTATATCTATCTATCTATCTATCTATCTATCTATCTATCTATCTATCTATCATCCATCCATCATCTATATCTATCTATCTATCTATCTATCTATCTATCTATCTATCTATCTATCATCCATCCATCATCTATATCTATCTATCTATCTATCTATCTATCTATCTATCTATCTATCTATCATCCATCCATCATCTATATCTATCTATCTATCTATCTATCTATCTATCTATCTATCTATCTATCATCCATCCATCATCTATATCTATCTATCTATCTATCTATCTATCTATCTATCTATCTATCTATCATCCATCCATCATCTATATCTATCTATCTATCTATCTATCTATCTATCTATCTATCTATCTATCATCCATCCATCATCTATATCTATCTATCTATCTATCTATCTATCTATCTATCTATCTATCTATCATCCATCCATCATCTATATCTATCTATCTATCTATCTATCTATCTATCTATCTATCTATCTATCATCCATCCATCATCTATATCTATCTATCTATCTATCTATCTATCTATCTATCTATCTATCTATCATCCATCCATCATCTATATCTATCTATCTATCTATCTATCTATCTATCTATCTATCTATCTATCATCCATCCATCATCTATATCTATCTATCTATCTATCTATCTATCTATCTATCTATCTATCTATCATCCATCCATCATCTATATCTATCTATCTATCTATCTATCTATCTATCTATCTATCTATCTATCATCCATCCATCATCTATATCTATCTATCTATCTATCTATCTATCTATCTATCTATCTATCTATCATCCATCCATCATCTATATCTATCTATCTATCTATCTATCTATCTATCTATCTATCTATCTATCATCCATCCATCATCTATATCTATCTATCTATCTATCTATCTATCTATCTATCTATCTATCTATCATCCATCCATCATCTATATCTATCTATCTATCTATCTATCTATCTATCTATCTATCTATCTATCATCCATCCATCATCTATATCTATCTATCTATCTATCTATCTATCTATCTATCTATCTATCTATCATCCATCCATCATCTATATCTATCTATCTATCTATCTATCTATCTATCTATCTATCTATCTATCATCCATCCATCATCTATATCTATCTATCTATCTATCTATCTATCTATCTATCTATCTATCTATCATCCATCCATCATCTATCATCTATCTATCTATCTATCTATCTATCTATCTATCTATCTATCTATCTATCTATCTATCTATCTTCATCATCATCATCATCTATCTGTCATCCATCATCTATCTATCATCTGTCATCTATCATCTATCAATCCTCTATCTTTTGATTGATCAGTTGATCGATCGATTGGTCTTTTTGAGACAGGGTCTCCCTGGAACCCCAGCTGGCCTGGAATTCACTATGTAGACCAGGCTGGCCTTGATCTCATAGAGATTTGCCTGCCTCTGCCTCCTGAGTGCTGGGATTAAAGGTGTGCAACACCATGCTTGTTTAATTTTTTTAATTTTTAAAAATTATTTTTTATTTTATGTGTATGACTGTATTGCCTGCATATATGTAAGTATACCCATGCTGTATAATGCCTAGGAGGGCAGAAGAGGGTGTCAGATCCCTTGGAACTGGAGTTACAGACAGTTGTTAGCTATCATGTGAGTGCTGGGAACTGAACCTGAGTCCTCTGCAAGAATAGCCAGTGCTTTTAGCCACTGAGCCATCTCTCCAGCCCCCTTTTTGTTTTCAGACAGGGTCTCCTTATGAGCCCTGACTGGTCTGGAGCTTGTTATATAGACCAGGCTGGCCTCTATCTCACAAAGATCTTCCTGCCTCTGTCTCCTGAGTGCTGGGATTAAAGGCATGTGTCACCACACTCAGCTTTAAATTTTATTTTTATACGTACATGTGTCTTGTCTCTGTGTATATGAGCACCTATATGTGGGTGCCCACAGAAACCAGAAAAGAGCATTAGATCCCCTGGAACTGTAGTTACAAGCATTTGTGAGCTGCCTAATGTGGGTGCTGGGAACTGAACTCAGATCTTCTGCAAGAGCAGCACACATTCTTCCCAGTCCTCCTTATGCCTTCAGTGACTAACTTATCACTTAAGAGTATGTTACATAATCTCTATGCATTTGTGTATTTTCAGTGGTCCTCAAGCTGCTGATTTCTAGAAGCTTCATTCCATTGTGTCAGCTAGAATTAAAGAAATTTCAATTTTCCTGTATTTGTTGAGAATTGCTTTGTGTCCTAAGTGGTTGTGTGTATATGTGTGTGAATATATGTGTGAGTAAGTGTGTGAATGTGTGTATGTGTATGTGTGTGTGTGTGTGTGTGTGTGTGTGTGTGTGTGTGTGTAAATTTTTAAAAATATTTTTATTTTATGTGTAAGAGTGTTTTGTCTGCATATATGTTAAGAGTACCTGTATCGTGCAATGCCCGTAGAGGTCAGAAGAAACAGAAAATTGTTAGCCACTATGTGGGTGCTGCAAATGCAACCAGTGCTTTTAACCACTGTGCCATCTCTCTAACCCCCTAAGTGATATATTTTGGAGAAAGTTCCAGGGGCTGCTGAGAAGAATGTGTATCTCTGCAATGTTTGGATGGAATTTCTATAGATGTCTGTTAGGTCCATTTGAACTAAGAACTATGATGTCTTCATTTAATTCCAATGTTTCTCTATTTTGGGGGGATGATCTGACTATTGGTGAGAGAAGTCTCTCACTATCACTATCACTGTGTTGGATTTAATCTTTGACTTTATATTTGGTAATGCTTTTTTGTTGTTGTTTTTTGTCTTTTTGAGACAGGATCTCCCTGTAGTCCCAGCAGACCTAGAACTCACCATGTAGACCAAGCTGGCCTGGATCTCATAGAGATCCACCTGTCTTTGGCTGGGATTAAAGGCCTACATCACCCTGACTGGGCTGGTAATGCTTGTTTTAAGAAATTGGATGCACCCGTCTTGGATTATGATGTCCTGATGGATTGTTCCCTTAACGCAAAGGGACCTTCCTTACGTTTCCTGATTGGATTTGGTGTGAGGTCTGTGAGGTCAGGGTTAGGACAGTGAAACCTGCTTGTTTCCTAGTCCCACTTACCTGGAATATCTTTCTCGTTCTTTAATTCTAAGGTGGCATCTGTTGTTTTAGGCAAAGTGTGTTTCTCAGAGGCAGCAAAGAGGTGGATCCTGTTTCAAAATCCCAACTCTAGTCTGTCTTTTGACTGGGGTTTTGGACCATTAATATTCAGAGTTATTGAAAGGTATATATTAATTCTGGTCATTCGGTTGATTTTGTGTTGTTTGGTTTCTCTGTTCCTCATTCACTTAACATCGGTCTAGTGTGGTTTATTCTCTTCTCTCCCGCAGATGGCTTTCTCTCTCTTTCCAGCCCACAAAATTCCTTCCAGTGTCCTCTGCAGAGCTGGCGTAGTGGTCATGAATTCTTTTACCTGCTGTTCCACTGGAGCATTTTTCTTTTTCCTTCAGTACGACAGCTAGTTTTGTGGGGTATAGTATTCTGGGCTGTCAGCTCTAGCCTTTCAGAACTTAATATATAGCATTGCAAGCTGTTCTGGGTCTTTAAATTTCTATTGAGAAATCGGCTCTCATGCTGATGGGCCTGATTTTATATGTGACTTGGCGCTTTCTGTACACTTTTGTTCTGTATTTAGTGTTTTAACTATAATATGATGTAGGGAGTTTCTTTTCTGGACTTTTCTATTTGGTGTTCTAAATGCTTCTTGTACTTGAATAGGCCTCTCTTTCCTTAGATTTGGAGAATTTTCTGCTATGGTTATATTGAAAATATTTTCTCTACCTTTAGCATGGAATTCTTCTATGCCTGTAATATGTAGATGTGGTCTTTTCAACATTTTTGCGGGGTGCTGGGAATTTAGCTCAGTGGCAAAACACTAGTCTAGTCTAGCAAGTGCAAGTCCTCAGCTCTGAAAAAACAAAGACAAAATAACAGAAAAGAATCCCCCTCCAAAAAGAAAAGCAAACCTAGGCAATGTCCCTCGGAGATGCTGTATGCCATTCTGTGCGTTTCCGTGGACTCACGTGGATCTTCCGGTGGGTTTCTCAAATCCTCTGCCTAACCTTCAGCTCTTCCCGTGGCCCGTCTCCTGCTCTTACTTGACACACTGAAGGTTTTCATTCCCAGCATTTTAGTTTACGGTGTCTTCAGTACTTCTGTCTGTTCACTGCATTTTTTCACACCCCAGTTTTCCTTACCATCCAGAGGTCCACTTGTACTCTCTGGGAAGCCATCCAGCTTGTTTGGACCTCTCTGCTTTCTTCAAACACATTCACAATAATTCTTTTGGACTGTTTGTTTAGACTTTCACTCTCAGTGAGGCTGTTACTGTGGGGTTGGTAATTTTTGGAGGCGTGTTGTCTTGGTTTTCCTGTTTCTTGTTTTTGTGTTGGTACTTATGCATCTGGACTTAGGTTCTTGGCTGAATTTGAAGTTTTTAAAAATTTAAATCTCCTTTTGGTGGAAACGTTCACAGTGTTTAAGAGGGACTTGTGGTGGGCTGAAGGATCATTGTTCTCATCTTTTCTCTTTAGGGCACCAGGTTTGGCCCCCAGTGCTCTCCTGATGGTGGAGTGCTCTCTGACAGGGGTGAGTAGAGGAGGGGAACACCAAGAGCAGGGGAACAGAGGGACGGGAAAAACAGGTGACTGAGCTTGGCTGAAGGTAGACTGTGAAGAGAGAGATACGTGGAGTAATGCAGTCTGGATAGGCTGAGCCGGGCGGACTCTGGAAACCAGGCCACTCTGTTCTTTGAGAAAGAAAAAGGGGAAGAGTGAGAGGGAGGGGGATGTAGGAAAAGAACGAGCAGGACCAAGCTGGCTTGCCAAATACACAGTGTTAACTGCAGGAATAGATGCAGGGCAGAGGGAGCTGGGTGGTGATGCAGGCTATGAAAACTGGCTAGCCTTGTGGCTGATCATTGTTAAGTCCCCGTGTTCCTTCTCTGCCTCTCAGAAGCTGGTGTCATCCCTGGAGGATCCTCTGTGATGCATGGTTCTGTCCTCCCCCCTGGGCTTACCATAGATGATTTTACAGATGTTGGTCCAGTCCATGGCGTTGACCCACAGGTAGTCTTGGATGTTGGTCATAGCTCTGTACTATACTTCAGAGTTCTGGTTGCTAATGCCAGCCCCAGCTCTGTGGTCCGTCCAGTTGCCCAGCACACTGCTTGGCATGTGTCTGCATGCTCCCATGGGGATCTGTGCCCAGCAGGCTTGCAGCGCATGGATGCTGTGCAGTCCTGATTCAAAAATTCTTTCCTGTGGTCTAGCAGTGTTTCTTCCAGACAGGTTCCAGTATGTAGCCCAGCATGGTTGCTCCCGAGTTTCCCACGAATGTGGCTTATAGGCTGCCGATGCAGCAGGGAGGGCTCTTTTTGAACCGTCTCAGCTCTGCTCTGCTCTGAGCGTCCAGAGCTGACAGCTGCTCCCCCCAGGCCCCTTCCGGCAATGCTGTGGCGACCTGGGTATGGCCCCTTTTTCTGCAGCTCCTCGGGATGCCCGATGATGCTGTTTTTGTTTTGCCCAGGTGATTGCATCCTGGTGGACGTGCCTGGTGTTGTGTGCCATCTTCTACACAGTGCTTTTTTTTTAAATAAAATTTTTTATTACACTTATTTCTTTAGTGTGTCCCAGTGTGCATGGGGAGGTCAGAGGACAGCTGCTGAGGGTGGGTTTTCTTCAACCATGTGGCTCCCAGGAGTCTAGCTCAGGTTGTCAGACTTAGTGGCAAGTGTCTTTACCTACTGAGCTATCTTGCTGGCCCCACAAAGTGTTTTTTCATTTGTCTTTTGACTTCTTTCAAGGAACTTTGCAATTATTGATGAGGAGAAGTAATAGTGGAATTACCGTCTGATAAAGGATTTCATGGGATACTAACTGCCACCCGTACACATTTATTTGTTCACTCATTCATTTTGAGACAGGCTCTCACTGTGTAGCCTGGGATGGTCGTAAATTCACAGTCCTCCTGCTTCAGCTAGTGCTGGGCTAACAGAAATATGTCACATGTGCCTGTAGATCTCTGCAAAGATTTATTGAGAACTTACTCAATGCAAGGCATTTTGCTGTTTTGAAGACGGAAAAAAAAGTTTATTGTGTCATAGTTCTTTTTTAAAAATTATTTTTTATTTTATGTGTATGGGTGTATTACCTTCATGTGTGTAAGTGTCGTGCAATGCCGGTGGAGGTTAGAAGAGGATATCAGATCCCCTGGAACTGGAGTCACAGAAGATTGCACCATGTGAGTGCTGGGAACTGAACCTGGGTCCTCTGCAAGAGCAGCCGATGCTCTTAGCCACGGAGCCATTTCTCCAGCCCCATTCTTCCCTTTTGTGAGACAGCGTCTCCCTGAAGCTCTTTTCTGATTCCGTGGGCATTACACAGTATGGGTGCACTTATGTCATGTGGATGCCATGTGAGTGCTAGGAACCAACCCAGGTCCTCTGCAGGAGCACTACACAGAGCCATTGCTCCGGCCCCTCATCGGGAGTTTAAGACAAGCCTGGGTTACATAGGGAGACCCTGTCTCGGGCAGAGCAGAGCAAGGAATGGTATCTTTCTTCTGGCCATTTCTGAAGAATCCCAAGAAAGCGCTGTACCCAGAGGTATGGGCTGCGCGGTTGGACGCTTTCTGCTAATTCTCACTTGCCCAGCAGGCGGCGCTCCAGCACCAGGGATTTAATCGCATGTTAGCAGAAAGGGAAAAAGGCTTTTTTTTTTTTTTGACTAATGTTTGTTTTTCAGGCTAAAAGGGAAAGCCATTAGGGAAAATAAACAGTTTATCAGGCATTGTGACAAAGACACTTGAAGGGGAAATACGAGCTGTCCTTCAAGGATAGGAAGAAAAATCCCTGCAGGTGTAGAAGCTGAGGCTCCTGTCAGCATGGTTAAAAAACCCTGGAGGAGGAGGAACAGCTGGCCTCAATTGTGCTGTGTAGAATAGGCTGACCCCCGAACGCCTGATCCTCTGCCTCCCGGTCCCTTGTGTTGGGATTACAGGTTTTCATCTCCAGGTCTGACTCCCAAAACTGGCTTTCAACTTGAGATCCTCTTGCCTCTCAGCCTTGAGTGATGGGATTATAGGTGTGCTCTACCATGTCTGACCACATTATGGATTCCTGATTCTGTCTATCATCTATCTGTCTGTCTATCTTCTATTATCTATCTATCTATCTATCTATCTATCTATCTATCTACCTATCTATCTGTCTATCATCTATCTATCATCTATCTATCTATCATCTGTCATCTATTTATCTTCTATCTTCTATCACCTATCTATCTATCTGTCTGTCTGTCTGTCTGTCTATCTATCATCTATCATCTATCATCTATCTATCATCTATCTATCTATCTATCATCTATCTATCTTCTATCTATCTTCTATCACCTATCTATCTATCTGTCTGTCTATCATCTATCATCTATCTATCATCTATCTATCATCTGTCTTCTAATCTATTATCTATCATCTATCTATCTATCTATATCTATCTATCTATCTATTTATCATCTATCACCTATCTATCTATCATCTATCACCTATCTATCTATCTATCTACCTATCATCTATCTATCTATCTATCTATCCATCTATCATCTATCAATCATTATCATATATCTAGCTATCATATATCACCTATCTATCTATCTATCTATCTATCATCTATCTATCATCTATATCTATCTATTGTCTATCTATCAACCAATCATCTGTTGATACATTGATTGATCTGTTTTGTGATTCTGGGGACCTAAACTGAGGCCTTGGAATTCGAGGCTGGGGAACCAAACCTAAGTCCTCTGCAAGAGCAGCCAGTGGTCTTAACCCCTGGGCCATCTCCTCAGCCCCCATTAATCTTTATTCTTTTAAGTGTTTTTTTAATAGTTGTGAGCCTGAGCCTTTAATGACTCAGCCATCTTTCCAGCCCTAAACTGTCTTTCTATAGTATAGTAATAAAATTCCTCTTTAAAACTCACCCTTTGCTGGGCATGGTGGTCCACGTCTTTAATTCCAGCACTTGGGAGACAGAGGAAGGAGGATCTCTGTGAGATCAAGGCCAGCCTGGTTTATGTAGTGAGTTCCAGGCCTGCTGGGGCAACAGGAAGACCCTGTCTCAAAAACCCAACCAAACAAGCCCCTCAAACTCCCCCAAATCAAAAAACCAAAACCAATCAAATAACCCCCAACAACAGCCTGCCTTCCCCAAGCAACAATAGCAATAATAATAATAATAATAATAATAATAATAATACCACCCTTTGATTGTCCATGACATTCATTTTTTGAATCCTGTAGACAGGGACAGAAACCACTGCCTCTTTCGTTACACCCCAGTTCCTCTTTCAATACCAGTTGCCAAATTCAGGAAATTTAACACTGACTGTATACATATTTATACATGTAATGTATACATGTCTCTATGTATTACACACTTGCTGTTATTTCTGGCCTGAGCACAAGCACAGCTGCTTGCCCCATGTCCCTCCATGGGCTGGTCGGCTCTCCCCACAGCTGCCAGGGTCCTGGCACTTGGTTTGATGTTCTCTTACAACATAGGACCTGACTTGGTATGCTGGATAGCTTTAGTGTGAACTTGACACACCTGGGTTGAGGGAGCCTCAATTGAGGAATTTCCTCCACAACTGGCCTGTGGCCATGTCTGTGGGGCATCTTCTTGATTGATGAGTGATGTGGGAGGACCCAGCCCACTGTGGGTGGTGCCACCCCTGGGTAGGCAGGCCTATGTTACATAAGAAAGCAGGCTGACAGGGGCTAGGAGCAAGTCAGTAAGCAGCGTTCCTCCATGGCCTGTGCTCCAGCTCCTGCCTTCAGGTTCCTGCTTTGATTCCTACTTTGGGCTCCCTGATGAACTGTGACCTGGAGATGTAAAATAAAATAAACTCTTTTCTCCTCAAGTTGGTATTGGTCAGAGTGTTTTGTCACAGCAATGGAGAAACAAACTAGGACAGAAATTGGTACCAGGAGTGGGGTATTGCTGTGACAGACCTGACGTTGGAGGACTGTGGAGGAAGTGTTTGGAACTTTGGGCTGGAAAAGGCTTTGAGTGTTTAGAGTCTGTTGCTGTGGAGCTTGGAACAGTTATGTTGAAAGAGTTGTGGATGATGGAGGCCTGGCTTATGAAGCTTCAAAGGGAAGTGGAGACTGTCAGGGCTGTTTGTGTGAGATTTTGAATTGAGAATCTTTGGGTTCTGGTCGGCTTTGGCTGAAGAATCAGCTGTGATTAAGAAGAGACCAGAACCTGAAGTAAAACCTTTGCTTTACTGAGACAATTGATTCTGG